>NC_137152.1:52150302-52750302 GCF_951394435.1 Stenella coeruleoalba
AAAAAATTAAAAATTGAACTACTAAATGATCCAGCAATTTAACACTTCTGGGTATTTATCTTAAGAAAACAAAAACACTGAAGGAGGGGAGATCATGATGGCAGAGTAAGAGGACACTAAGCTCACCTTCCCCCACAAACGCATCAAAAACACATCTACATGTGGAGCAATTCTCACTAAAAATAAACTGGAGATTGGCAGAAAGGTTCTTCTACAATCAAGGCTGTAAAAAAATATGCACAAAGAGTCAGCTAGGAAGGGAGGAGAAGTGATCAGGTTGGGACCTGCACCTGTAGGAGGGGACACTGAAGAGGAGAGAGGTATCATGGGCTCTGAGATCCCACCTGGGGAGTGAGGCATTCAAATAACATTTTGGACACCCAGCCCTGGGATCCAACTCTGGGAAGACCCTTGGCTGGTTAGAAAACCACTAAGACTTCCAGGAGGACTGTAAAAAACCTAGACCCCACTTGTGAAGAGCATGCACACACTGATTTACTCCTGGGAGCAAGGTGAAAAAAGCAGATTGAAACTACCCAGGTCTCTGGTCAGTTTTCCATGATGGCCTCAGCATGTGTCCTGGCCCCTCTATGTCTGGCACAGCTCCCCACTAGTGCAAAGGCTGCTATTGTTGAAGATAGTGTACACTTGGGGGGATGGAGCCCACTTGGACCTGGTACTGCATCTGAACAAGGTGAGGGCAGTCTTTAATGGTGCTTACAGAGGTAGCAGATATGGAGCTGTCTTGAGCACAGACTGGTATGCTGGAACTGTCCCAATGTGAACTTTGGCCAACATGGGGTGCTAGATCTGACCCTCTTGCTTTGATGCTGCTCCCCTTTGGGGCAAAGGTGCCATTGTTGGGATGAGAAAGAGTGAAAACTTAGTGGGAATAGAAACAGTTTAGACCTGAACCTAAGGATTCTGCTCCTTGACCTTGTGAATAGATCCCACCTCTTACAGGGTGGTGAGGCATAGGAGGAGTCCTGGCTCACACCTGGCTCTGGCCCTAGTCACTCCATCTCTAACCACACAGGCCACCAAAGAGCAAGCTGCCAGCAAACCCTGGTGGAAGACATGACCTGTGTTCACTTCAGATCCAGCACTCCCACCAGACCACTGGGCACATGCAGACTGCATAGGGATGCTCCCACACAAGGACATCCC
The DNA here is from genome assembly GCF_951394435.1 of Stenella coeruleoalba. NCBI lineage: Eukaryota > Metazoa > Chordata > Mammalia > Artiodactyla > Delphinidae > Stenella > Stenella coeruleoalba. The sequence goes on from NC_137152.1 coordinate 52,151,470, forward strand.
TTCAAGACCAGGATAGGAAACAGTACCACTTAACTTCATAGAGAAAGAGAAGGTAAAACAAAACTGAGAAGACAGAAAAAATTGTTTCAAATGAAAGAGCAAGAAACAAAAACTTAAAAAAAACAATGAATGAAACAGATAAATAATTTACTAGAGAAAGAGTTCAAAGAATTAGTAATAAGAATTCTAACTGAACTTAAGAAAACAACAAATGAACATAGTGAGAATTTAAACAAGGAATTAGACAATATGAAACAGAAACAATCAGAGCTGAAGAATACAATAACTGAAATGAAAAACACACTAGAAGGAATTAAGAGAAGACTAGTTGATACAAAAGAATGAATAAGTGGTCTGGAAGATAGAATCATGGAAGTCAGCCTATCAGAACAGCAAAAAGAAAAATTAAAAAATGAGGGCATTTAAAGAGACCTCTGGGACAACAACAAGTCAGAAGACATTTTCATTACAGTGATCCCAGAAGTGGAAGAAAGAGAGAAAGGGATAGAAAATGTATTTGATGAAAACTACACAAACCTGAAGAAGGAAACAGATATCCAGGTACGGGAAGCACAGAGAGTCCCAGAAAGATTAACCCAGAGAGACCCACACTAAGACATATTTTAATTAAAATGGCAAAAGTTAAAGATAGAGAATTCTAAAGGCAGCAAGAGAAAAAGAAAGAGTCACATACAATTGACTCCCCATAAAGATATTAGCTAATTTTTCTGCAGAAACTTTGCAGCCCAGAAGGGAGTAGCAAAGAGACTCACAGACTTAGAGAATGAACTTATGGTGACCAGGGGGAAAGGGTGGTGGGGAGGGAGAGATTGAGAGTTTGGTATTGACAAGTACATTCTGCTATATTTAAAATAGATAACCAACAAGGATCTACTGTATAGCACAAGGAACTCTGCTCAATACTCTGTAATAACCTAAATGGGAAAAAAATTTGAAAAAGAATAGATACATGTATATGTATAACTGAATCACTTTGCTGTACACCTGAAACTAACATAACATTGTTAATCAACTATACTCCAATATATAATAAAAATTTTAAAATTTAAATAAATAAAAAATGAATAAAGGAAACAGGTGGAAAAAATTTTAAAAATAAAGCACTGAACAAAGGAAACCACAAACAAAATGGAAAAACACAGAGAATGGGAGAAAATATTCATAAACAATGTGACCAAGAAGGGATTAGTCTACAAAATATACAAACAGTTCATGCAGCTCAATATACAAAAAACATATTACTCAATCAAAAAATAGGTGGAAGATCTAAATAGACATTTCTCCAAAGAAGACATATATATGGCCAAGAGGCACATGAAGATATGCTCAACATTGCTAATTATTAGAGAAATGCAAATAAAAACTACAATGACCTCACACTGGTCAAAGCGGCCATCATCAAAAAATCTACAAACAATAGGAGAGAGGGTGTGGAGAAAAGGGAACCCTCCTACACTGTTGATGGAAATGTAAATTGGTAAAGCCACTATGGAGAACAGTATGGAGGTTCCTTTAAAAACTAAAAATAGAGCCACCGTATGATCCAGCAATCCCACTCCTGGGCATATATCCAGATAAAAATACGGTTCAAAAGGATTCATGCACCCCAATGTTCTTGCAGCACTGTTTACAATAGCCAAGACAGGGAAGCAACCTAAATGTCCATCAGCAGATGAATGGATAAAGAAGATGTGGTGCATACAAAAAGAATAAAATAATGCCATTTTTGGCAACATGGATGGACCTGGAGATTATCATACTACATGAAGTAAGTCAGACAGAGAAAGACAAATATCATATGCTATCACTTATATGGGGAATCAAAAAAATGATACAAATGAACTTATTTTAAAAACAGGAACAGACTCACAGACTTAGAGAATGAAATTTTGGTTTCCAGAGGGGAAGGGTGGGAAGGGGGTTAGACTGGGAGTTTGAGATTGACATGTACACACTCTTGTATTTAAAATAAACAACTAACAAGGACCTACTGTAAAAAAAAATAAAATAAAGTGCTAAAAGGAAAAAATCTAAACCTAGGTTACTCTACCCAGCTAGGTTTTCATTCAGAATTGAAAGAGAGATAAAGAACTTATCAGTCAAGGAAAAACTAAAAGAGTTCATAACTACTAAATTGACCCTAAAAGAAGTGTTAAAGTGTCTTCTTGAAGTGGAAGAGCAAAGGTAAAAAAGGGAAGATTTTATAGAAAAGGGGAAATCCCACTTGTAAAGGCAAATATATAGTAAAAGCTGTGGATCAAACAATTAATAAGCTAGTATGAAGATTGAAAGACAAAATTATAAAATCAACTATAACTACAATAAACATTTAAGGAATAAACACAAAGATGTAAAATATGACATCAAAAACAGAAAATGTGGGAGAGGGTTATAAAAAATGTAGATCTTTTAGAATGTGTTTGTACTTAAATGACTATTGGTTTAAAACTAGTAGATAAAGTTATAGATGAATATAGAACCACATGCTAACCACAAATCAAAGCCTACAATAGATAACACAAAAAACAAAAAGAAAGAAACAAAAGCATACTATGAAAGAAAATCATCAAACCAGAATGGGACAAACAAAAAGAAGGAGAAATAAACACAGAAGAACTACAAAAACAACTGGAAATAAGTAATAAAATGGCAATAAGTACATACCTATCAATAATTACTTTAAATGTCAATGGACTAAATGATTTTATCAAAAGACATAGGGTGGATATATTGGATAAATATAACAAGACCCTTCAATATGCTACCTACAAGAGACTCATTTCAGAGCTAAAGACACACACAGGCTGGAAGTGAGGGGATGGAAAATGATATTTCATGCAAACTGAAATGACAAGAAAGTGGGGGTAGCAATACTCTTATCAGATAAAATAGACTTTAAAACAAAGACTATCACAAAAGACAAATAGGGACATTATATAATAGTAAAGGGATCAGTATAAGAAGAGGGTATTACATTCATTAACATATACTCACCCAATACAGGAGCACCTAAATGTATAAAGCAAATACTAACATATAAAGGGAGAAACTGACAATAATACAATAAGAGTAGAGCACTTTAACAGTCCACTTACATCAATAAACAGAAAACCAATAAGGAAACAGTGGCCCAAATGACACATTAGACCAGTTGGGCTTAACAGATATCTACAGGACATCCCATCCCCAAAATGCAGAATACGCTTTCTTTTCAAGGGCATGTAGAATGGTCTCCAGGGTAGATCACATGCCAGGACAAAAAACAATTCTCAACAAATTTAAGAGGGTAGAAATTTTATCAAGCATCTTTTCTGATCACAACAGTATAAAACTGGGAATCAATTACAGGAAGAAAAATGGGAAAAACACAAACACGTGGAGACTACACAACATGCAACTAAGAAACCAATGGGTCAATGAAGACATTAAAGAGGAAATCAGAAAAAACCTTGAGAAAAATTAAAATGGAAACAAAACTTTGCAAAATCTATGGGATGCAGCAAAAGCAGTTCTAAGAAGGAATTTCATAGCAATACAGGTCTACTCAAGCAATAAGAAAAATATCAAATAAACAAACAAACCTACCACCTAAAAGAATTAGAAAAAGAAGAACAAAGCACAAGGAAGGAAACAATAAAGATCAGAGAGGAAATAAATAGAATAGGGATCAAAAAAGAAACAATAGAAAAGATCAATGAAACCAAAAGCTGGTTATTTGAAAAGATAAACAAAATTGATAAACCTTTAGCCAGGCTCACCAAGAAGAAAAGAAAGAGGATCCAAATAAACAAAATAAGATGTGAAAGAGAAGAAATAACAAACAATATCACAGAGATACAATCAAAAGAGAATACTACAGTTATATGACAACAAATTGGCAAACCTAGAAGAAATGGACACATTTCTAGAAATGCAGTCTTCTCAGAATAAATCAGGGAGAAATAGACAACATGAACAAACTGATAAGTAATAGTGAAATTGAATTAGTAATAAAAAACTGCAAGAAAACAAATGTACAGAACTGAACAGCTTCATAGGTTAATTCTGCCAAACATAAAAAGAAGAGCTAATACCTATCCTGCTCAGACTATCCCAAAAAATTGAAGAGGGAACACTCCCAAATTTTTTATACGAGGCCAACTTTACCTGATACTAAAACCAGAAAAAAACACTACAATAAAAGAAAATTACAGGTCAATATCTATGATAAATATAGATGCAAAAAACCTCAACAAAACTTTAGCAACCAAAATTCCACAATATATTAAAAAAGATCATACACCATGAACAAGTGGGATTTATGCCAGGAATGCAAAGGTAGTTCAATGCCAAGAAATCAAACAATGTGATACACCACATTAACAAAATGAAGGAACAAACCATATGGTCATCTCAACAGAAGCAGAAAAAGCATTTGACAAAATTCAATATCCATTCATGATAAAAACTCTCATCAAAGTTGGTATAGAGGGAAACATACCTCAACATAATAAGGACCATTCATGACAAACCAACAGCTAGCATTACACTGAATTGTGAAAAGATGAAAGCTTTTGTTCTAAGATCAAGAAAAAAACAAGGATGCCCACTCTTGTCACTTCTATTTAACACACTATTTGAAGTCCTAGCCACTATAATCAGGCAAGAAAAAGAAATAAAATGCATCCAAATTGGAAGGGAAGAATTAAAACTGTCACTATTTGCAGAAGACATGATTTTGCATATAGAAAATCCTAAGATCTCTATCAAAAAACTATTAGAATTAATAAATGAATTAATTAATGTTGCAGAATATAATATTAATATACAGAAATCTGTTGCTTTACTATACATTAGTAATGAACTATCAGAAAGAGAAAGCAAGAAAATAATCCCATTTAAACTCACATCAAAAAGAATAAATACCTAGGAATAAACTTAACCAAGGAGTTGAAAGTTCAATACTCTGAAATCTATAAAACACTGATGTAGGAAATAGAAGATGATAAAAAGAAATGGAAAGATATCTTTGCTCATGGATTGGAAGAATTAATATTGTTAAAGTGTCCATAATACCCAAAGCAAGCTACAGATTTAATGCAAACTCTATCGAAACACCCATGACATTTTTCACAGAACTAGAGCATATAATTCTAAAATTCACATGGAATGACAAAAGACTCCAAATAGCCAAAGCAATCTTGAGAAGAAATAACAAGCTAGAAGTATCATGAGCCCCAACTTCAGACTATACTGCAAAACTACAGTAATCTAAATAGTATGGTACTGGTACAAAAACAGACACATAGTTCAGTGGAACAGAATAGATAGCCTAGTTTATTAGAAATAAACCCACACATTTATGGTCAATTAATCTATGACAAAGGAGGCAAGAATATACAATGGGGCAAAGACAATCTCTTCAATAAGTGGTGCTGGGAAAACTGAACAATTATATTAAAAGAATGAAATTAGAATATTTTCTCACACCATATGCAAAAATAAACTCAAAATGTATTAGTGACCTAAATCTAAGCCCAGAAACCATAAAAATCCTAGAAGAAAACATAATCAAAACACTCTTTGACATAAATTGTAGCAATATTTTTTTGCATCTGTCTCCTAAGGCAAAGTAAACAAAAGCAAAAATAAACAAATGGGACCTAATTAAACATAAAATCTTTTGCACAGCAAAGGAAACCATCAACAAAATGAAAAGGCATTCTACTGAATTGGAGAAAATGTTTGCAAATTATATGACCTATAAAGGGATAGTATCCAAAATATATAATCAGCTCATGCAACCCAATATCAAAAAAAAAAAAACTGATTAAAAGAATGGGAAGAGGACTTGAATAGACACTTTTCCAAAGAAGTCACATGGATGGCCACAAGGCTCAACATTACTAATAATCAGAGAAAGCAGAACAAAACCACAGTGAGATATTACCTCACAGCTGTCAGGATGGCTATCATCAAAAAGACCACAAATAACAAGTGCTGACAAGGATGTGGAGAAAGTGTAACCCTAGTACACTGTTGACGGGAATGTAATCGGTGCAGGCCCTATAGAAACAGTATGGAGTTTCCTCAAAAAATTAAAACTAGAACTACCATAGGGTCCTGGTATATATCCACACCTGGGTATTTATCCAAAGAAAACAAAAACACAAATTTGAAAAGATACGTGAACCACAGTGTCCATAGCAGCATTATTTACAATAGCCAACATATAGAAGAAACATGTGTCCATCAACAGGTTAATGGATAAAGGAGATGCAATGGAATATTACTCAGCCATAAAAAAATGAAAAATTGCTGTTTACAACAACATGGCTGGATCTTCAAGTTATTATGCTTTGTGAAGTAAGTCATATAGAAAAAAACAAATACTGTGTGGTTTCATTTATATGTGGAATCTAAAAATATGAAACTAATGAATATAACAAGATAGATACAGATTTTCAGGTATAGAGAACAAACTAGTGGTTACCAGTGGGGAGAGGCAAGGGGGGGTAGGGGCAATATAGGAGGAGGTGATTAGGAGGTACAACTACTATATATAAAATAAGTAAGCTACAAGGATACATTGTACAGCATAGGGAATATAGCCAATATTTTATAATAACTTTAAATGTAATAAACCTAATATGGTAAATTATACTTCAATTTAAAAAAAGAAGAAAATGAAAACACTAATTTGAAAAGATATATGCACTCCAATGTTCATTGCAGCATTATTTACAATAGCCAAGATATGGAAGCAACCTAAGTGTCCGTCAATAGATAAATGGATAAAGAAGACATGGTATATGTATACAATGCAATATTATTCAGCCACAAAAAGAATGAAATATTTCCATTTGTAGCAACCTGGATCCACCTAGATGGTATTATGTTAAGTGAAATGTCAGGCAGAGAAATACAAATACTGTATGATCTTACTTATATGTGGAATCTAAAAATGAACAAAACAAAACAAAAACAGATTCATAGATACAGAAAGTAAACTGGTGGTTGCCAGAGGGGAGATGGGTTGAGGGTTGGACAAAATAAGTGAAGGGAGTTAAGAGGTACACAATTGCAGTAATAAATAAGTCATGTGATGTAATATGTAGTATAAAGATTATAGTCAATAATACTGTAATAATTTTGTGTGGTGATAATTGTTACTAGACTTATTATGGTGATGATTTCATAATGCATTTAAATGTCGAATCACTATGTTGTACACCTATAACTAACATAATATTCTATGTCAGCTATACTTCATTAGCCTCCCACGCCCCCCTCCCCCCACATAACTGCCAAGCCATTACTCCCTCCACTATTCTTAATAATCTTTGCTTGCAAACTTTGCTTAGGAATTCCATGCTGGCACATCCCCACCTCTTACAACACAAATCAGTGAGATACCATTAGTCACCAACTCAAACATGGTGCGCTATGGTCTGAAAATTATTTTGGCTCAATATTTTATTTCTTATCGTCTTAATTCTGAAAAATCGAAATGCTGAAAAGCAAACATGACCTATAATGGAAAAAGTCTGACTTTTAAACTGCTATGTAATATAAGGAAAGCAGACCTTAATATTTAAGAGAGAAATGCCTCTAAACCTTTATAAACTTCCAAATTATAAATACTAATAGACAATATAACATAAAATGAAAAATAACAAGCAATCATTGATTACTTGTTATGTGTTTGGTGTGGTGTTAAACTATTTTATATGCATCATGTCCTTTGATCTTCATAACAACACTATGAATCAATTTTCCAATGTAAAAAACCTGAAAGCTAGAGAGGTTAAGTAACTTGCCCAAAGTCATATATGTAAAAGTAGTGGATCCAGTATTGAAATCCAGACAGTCTTAGAGGAGGCAATGATTTTTAAAACAGTATACAAAAAATGTTAACCATCTGAAAAATAGAGAATATAAAAATTAAGTTCTATTTATCAAATGACTATAAGAAAAATAAAAACACTCTAGCCAAAAATTGGAGGAATATGTGTACAATGCATATATTTGACAAAGGATGTGTATCCAGATTATATATATAACCCCTGCAAATCAATGTCAAAAGACAGGTAGACCAATAGAAAAATAAGCAAAAGACTTGAGCATTCACTTTACAAAAGAAGATATCCAAATGACCAATAAACATATAGAAAAGGTGTTCAACTTCATTAGTCATCAGGGAAATGCAAAAGGAAACCATAATGAGATGACACACCACAATAAAAAGAATGGCTAAAATAAACAATACAAAAATTCCAAGTGTTGGTAAGAATTTAAAACAACTAGAACTCTCACACACTGCTGATGGAAATGCATACAACCTCTTTGGAAAAGACAGTGTCTACTAAAGCTGAATATATTCACAATGACCTATCCATTCCATTCGTAGGCATATATCCAACAGAAATACACACATATTTACTATAAGGCATGTAAAGAAATGTTCATAGAAGCACTACTCATAATTGCCAATAACTGGAAATTTCCTAATGATCATCAGTAACAGAATGGACTGAATCAATATATGGTTGTATATTTACATAATGGAACACTATACAGCAATCAGAATGAACCAACTACAACTATTAGAACAATACAGTTGAATATCACAAATATAACATTGATCAAGGAAACTGGAGACAAAGGAGTAAATATGGTATGATTCCATTTATATAAATTACAAAAACAGACAAAATTAGTCTTTGGTGTTTGAAGTGAGGATAATAGTTTCCACTGGAGGAGGGTAAACTTATTCTGAGGGAGCATGAGGAGGGGGTCCTTCTAAGGTGCTGGTAATGTTCTGTCTAGATATCAGCACTGTTGCATAAGTGACTTTATTCTATGAAATTCATGAGTTGTGCATTTTTCCTTATGTATATTATGGTTCAATAGAAAAAGCGAAACCAAAACATAAAGCAGTCTGCCTCCAGATACTACACATTTAACCATGCCATCATACTCCCTATGAATTGAGACCTACAGAGCCAATCTGAGTTACAGAGGCTGGCCCTACTCATTAGTAAGTAACTCATGCCAACATGCCACAGGCCCTACTCATTAGTAAGTAACTCATGCCACATTTGATTTAATTACTTCCTTGACAACTGATGAATGACTACATGTCATGGGTTTTTGGGATCATGTGCAAGTATTTGAATCTGATTGTTGAAGTTTCAAATTCCAAGAGACATTCCCCAGCCATCTGGTAATTGAGGCAGGGGTGCTGGCATTTCTGAAATCCAAAGTAATTGTGAATTTTCTGTTCCAATAGAGAATTACTTGGAGGGGCAGACGAGGTGGTGGTGATTGTCTGAGCTAGACATGGTTCTCTATAGGAAGAGAAAGCAAAGATTTTGTAGATCCTGTAAGAAGTAGATAGACGTGAAGGAGGGCTTAGAGAAACTTCCTGGAGGCCCACCTCACAGCACTTTGGGGAGATAGCTCTTAAATAATCACAAAAATAAATGCATAATTGTAGATTATGAAAAGTGCTATTAAGGAAGAGTAAAGAAAGGGATGACAGGTCACAACAAGGAAATTATCTGGTTTAGTTTGGGGCCTCAAGGAAAGACTTTCTGAGGAATTAACATTGAACCAGAAAGCTGGAACTGAAAAATAAGAAGTTACCCATGCAAAGAAATGGAGAGAAAGTGTCCAAGTCAAAAGGAAAATCATGGCCCTGAGATAGACAGGAGAATGTCATGTTTGAAGAAAAGGAAGTAGACCAATGTAGCTGGAGAAGTATAAGCATGGGGGAAAGAATGCTGTGAGATGAGGCTGGAGAAGGAATCGTAGAAGATACTGCAGTGTCTTGTAGGGCATATTAAGGATTTTGGATTTCAAGTGCAATGGAAAACCATTTCAAACAGGGTTGGGGCATGATCTGATTTACATTTTTAAAAGACCACTCTGGCTGCTGTGTGGTGAATTTACTATAGCATGAGATGAGGGAAAATGAGAAAAACAGTTATGAGGCTATTTAAGTGGTCCAAGTGAGAGACGGTTGGTGGCTTAGATGTAAGTGAAGGCTATGGAGAGGGACAGAGTGCAGAGTTTGGGAATACATTCTGCAGGCAGAATTGACAGAGCTTACTGATGCACTGGAGTGGTGAATGAGAGAAAAGGAGCCACTTAAATAATGCCCAGTTATTTTTGGCATGAGCAATTGTAGATGGAGCTACTATTTATTAATATAAGGAAGAGCATATTTAGACTGAAAGAGAGAGGAAATAAGTCAAGAGCTTGGTTTTAAACATGTTAGTTTTGAGATGCCAGGGATTCTTTCAGATGGAGATGTTAAATGGATAGTGGGATTAGTAAATTTGGAGCTCAGAATATATGTATGGGCTGAACAGAGAGATTTGAAACTTGTTGACAAAAAGAGGCTGTTTAAAGCCATGAGAATGTATGAAGCTCCAGGGAAGAGTGTTTATGGAAGAGATGGAAAGGGCCCAAGACTGATCTCTGAGGAAGGTCCAATAAGAACCAAAAGAGGAGAATAAGAACAAATAGCCAAGAGGCAGAAGGAGAACTAAGATATTGTCCTGGGAAGAATTTCAAGGAGTAAGGAGTGGACACTGGAGTCAAATGTAGCAGAGAGGAAAAATAGAATCAACACTGAAAAGTGTTATTGGATTTAATATCACTGAGGTACTTGGTGACCTTGGCAAGAGAATTTTTTGTTAAGTGGTGGAAAGGGAAGCCAGATTGTAGTAGGTTGAGGTGTGAGAGAAGGTGAGGAATTTGAGACTTTGAGAACAATCAGCTCTCTCAAAAGGCTTGGTTGGCTATGTACAGAAGAACAATAGAGCAGGAACTAGAGGCAGGTAGGGATAGAAGAGAATGAGAAGGAAATATTGGTTGAGGGAGAATTTTCTTAAGATGGAGGAGATTTGAGTGCGTTTATAGGCCTGCAGAGAAGTGGTCAGTTTAGAGGGAGCTACTGAAAATACAACAGAAGGAACACTATCCCATTGATTAAATATTTTAATCTTTTTTTTGCATTAATATCTGCCACCCCATTCATATTGGGATTGCCTTAGTTGAATTTCTCATCATTCTCACTTGTATTATCTGTAACCATTTCCTAATGGGTCTTCTTGTTTCCAATTATCCCTTCCTTCAAAACACTGGTCTACCAGCCGTTCTCAAAGAATGGTCTGTGGTCTCTGGGAGGTCCCTGAGATACTTTTAGGGTGTCCATGAAGTCAAAACTATTTTCATAATGATACTAAGATTTTACTATCTTCATATTAAAGTCCTTTGGCTTTGTCACTGTGTGGATATTTGCATGGATGCCACCTCAGCATAAATCAAGGTAGTAAAACTAAATTGTCACTGGATTCTTCACCACCACTAACTCTCAGAAAAAATAAAAATAAGTGCCTTATTCACTTTTATACTATCCTTGATTAAGCAGTAAAAAAATATTAATTTTGTTAATCTCAATCCTAGAGTATATAACTTTCTAATATTCTATGTGACAAAATGGAAATTACTCATAAAACACCTCTGCTGTACAGCAAAGTATGATGGTTGTCTAAGGGAAAAGTACTTGTGAGTTGTGGGCTGAACTAGCTGCTTTTTTCATAAAATATCACTTTTAATTGACAGAGCAACTGAGAGATAAAATGTGTTTATTCACACTTGGATATTTGGCAGATATTTTCTTTCAAATGAACAATGTGAGCCTGTCGCTTCAAGGAAAAAGCTGACAGTATATGTTGCCAATGACAAAATTTGAGCTTTCAAGTGAAAATTAGAATTTTAGAAAATTTGTATCTGGAACCATGAGCTTGACAGTTTTCCACAACGTTTATGATAAGATCAATGGTATTATCAAAACATTCTTTCAAAATTACTGTATAGGAGCGGCAGAGGAGAGCGCAGCAACAGGGGTGCGGAGGAAAAAGTGGAGAGATTCCTACAAAGAGGATCAGTGCCGACCAGCACTCACCAACCAGAGAGGCTTGTCCGCTCACCCAACGGGGAGGGCGGGGGCTGGGAGCTGAGGCTCGGGCTTCGGTCGTATCCCAGGGAGAGGACTGGGGTTGACTGCATGACCACAGCCTGAAGGGGGCTAGTGTGCCACAGCTAGCCGGGAGGGAGTCTGGGAAAATGTCTGGAGCTGCCTAAGACTTTTTCTTCCATCTTTGTTTCCTGGTGCGCAAGGAGAGGGGATTAAGAGCGCTGCTTAAAGGAGCTCCACAGATGGGCACGAGCCGCGGCTATCAGCACGGACTACAGAGACGGGCATGAGATGCTAAGACTGCTGCTGCAGCCAGCAAGAAGCCTGTGTGCGAGCACAGGTCACTATCCATACCTGCCCTCCCAGGAGCCTGTGCAGCCTGCCACTGCCAGGGTCCCGTGGTGCAGGGACAATTTCCCCGGGAGAACGCATGGTGCACCTCAGGCTGGTGCAACATCACGCTGTCCTCTCCTGCCGCAGGCTCACCCTGCATCTGTAGCCCTCCCTCTCCATGGCCTGAGTGAGCCAGAGCCCCCCGAATCAGCGGCTCCTTTAACGCCGTCCTGTCTGAGCAAAGAACAGACGCCCTCAGGCAACATACACAGAGGCGGGGCCAAATACAAAGCTGAACCCCGGGAGTTGTGCGAACAAAGAAGAGAAAAAGAAATTTCTCCCAGCAGCCACAGGAGCAGTGGATTAAATCACCACAATCAACTTGATGTACCCAGCATCTGTGGAATACCTGAATAGACAACGAATCATCCCAGATGGAGGAGGTGGGCTTTGAGAGCAAGATATATTATTTTTTCCACTTTTCCTCTTTTTGTGAGTGTGCATGCTTCTATGTGAGATATTGTCTTTATAGCTTTGCTTTCACGATTTGTCCTAGGGTTCTGTCCATCCGTTGTTTTTTCTTTTTTTTTTTTTTTACTTAAAAATTTTTATTTTCTTAATAATTATTTTTTATTTTTATTTTAATAAAGTTATTTTATTTTATCCTCTTTCTTTCTTCTTTCAACTATTTCTCCCTTTTATTCTGAGCCATGTGGATGAAAGGCTCATGGTGCTCCAGCCAGCAGTGAGTGCTGTACCTCTGAGGGGGGAGAACCAACTTCAGAACACTGGTCCACAAGAGACTTCCCAGCTCCACGTGATATCGAATGGCGAAAATCTACCAGAGATCTGCATCTCAACACCAAGACCCACCTTCACTCAACGACCAGCAAGCTACAGTGCTGGACACCCTATGCCAAACAACTAGCAAGACAGGAACACACCACCACCCATTACCAGAGAGGCGGCCTAAAATCATAATAAGTCCACAGACACCACAAAACACACCACCAGACGTGGAACTGCCCACCAGAAAGACAAGATGCAGCCTCATCCACCAGAACACAGGCACAAGTCCCCTCCACCAGGAAGCCTACACAACCCACTGAACCAACTCTAGCCACTGGGGAAAGACACAAAAGACAATGGGAACTATGAACCTGCAACATGCAAAAAGGAGACCGCAAACAAAGTAAGATAAGCAAAATGAGAAGATACGAAAAAACACAGCAGATGAAGGACCAAGGTAAAAACACACCAGACCTAACAAATGAAGAGGAAATAGGCAGTCTACCTGAAAAAGAATTCAGAAAAATGATAGTAAAGATGAACCAAAATCTTGGAAATAGAATAGAGAAAATGCAAGAAACATTTAACAAGTACATAGAAGAACTAAAGAGGTAATGAACAATGATGAACAACACACTAAATGAATTAAAAATACTCTAGAAGGGATCAATAGCAGAATAACTGAGGCAGAAGAACGGATAAGTGACCTGGAAGACAAAATACTGGAAATAACTCCTGCAGAGCAGAAGAAAGAAAAAAGAATGAAAAGAAATGACAGTCTCAGAGACTTCTGGGACAGCATTAAATGCACCAACATTTGAATTATAGGGGTCTCAGAAGAAGAAGAGAAAAAGAAAGGGACTGAGAAAATATTTGAAGGGATTATAGTGCAAAACTTCCCTAATATGGGAAGGAAATAGTTAATCAAGTCCAGGAAGCACAGAGAGTCCCATACAGGATAATTCCAAGGAGAAACACACCAAGACACATATTAATGAAATTATCAAAAGTTAAATACAAAGAACAAATATTAAAAGGAGCAAGGGAAAAACACACAAGGGAATCCCCATAAAGTTAACAGCTGACCTATCATCAGAAACTCTGAAAGCCAGAAGGGAATGACCGGACATATTTAAAGTGATCAAGGAGAAAAAACTACAAGCAAGATTACGCTACCCATCAAGGATATCATTCAGATTTGATGAAGAAATTAAAACCTTTACAGACAAGCAAAAGCTGAGAGAGTTCAGCATCACCAAACCAGCTTTACAACAAATGCTAAAGGAAATCCTCTAGGCAAGAAACACAAGAGAAGTAAAAGACCCACAATAACAAGCCCAAAACAATAAAGAAAATGGGAATAGAAACATACATATCGATAATTACCTTAAATGTAAATGCTCCCACCAAAAGACAGAGACTGGCTAAATGGATACAAAAACAAGAGCCATATATATTGCTGTCTACAAGAGACCCACTTCAGACCTAGAGACACATACAGACTGACAGTGAGAGGATGGAAAAACATATTCCATGCAAATGGAAACCAAATTAAGCTGGAGTAGCAATTCTCATATCAGACAAAATAGACTTTAAAATAAAGACTATTAGAAGAGACAAAGAAGGGCACTACATAATGATCAAGGGATTGATCCAAGAAGAAGATATAACAATTGTAAATATTTATGCACCCAACATAGGAGCACCTCAATACATAAGGCAAATACTAACAGCCAAAGAAGGGGAAATTGACAGTAACACAATCATAGTAGGGGACATTGACACACCACTTTCACCAATGGACAGATCATCCAAAATGAAAATAAATAAGGAAATACAAGCTTTAAAGGATACATTAAAAAATTGGACTTAATTGCGATTTATAGGACATTCCATCCAAAAACAGCAGAATACACATTTCCCTCAAGTGCTCATGGAACATTCTCCAGAAGAGATAATACCTTGGGTCACAAATCAAGCCTTGGTAAATTTAGGAAAATTGAAATTGTATCAAGTATCTTTTCCGACCACAACACTATGAGACTAGATATCAATTAGA
Source organism: Stenella coeruleoalba (assembly GCF_951394435.1). Classification (NCBI taxonomy): domain Eukaryota; kingdom Metazoa; phylum Chordata; class Mammalia; order Artiodactyla; family Delphinidae; genus Stenella; species Stenella coeruleoalba. The sequence continues at coordinate 52,166,640 of NC_137152.1, forward strand.
GGAAAATATCTGTAAAAAATACAACCACATGGAGGCTAAACAATACACTACTTAATAATGAAGTGATCACTAAAGAAATCAAAGAGGAAATCAAAAAGTACCTACAAATAAAAGAAAATGGAGACACGACCATCCAAAACCTATGGGATGCAGGAAAACAGTTCTAACAGGGAAGTTTATAGCAATAAAATCCTACTTTAAGAAACAGGGAACATCTCAAATAAACAACCTAATCTTGCACCTAAAGCAATTAGAGAAAGAAGACAAAAAAAAAAAAAAACCCAAAGTTAGCAGCAGGAAAGAAATCATAAAGATCAGATAAGAAATAAATGAAAAAGAAATGAAGGAAATGATAGCAGAGATCAATAAAACTAAAAGCTGGTTCTTTGAGAAGATAAACAAAATGGATAAACCATTAGCCAGACTCATCGGGAAAAAAAAGAAGACTCAAATCAATAGAATTAGAAATGAAAAAGGAGAAGTAACAAATGACACTGCAGAAATACGAAAGATCATGAGAGATTACTACAAGCAACTCTATGCCAATAAAATGGACAACCTGGAAGAAATGGACAAACTCTTAGAAATGCACTACCTGCTAAGACTAAACCAGGAAGAAATAGAAAATATGAACAGAAAAATCACAAGCAATGAAATTGAAATTGTGATTAAAACTCTTCCAAAAAGCAAAAGCCCAGGACCAGATGGGTTCACAAGTGATTTCTATCAAACATTTGGAGAAGAGCTAACACCTATCCTTCTAAAACTCTTCCAAAATATAGCAGAGGGAGGAACACTCCCAAACTCATTCTATGAGGCCACGATCACCCTGATACCAAAACCAGAAAAAGATGTCACAAAGAAAGAAAACTACAGGCCAATATCACTGATGAATATAGATGCAAAAATCCTCAACAAAATAGTAGCAAACAGAATCCAAGAGCACATTAAAAGGATGATACACCATGGTCAAGTAGGGTTTATTCCAGCAATGCAAGGATTCTTCAATATACGCAAATCAATCAACATGATATATCATATTAACAAATTGAAGGAGAAAAATCATATGATCATCTCAAAAGATGCAGAGAAGCTTTCGACAAAATTGAACACCCATTTATGATAAAAACCCTGCAGAAAGTAGGCATAGAGGGGACTTTCCTCAACATAATAAAGGCCATATATGACAACCCCACAGCCAACATCTTCCTCAATGTTGGAAAAATGAAAACATTTCCACTAACATCAGGAACAAGAGAAGGTTGCCCACTCTCACCACTATTATTCAACATAGTTTTGGAAGTTTTAGTCACAGCAATCCGAGAAGAAAAAGAAATAAAACGAATCCATATCAGAAAAGAAGAAGTAAAGCTGACCCCATTTGCAGATGACATGATACTGTACATAGAGAATCCAAAAGATGCTACCAGAAAAGTACTAGAGCTAATCAATTAATTTGGTACAGTAGCAGGACACAAAATTTATGCACAGAAATCTCTGGCAATCCTATACACTAATGAGGAAAAATCTGAAAGTTAAATAAAGAAAACACTCCAATTTACCATTGCAACAAAAAGAATAAAATATCTAGGAATAAGGATACAAAAGATCTGTATGCAGAAAATTATAAGACACTGATGAAAGAAATTAAAGATGATACAAATAGATGGAGAGATATACCATGTTCTTGGATTGGAAGAATCCACATTATGAAAATGACTCTACTACCCAAAGCAATCTACAGATTCAATGCAATCCATATCAAACTACCACTGGCATTTTCCACAGAGCTAGAGCAAAACATCTTAAAATTTGTATGGAGACAAAAAAGACCCCGAATAGCCAAACCAATCTTGAGTATGAAAAACGGAGCTGAAGGAAGCAGGCTCCCTGAATTCAGACTATACTACAAATCTACAGTAATCAAGACAATATGGTACTGGCACAAAAACAGAAATAATGATCAATGGAACAGGATAGAAGGCCCAGAGATAAACTCACGCACATATGGTCACCTTATCTTTGATAAAGGAGGCAAGAATATACAGTGGAGAAAAGACAGCCTCTTCAGAAGTGGTGCTGGGAAAACTGGACAGGTACATGTAAAAGTATGAGATTAGAACACTCCCTAACACCATACACAAAAGTAAGCTCAAAATGGATTAAAGACTTAATGTAAGGCCAGAAACTATCAAACTCTTAGAGGAAAACATAGGCAGAACACTCTATGACATAAATCACAGCAAGATCCTTTTTGATCTACCTGCTAGAGAAATGGAAATAAAAACAAAAATAAACAAATAGGCCCTAATGAAACTTCAAAGCTTTTGCACAGCAAAGGAAACCATAAGCAAGACCAAAAGACAACCCTCAGAATGGGAGAAAATATTTGCCAATGAAGCAACTGACAAAGGATTAATTTCCAAAATTTACAACCAACTCACGAAGCTCAATATGAAAAAAACAAATAACTCAATCCAAAAAACGGCAGAAGACCTAAATAGACACTTCTCCGAAGAAGATATACACATTGCCAACAAACATATGAAAGAATGCTCAACATCATGAATCATTAGAGAAATGCAAATCAAAACTACAATGAGAGATCATCTCACACCTGTCAGAATCATCATCATCAAAAAATCTGCAAACAATCAATGCTAGAGAGGGAGTGCACAAAAGGGAACACTCTTGCACTGTTGGTGAATGTAAATTGATACAGCCACTATGGAGAACAGTATGTAGGTTCCTTAAAAACTACAAATAGAGCTACCATACGACCCAACAGTCCCACTACTGGGCATATACCCTGAGTAAACTATAAATCAAAAAGTGTCATGTACCAATATATTCATTGTAGGTCTATTTACAATAGCCAGGATATGGAAGCAACCTAAGGGTCCATCAACAGATTAATGGATAAAAGAGATGTGGCACATATATACAATGGAATATTACTCAGCCATAAAAAGAAACAAAATTGAGTTATTTGTAGCGAGGTGGATGGACTTAGAGTCTGTCATACAGAATGAAGTATGTCAGAAAGAGAAAAATAAATACCGTATGCTACAACAGATATATGGAATCTAAGGGAAAAAAATGGTTATGAAGAAGCTAGGGGTAAGACCGGAATAAAGACACAGATCTAAAAAAAAAACAAAAAAACTACAGTGAGGTAATTTGTAGTGGCCATCATCAAGAAATCTATAAACAATACATTCTGGGGAGGGTGTGGAGAAAAAGAACCCTCCTACACTGTTGGTGAAAATGTAAACTGGTACAGCCACTATGGAGAACAGTATGGAATTTCCTTAAAAAACTAAAAATAGGACTACTGTATGACCCAGCAATCCCACTCCTGGGCATATACACAGAGAAAACCATAATTTGAAAAGATACATGCACTCCAATGCTCATTGCAGCAGTATTTACAATAAACAGGACATGGAAGCAACCAAATGTCCATCGACCAAGGAATGGATAAAGAAGATGTGGTACATGTATACACTGGAATATTAGCCATAAAAAGAACGAAATAATGCCATTTGTAGCAACATGGATGGATTGTCATTCTGAGTGAAGTAAGTCAGACACAGAAAGACAAGTATCATATTATATCACTTATATGTGGAATTTTAAATAAAAGGGTACAAATGAACTTATTTACAAAACAGAAGTAGAGTTACAGATGTAGAAAGCAAACTTATGGTTACCAGGGTGTAAGGGGGAGGAGGGATAAATTGGGAGATTGGGCCTGACATATACACACTACTGTATATAAAATAGATAACTAATAAGAACCTGCTGTATAGCACACGGAACTCTACTCAATACTCTGTAATGGCCTATATGGGAAAATAAGCTTAAAAGAAAAGAGTGGATATATGTATATGTATAACTGATTCCGTTTGTTGTACAGCTGAAACTAATACAACATTGTAAATCAATTATACTCCAATAAAAATTTTAAAAAGTGAAGAAAAAGAAAATATATTTTTAATAAAAATATATTAATGAATATTGGTTTATTATTATTATTTTTAAATGAAGTAATCAAAAATTTAAACATTCCCCATTTTTAATTTGCAATATGGTAAACATCAATAGATATCAACCACAATATCAAAGCCTCTTTGAAGTCTTCAGTAATTTTTAAGAGTATAAAGTGGTCCTGAGACCAAAATATTTGAGAACAATTCCTCTATACTACCCATGTCATCCCCCTGGTTCTTAAGCTTCAATGGCCTTCAAGCATTCAAAGTCCCTCATACATAGGCCTAAAGCTTCCTTTTAAGTCTCGTTTTATGTCACTCCCCTCCATGCACTCCCCTCCACACATCAGCTGCATCTGCATCAGGTAGCTTGCTAGTCCTTCAACCTGCCATGCTCATTCTCACCTCCATGCCTAGCACATGTAGCCCAATTCAAAGATCACATTTTCTGTGGATCCTCCTTTCCTGCTTGGCAGATTTATTGATCTCTTCTTACTTTCTCCAATGTACTTTATGAGGTTGATTTCGGAACTGCCATTTTCCTCATTTTTGCAAATAAAGAAACTGAAATCCAGAAAAAGAAGGGGACTTGACTAAGTTCCACAGCAAGTGAGTGGCGGAGTTACAGCCTAAATTCCCAGCATTCTTTTCACACTTCTCTTCATGGAAGCTGCTACAGAGATCAGAAAGTATTGAAGGCTCTGGAAGGAAGGGGAATTAGTTAAGCTGAGCTTAAAAAAAGTTCTGGGTTGGAACATTCTTAAAGGAAGTAACCCTTGACTTTGGCCTGGTCTAAGAGCAGTCAATCAGTCTTTACCCATGTTGACAGCAGATGAAAAGCAACTCATGGGAAATATCCTTGTCCTTTTTAGCTTCTTCAGTTCTATCCAAACCATCACATCAGTCATTGTCCTTAAATGGAATGTCTGAGGGGCTTGCAGGCACTCTGGAGGCCACCTGAAGAATACTGCTCCCATCTGAAGAAGAGTATTTGAGTTGATGTTGTTCTGTCACCACTTCCTGCTACACCAACTGCCCTTATTTGGCTCCCTAGGCTTGGATAAAAACACTAGGTGAGGCCTAATGCAACATTCAGGATTTGGTGGAAAATGTAATTGCCTGTTTCAGAGAACTTTGCTTTTCCTATAATTTGTCAAATAGCAGGTATTGGGAATATTCTCTTTGGAAAAAATTAGTTTTAAAAGCTTTTGGTAACTGTCAAGAGATAGTTTCTGTGAGGCCTCCAAATGAAGCTAACCCTAAGGGATACTGCTTGTTCTACAGCATCTGGCTGGTTAGGAAAGGCTACCCCCAGTGACAGGGGTCTAGAGAAGGTTAATGAAAATTAACTTGGTGTCTGATGTCTTGAAAACACTGTCCTATGGTAAAGTTTTTAGGGTGGAGTTGATCCATTCAGTTTAACCCACATTATTGGGGTACATTTGAGCCAAGGTGCTGTGCTAAGAGCTTGGAATACAGAGTTGAATAAAACTAAGCCCCTGCCCCAGAAAAGTTCATATTCTCTTCAGGAAGTCAGGCAAAAATACACATAGTTACAACATAGTATTATCAGTACTGGAATCAGTATGACTGGAGGAGTGACTATAATGAAATGGAGAAGGCTTTCTTAGGGAGGTGATATGTGAACAGGGCCTTAAGATGAACAGGTATTCATTTGATCACAAAAGATCATTACAGTTTTAGGGAACCAAATGTGAAAGGCATGGAGGTAGGAAGGCTGAACTTAGTTGTTACTTTTTGGCTATCATCTGCCACCTCCAGACCCATTCTCTGCCCTTCTCTTCCCTCCACTTGTGTCCCAAGAGGCTGACCTCGTGAATTGCATCAACTTGTCTGCTGGCTTCTGGCTGGGTTTGGCATTGACAGATCCAGAGTGGGAGAAGAAGAAGGTCTTGTTATTTCTTCCTCACTCTTTCTCTGCTTTAGGTCTCATTTCTGACACTGACTGGAATTTTCCCTGATTACAGTTCCTACTAGGGACTTCTCCACAGCTCCAGCTCTCACTAGGTGCTGGTAACAATTTTCCATTGATTTACCCCTCCAGTTCAAGGGTGTAATGGCTTCCTGTTATTCTGAGACCCTGTATGCTTCACCATCTCTTGTTGATACCACTAACCCTGCCCACATTTTTGAAAGTTGTCAGTTTCATTTCCTGAGGACCCTTGCAAATACAGCTGAGAACATCCACAGGTCTAGTTTTCACAGAATGTAAAGTTGTGGGTGAGGTGAGGGAGGACGGGAAGAAGATGAGACAGAGTCTACATGGCAGATCTTGTATGATCCTTTTTAATGAAAGACCTTGTGTGAGTAGGTCATGAAGAACCTTTACAAACCAATTTTGTTCTCAGTTGGGAACTCCTGAAGTTTGTTGATCTGTTACACAGATGATGCCAGAATTAATAGTTACCATTTATTGAATATATTCTGTGTCAGACACTTAATCTTCATTATCTCATTGAATCCTCACAACCCCTAAATGTGAACACTTATTGATCTCAATTTTACAAGTGAAAAAACTAAGTCTCAGAGAAGAGAAGTAACTTGCCTACTAGATTGCTAATGAGTAGAAGAGGAAGGATTTGAACCTATGCCTGCCTGAGTCTAGAGTTCGGGTTCTTCACTAGACCCAGTTGGATGATGAATTGGTCTATATAACTTTTAGGGTGTCTTTCAGCCCTAGGACTTCATACTCTATGGGGTAAGCAGGCATCTCCAACTAAGCTCATTGGCCCATGCATTGACTAAAGGTTCTGGTGGCACCTTGTGGGGTACATGCAGCGGTGTGAATGAGACTTCTTTGCTGGGCACAATGCTTTCATTGCCTGCAAATGTCCCTCATGCTGGCCATGTCTTCCCTATGTCTTGGCAGAAACAGAACCATATAGCTAATTAATTCTGACAGAATTCCATTTTTAGAAATGCTAGTTATATCAGCTCCTCTGGTGGAAATCTGGCACTCCAGCAGGAGTGAATGCTACCTGTAGTGCCAACCAGTGCTTGCTTAATTTAGTGCTGGCACAGTCTAAGTTGATGTGGCTATTGCGTTTGGATATCAAATCATAGTTTGGTATCAAGCTTTAGGAAAATGAAAAGAGGAAACAAATTTGAATACCTACTCCAGGCTGGGCACTTTCCATTGATTCCTCACTACAACTCTGAGAGGCATGTGTCATGACCCACATGTTACAGGTGAGGAAACTAAGGCTTAAAGAGGGGAAGTAACTTGCCAGGGTGTAAGGTAGCTGACAAGTGTCAGAATAGGCATCAGAATCCAGACTCTACTTGACGTCTAAAGCCAATATTCTTTGCTACTGTATCATGTGACCAGCACAATATACTGGTTAAAACCTCAGAATTGAGGGACTTCCCTGGTGGTCCAATGGTTAAGAATCCACCTTCCAATGCAGAGGATGTGGGTTCGATCCCTTGTCGGGGAACTAATATCCCACATGCTGCAGGGCAACTAAGCTCGCGCACCTCAACTACAGAGCCCACGTACTCTGGAGCCTGCATGCCACAACTAGAGAGAAGCCCGCCCGCCACAACAAAAGATCCCTTAGAGCCACAACTAAGACCTGATGCAGCCAAAATAAATAAATAAATAGGAAGAAAAAAAACCCCTCAGAATTGAGAACTTGGTTTTGAATCCTAGCTCCACCACTTCTTAGCTGTATGATCATGGGTAAGTCACTTAATCTTTCTGTGTCTCAGCTTCTTCATCTTTAAATTAGGAATAATAGTATCTACCTCATAGTGTTGTTGTGAGGATTAAATGCATTCATATTTGTAAAGCACTGAGAAGAGTGTCTGATACAGAGTCAATGTCATATATTTTTAAAATAAATATAGAACCATTTCTATCCCCTTAAAATCTCTTATTTCTTCCATTCTTAGGCCTGGAGAAGAAAAGAAAGGAACTAGATCAGGAGGCAGACTCTCCTAGAAGGAAATCAGATTTTCTCCTAAAGCTGGAGAAAGGCTAAGGCTATTGATTGAACTGGAGAGACTCAACCTGCAAAACTTGAGAGAAAGTATACGGTGTCCATGTCTTGTGGTGAATTTCTATGCCCACCCTCCCTTGTTCCCTCACTGCAGCTGGATTTTGCTTGGCCAGCTCTCTCTGACCTCCCTTTTACCTTTAGATCTGGAAATGGCTGCTGAGATGATAGCAAGAATGGACAGATAGTCATCTGGAGGACTGGAACCTTGACTATAGGTTATGTAAGCTGGGCTTCAGGATCATAACACTATCTGGCTCAAAAAAAAAACCTACATATGTTTCAGATTCCTTCACACTACTGTCAAGTTAGCAAGGGCAAGGAGGTGGTTCCATGGCCATACCTTCCTGACCCAGAATTGATAAAGATATATATCAGGTATAGATGTGTATATGTCGATGGATGGCTTAGGGTTTCCTGGAAGTGTGGGGTGGGAGGGGAGGAAAATATGATCTCCACTTACCACTGAAGACCCTTGTGTGAGTGGGGTAAAGTTGATGATAACCATGGAGACCCTAGCTGCCCTGTATAGGTATGCCCTTCATCATCATGGTCTGGGTATTGGTTATTACCCTTTGCTCAGCCAGGGATCATGGGCCCTTTAACATGATTTCTGCAACTTCTTTATTCTCTAAGGTTGCCACCAGCCTAATGCTTCTCGCTGATTGAACATACACCCAAATGCCCAATAGTTACATTGTGAAGGGAGAAATGTACTATTTCTTGTGTTAGACACACCCAGGGACAAATCCTAATACCACCAATTAATATCTGTGTGATCTAAGGTAAGTTATTTAACCTTAGAGCTTCAGTTTTCTCATATCTAAAATTAGGACAACACTATCTCTCCCATGGCTGTTGTGAGGAATATATGAGAAATTCAGTGTAAAAATGCCTTGCAGAGGGCTTTTCCCTCCTCCATTGCCCAATTCTTTCTCTCAGCTACCAGTCAGCATCCTAAAACTTTCAGGGCTTTGAAAATGTAAGTTAATACTATAAATTCAAAGCCCTTCCTTCCCACTAACTAAGCTCCATAATTCCTTCTCACTTAGAATTGCTTAGGCCATGATCTTTAGAATGACCTTCTAGTCTTTACATGGATCTGAGGCACACCCATTAATGCTTCAGTTAGTCCCAAGGTTATTTCACCTCCTTTGCACTTCTGGGCACCTCCCCAGGACCATCAAATGCAGTTGAGATGGCCACATCTAGAGATGCCTCTCACATTTTAATCAGAGATTTATGTATTTATTACAATTTTCTGGCAGATGGTCATAAGGTATCTTGACCAAGGGGTGCTTTCTCTAATTCACACAAAGGCTCCATATAAGCTAGAAGTAGTCCTTCAACGTTCCTATCCCAACTTGCTTCAGACACTGACCACACCCTTATTTACTCTCCCCTTGCTCCACCTCCAGCATCACAGCAAAAACAATGAGAAGTTTCTTTCCCAAAAGCTGGTTCAGGGCTTCCCTCGTGGTGCCATGGTTAAGAATCCGCCTGCCAATGCAGGGGACACAGGTTCGAGCCCTGGTCCAGGAAGATCCCACATGCCATGGGGCAACTAAGCCCGTGTGCCACAACTACTTAGCCTGCTCTCTAGAGCCCACGAGCCACAACTACTGAAGCCCGCGTTCCTAGAGCCAGTGCTCTGCAACAAAAGAAGCCACAGCAATGAGAAGCCCATGCATCGCAACGAGGTAGCCCCCACTCGCGGCAACTAGAGAAAAACCCACGCGCAGCAACAAAGACCCAACGCAGCCAAAAATAAATAAAATAAATAAATTTATCAAAAAAAAATGAGAAAACTGGTTCAGCACTGGGTATTGGGGTCTTCTGTGTTAGAGAATGTTTCAGTAATGAAAATATGCTATGCTTGTACATTCTCGGGAGTCCATTCCTATCTATGCTTTCACCATTTACTCTCTATGTAACTTTGCGCAAGTAACAATCTTTCTGAATTTCAAGTCTTGATCTGTAAAATGGGACTAAAATGAGGTGGTTAAGAGGCTCAGATGAGACGATGTATATAAAACGTATGCAATGTGCCTGTCAGGTGGTAGTACTTTTTTTTTTTTTTTTTTACCAAGTTATCACCCCAACTCTTATGCCAGATCTGCTGGGAAAGCTCAAGGATTCAGGTCTCTCCCACTTTATGCTTGACACACAATAGATGCTCAACAATATTTATTTCCTTCCCTTGGTCCCAGGGGAACCCCAATTCCATTGTGGGGCTTGTTTCAACTTCCAAGGCCCTGAATTCTAGAAACACAAATTATGCAAAGGCTCTGGATATGATTCTTATAAATTGTTCACTTTTGGTCAGGGCTGAGTCCCTTTCCCCCTTTGTCACAGTGGGACCAGTATGGCTACTTAGCTGCTTATGTTTCTTTCCCAGAGCTCTTCAAATTCATTTAAAGGATATTTAGACCCATTTCCAAAGGTATTTTGTGATGTCTTATTCACTTCAGGGAAAGTAATGTGATTTCTTAATGGATATAAATATACCCTGGACAGCCAAGAGCCAAGGTTAATTTCTAGTTAAGTGTGAAATCAGCCAGCAGCAGAATAGTGCTTCTCTCCTATATCCCCTTCAGGACCTATGTACTCCCTCACGAAATACCTTTGAGGAAACACAATAAGCACTATTGTAATGACAGTAGGAGTGAAAAATGTAGGAGGAAGGGAGACTAAGGGAGTGTGGGAAAGAGAGCTGCTTCCCAGAATAGTATAAAGGGTTCCCATGAGGGTGAATGTACCTAAGTGACATCACCAGGAGCTTAACTGTCATAGGAGGAAGGAGCCCCTATTCCTCAAGTCATAGGAATGTTGGAAAGTGCACAGGGCAGAGTAGCTGGGTCTGGGTTATTGGCATGAAACTCCTGCATGAGAGACTAAGTATGGGGGGGACTGAGCCATGCATGAGGACAGCTTCCATAGGGTGTTGGGGTTCAGGGTGGCTAGTTACAGGGCCAAGGAACATGACAGTTTCCAGATAATCAGTTCACTGTATTGAGGAATCCAAGAATCAGGTGGTAGATAGATAACATCTGGGAAGATTTTGAATGTCAGAGCATGATCCACTAGCCCTGAATGGATAGAGAAGATCCCATTCCTGGATATTAACTGAGGCAGCCACTACTACTACTACTACTACTACTACTACTACTACCACCACCACCACTGGTTAATATCAATTGAGCACTTACTTATTAAGGGCCAACCATGGTTATTTGGGTGAAGTAACTTGCCTATGGTGATTGAGGCATGAATATGGATAACGGTGTTTGAGTTCTTTTCAGAGGGGTTAGAGGCCAGGGCTAGCAAAGGAGATATGGAGAACAGAGGAACTCAGCCTCTACTGAGTCCCTCTAGATCTCAACCTCAGAAGGGAGACAGAATTCTGAGTCCTGCAGGATGGTAGCAGGGGTGGAGAAGAGGCAAGTGACAGTTAGGACTGAGCTTGTCCACACCCCACCTACCTCACATCCTGATGGCTCTGGAAATTACAGTAGGATGGCACCTGCCAGCATCATGGTACCTAGATGAGAATAGCTGAGGAAGCAGAAATAAGAGGAATAAATCCAGGGCTGACAACACTAGTGGAAACTTAGTTCCCACAGGCTTGCCGAAGGCTGGGAAATGTAAGGCATAATAAAGGCTATTGCCTAGCCCTGTTCTCCCAAACCAGGAAAACCCTCTTTTGCAGCCTTAATTTTAGGCACTATTTTTTGTATATGCTCAGGGCCTGGGTCTTCAAGAAATGGACTTCATAGAGGTTCATAGGAAATGATACAACTTGAATGCAAACCAAAATAGGGAGGCCCGCCTGCTCTGCAGAGGGCATTCCTGGGGCCGACCAATGTTGACCCCACCTACCTGGACTGACAATCTCCTTCTCTTCCAGCCACTGAGTAAATGTTGGGCACCTTCACTTTGCACTCCATTGGCCCCATAAAACCCAGCAGGTCTCTAAATTTGATTCCTTCAGGATGCTCAGCTGTCCTGACTTGGGTTATCAGAATGCCAGGACTCTGAGGGCAAGCTTAGAGGATCAAAGGTGCAAGGGACTTTTACTTGGCCTCCATCTCCCCTCTAGGAGAATTTTCCCCATCTGATAGAAGCCACAGGGAATTAGTTTAGGAATTTGTCTGGGTATGAATCCTGAATTCACCATTTCCTGGATGTGGGAATGTGAGCAAATGATGTAACTATTCTGTGCCTGAATTTTCTCATCTGTAAAATGAGGCTAATACCAGTACTTACCTCATAGAAATATTATCTTGACAAATTCAGTAGACCCATGCAAAGCACTTAGGCAAACATCTGGCATGTACTAGATGCTGTAAGTGTCAGCTCTTCTGGTCAGGTGATATGGGGAATACATGTCTTATCTTGGGCCTTTGTGAAAACTACTTCTGCCCCCTCCTCATCTTAGGTAGAATGTTACTAGTTAAAGGACTGGTCACCAGCATTAATGTGCCATCTAGGAATAGCATCAGCTTCCAAATAGTCCCCCTTGCACTCCAGCTACCACTCTTTTGGTGTGCTGCCTGATTGTGTCTGTGTGTGTTTGAGAAATGGGTGAAGTTGAACAACACGAATTTTTAACTTCCCATGTAGGTGGCATGTAAATGGTAATTTTTTTCTTCCCCAGGATTAAGTGGGGGACAACCATGTGTCTTTATGCTGAAAAGGGGTGCTTCTGTAGGGAGCTGCTCCGTGCCTGTTGTATGCAGCATTATGGTCCCCCAAGAAGATCCCATATCCTAATCTCCAGGACTGTGATTACATGGCAAAAGAGACGTTGAAGATGTGATTAAGGTTACTACTGACTTTAAAATAGGGAGACTATCCTGGATTATCTGTGCAGGCCCAATGAAATCACCCCAATGAAAGGTCGAGACTTGAAGAACAGAGGCAGAAGAGAAAGTTAGATACAGAAAAGGAAGCAGAAGTATTTAGCCTGAAGACAGAGGGGGCCATATGTTGAAAAAATGGGGACCTCAGTCCTACAACAAGGAACTGATTTCTGCCAACAACCAGTGAGCTTGGAAGATGATCCTGAGCCCCAGATAACAACTACGTCCCTGACTGATATCTTGATTTTAGTTAAGTGAGACCCTGAGAATCCAGCCACACTATGCCAAACTTCTGACCTATAGAAACTGTAAGAGAATAAATGGAGGTTGTTTTAAGCCACTCAATTTGTAGTCATTTGTTACAGCAGCAATATAAAACTAATACAGTGTTTGTGGGCCTCACTTTGTACATGTCAAATGAGGGCAAAATACCTTGTCTTACCTACCTTATGGGTCTGTTATGAGAACAAAATGATGGACGTAAGCGTGCTCTGCAGAGTTTCAAGTTATAAAACTGTTAGGATATTCTCCAACAGGGAAAAAAAATCGATCTGTTTTGAAACTATTGGATTGAAGCAATTAAGAGCTTAGAGCTCCTGACATTTCCCAGGAGAAATGCTGAGGGTTGGAGGGCTGATTCTTCTCTCCTGGAGAAGTAGTGCAGCATAGTTGAAATCAGAAAACCTAGGTACAAGTCTATTTCTTTTCTGTGTGACCTTGGGCAAGTTAGGCCATCTCTCTGAGCTTCAATAAAATGTGGGTAATCATCCCTGCTCTGCCTAGGTGATATGGCTGTATGATGCTCAACTGAAGAAATGAGTGTGAACATGTGATGGAAACAAAGTACTCAGATGGAAGGCCTATTCATCCTCCCTAGTGTGTGCCTTACTGCTGGAAGCAGATATCTTGATTCTGGTAAACTAGTCACCCAAAGAAAGTAGAGTTGAAAGACCCTTGGGGTGGTACTCTGAGCACCTGTTTTCTGCCATTGGCTTTCGTGTGTGACTTTAGGCCAAGTCCCTTCTCCTCTCTGAGTCTGTTTCTTCATTTTAAAAGTTTAGATTATAGCCAGTTGTCTTCAGCTAATGGGCATCAGAATCACCTGGAGAGATGGCAGATGGAGGATGAGCAAAATTTTCTCTTTTTTACAAGTCTCTCCTACCCCCAATAAACTATCTCCCACAAAGCCCAAATCAGAGGAGTTTTATTAAAGTATGTAGGAGTTTCACGTAAAGTATGCCTTATTCAGGATATAGGAGTTGATTTCCAAGTATGTGGTTTGAAGCAGCTGGCTCTCAAAGGAGTCTGGATGCCTTGTTATACTTTAATTAAAATACCGGCCAATTTCAAACCTGTTAACTAGTCATGCTCCTCCCAGTTCCTTGCAATTCCCATTAATGTTGCTTTGTTATGACTGATATTTCCTCCCAGAATACTCCTTCTCGTGTGAACTAAAGATACTAATCTCTGGCCAGACAAAACCCGGTAGAATTGTCCATGTTTTCATTACAATGTTGACTGTAGTAAAAGCCATAGCTGAGAATAACTGAATGTCAAAGCTGAAAAGGCCCTTTGGTTTAAAGACAGACAACTTGGGAGGGACTTGATCAGCATTACAGAGAAGCAGTGACAGAGGTGAGTGTGGACTCCAAATGCTCCTGAAGGGAGCTCTTTCCAATGCTCCATGTTGCCTTTCTATTGCCTTTGATGCTCAGAGGTTTGAAAGTCAAGTAACTTTCAGTCTTATTTCCTAGGCTGGTTTCACTATTCTTTGAAGTAGAAAAACTTAATTTATATGTCATCAAAGTATAATGCCATGTACAAAGCAATGTAAGAAGCAGGCAGCTATGGACACAATCTTTGTAAACACTTCCAACATACCAGATTGGCCTTATCTGCCATTTTTGGTCTTTGCCTCACAAAGAGGTCTCCTTCCTCAACCTGCTTTGTTGTCTTAAATGCCTTACAATCAGTGCTTCTCAGACTTTAATGTGCATATCTATCCCCTGTAGACCTTATTAAAATACAAATTCTGATTCCAGATGTCTGGGATGGGGCCCAGGAATCTGCATTTCTCATAAGCTCCCAGGTAATGCTGATGCTGAGGCTGTTTATAGACCATATTTGGAGTAGCAAGACTTGCAGATGTTGTTAATCTCATTTCTAAACATCTTCTCCATTTATTGTCAACATTCCTTTACCACTGGAGGTAGTGTGGTGTATTAGAAACAGGAACGGCCCTGTAGCTTCTAGTCCTGGGTTTCTATCAATCCCTAACTGTGTGACATTGGGCAAATCATTTCTCATCTTCCTGAGCCTCAAGTTTCCTCATCTGTAGAATGGGGCTCTCACCTGTCACACAATGATGTTGTGAGGCCTGAAGGAATAACTGGGCTTGGTACAAAATAGACTGTAGATGGAGATGCCTAGGTACAAAAAGATTCTGGGCCTACATTTCCTTAGAATTGCAAAAGACAACATGAGCAGTGGATCATGCAAAATATGCTCAAAGATTGTTTCCATGACAAAACTGTAGATGGAGGCCATTAATACTAGACAGTCTGCATACTTTATTAAAAGTCACATGAATGGACCCCAGGATCTAATTCTTTTTTCTTCTGATGTTACATATGTACTTCACAAATGTGTCTTTCTAGTATCTATTAATGTCCTTGGTATCAAGTGATTGTTTTCCCTATGAAAATGAAGGTTTTTCTTCATCAAAAACATCTCTTCAAGGTATCTTGCTTTTCTCTGAAATTTTTCAATGCTTCTGAAGCTTTCTCTGGGCTTGTAATGTGTCAAGGCCATTTGTCTGTAGCCACATTAAAAATAGTATAATTGATCTACATTCTCTCAAAAGCAATTTTTTCTAGTCACAGAAATACTTCTATTACTTTATTTGTTCTAGCTATTACAGAATTAAGGAACTTCTTGAAAAGGGAAGGATTCTTTCCCACAATTGCAACTTATTTTAGAAATACTCTACATGACACCACTTTATTATTCAATTTGGACGCTGAGTTTTGCCCCTCAGTGGCTGGGCAACACACTCCATCTTTTTTTAAACAAAAACTTCAATAATATTTATTATTCTAAATCATCTCTTAACTTTTGCTATCCCCACAAAAAACCCTTAATAGGGGTTTGATCCCAAGGCATCAAGTCCTGCAGAAGCACCAAGACCAATTCTATTCCTCAAACCATGTATGGATGTCACTAGTCTCTTGGGGTGAAACTGCATGTGCTAGAACCTTGGTGAATTAACAGACATATACAAGGACCTTTTTTTCTTTGAAAAACAGCTAAGCCAAGGACTTGAAAACTACCAACTAAAAAATAAATCCTTCATGTCACAAGGTAAAAGTAAATGATCCGTTTTAAGACGGATTATCAAATGGGCATTCTGAAGGTGAGGAGAAAACATAACTCAGAAATCTCTTTCAGCCCAGTTTTTATTCCCCTGTAAACTGGACCTTCATCCCCTCCTTACCCTCAAATACTTGCCTTTTAACATTTTGTTAAGTATGCCAGCTCCAGTAATATGGCTTTTATATGGCAAAGGGAAAACAACATGGGGTGCAGAATCATAGAGAGCTGGATTAGACTAACAATTCTGTTATTTACTTTCTGTGTGAACTTGAGCCAGTTAATTTTAGCCTGCTGGGTCATAAATCCTTTATCTGTAGAATGAGGAGGATAGCATCCACTTGCATGATTATTGTAGGGACTAAATTATATAATGTATATGAAGCATCTAGCACTTAGTAGGTGCTTAATAAATGTTAACACTGTCAGCTCAACATTTACAGTTCATCCATTGACAGTTTCTCCTACCTGTTGGCCGAGGTATGCAGATAGTTTCCTACAATTGACACGCTTCAATTATCACCCCCTTCCCATAGCCTCTTCTGAATGCCTATCCATCCATCAAGCCTAAGCCAAGCCATTCTCATTCCACAGAAGCTTTTGCTCTTTAAATCAGAGAACAAAAGGGTAGGTGCTGAGGTTCATTCTTTGGGTATAGCCCAGGGCAGGGGTAGAGCCAGCCAGGCACTGCTCCTTGGCTTCCAGTCGGACTGGTGATCCCAACTCTTTAGGCCAGGCTCTTGATCTGTGTCCCAGGAAACACATAGCAATCTCACAGCCACATTTCTGGGACACATATTCTACTGGAATTGTGGTGGCTTTCTCTGGTTCTCAATAATCTCTCAATATTTGTAGTGGTGACTGTGGAATTTCCCCCCAAGGAAACCAGAGTGAAATCATGTCTCTAATATCTTCAAAGGTACTGAGGCCCCATTGGCCACTGCTTCTGTGGCTAAAATCTGCACACCTGCTTTGTTTAGTTAGTCATCTAATGGGACAGAGCAGAGAGGCCACAGCTCAGACTGGGGCTCAATGAGTACTTCCTGAGTGAGGCCATTAGGCCTCACAGAGATTCCCTTTTAGGGAGAGCAGCAGGTAGAATGGTGCCCACTTGGCTTACTTTATCCTGGTTTCTTAGCAACTTGGCCTTTGAGACTGGGTAGAGCTGAGAGTTCAATATGGCCACCTGGGTACATCGTCATTAAGAATGTCATCAAATTGCTATTCAATTACTTCCACAAAGGCTCTCAGTGTGTTTAGCTTACATGTTACTAACTCATCAATAAGCCATATTTAGAATTCAATCTTGAAAGTAGCTATTGCCTTTCAGTAACACTGTTCCCAAGGCATCTCAGAGTTGGTTTGGGCATGGGTGCATTCTCTTTCTCATCTCCCTCTCTCTTACCCTCTCTCTCGCCTCCCCTCTCCCCATGTCTATGCTTCTTTCTCAGTACTATAGTCAGTGCACTAGTGGGGCCTGGCTAGAAGAGTCCAATAGGAAAGTCCTTTCTCTCACACTGGACCACATTATAATTACACAGACACTAAAGGCAGGCTATCTTAAAGCCCACCCTAAAGCCAAGGCACCTGTGTGGAAACAAGCGATGACACTTTCTCCAGCAGCTTCTTTTCAACAAACAGGAATCAGAAATGTCTACTCGTCAGATTTCTGACTCACTACACTGTGTTTTAATTCCTTTCCAATGATTGAAATAGCAAATGAGGAAGACCAGGAGCTCATGTCTGGAAGTTCCATATGGTGGCAAATATGTGTGGCTCAAGAAAGAGGGTAAAAGCCAGATCCTCAAAATGATGGCCATTAAAGCGACCAATCATAAGCCCCCTTGCTAGATAAGCATGGTGTAATGGAAAGAACCTTGTGTAGGTGCCCAGGGATGTGGTATCTTGTTTACACATGGCTGCTAACTTGCTCTGCCTCAGTTTCCCCAATGGTAAACTAAGGAGTTAGACTAAATAATTCTGAAAGGCCTTTCTAATCAAATATTTTATAGGTCATAAAAAGAGTCTTTTATCTCAAAGGCTGTGGTTCTTAACCTTTATTGTGTCACAGGCCCAATCTGAAATTCACTAGAATGTTATGGACCATTTCCTCAGAAAAGGCATATTGAAAAGGCATACCATTTCAGAGGCTTTATGAAGTTCCTGAATCCATAGATAATGGGTTAAGAACTGTTTCTTTCAGGTGATAAAACAGCTTATCTGCAGAAGGCAGACATGAAGCAACAGTGACAACTGCCTGGCCTCAATCATCTTAACAATTCTCCCCAGCATTTGACCCAAAAATGGAACTCCTGCAGAACAAACACAGTCTGCCTTTTTTAAAAGAACTGTCTTCAGCTTTTGTTTCTTTCTTGATTGCTTGGAAAGGAAGCTGTCAGGAGAAAACAGGAGGAAGAATAATTCAAACAGACCTAGGCTTTGACATGTAAAACATGCTTTGCAGATTTGTCTTAAGCAGCTGTATGCAAAAGCAGGAAGGCCACCTTCCTGAGTCCACTTGGAGGGATTGTGGGGGCATCACTCATTCTGTCTGGTCCCATAAGAGCAGACACATTCTTGGCAATATATTACAGCGCCAAAGCTCCAAACTGGCACCAGGGTCCATATCCTCAGTAAGAGATATTAAGATTCTCTAAAGTTCAGCAAACATTCCTACTCCCCTACTTCCAAGGTAAGCAATGGCCCCAACTCAAGTAACTTCTTGTTCAGGGTAAGACTTCTGAGATCAATCTTTAGCCCCAAATCTTTCAGAGCTAGATGGCCTTTTGAGGAGGCAGGAAGTTCAGAGAGGAGTTGAAAACTGAGCTCCTCTCTTCGACTTGGGATGGTGGATAGCTTGGTTTCTGCAGTCTGCCTTGAGGGAGTTCAGCCATTCACAGTCTTATAGGAGCTCAAGATAGACCTTCTGAGGGAATGAAGACAGAATACAAAGGAGAAATAAACTTGTATCTAGGATGTGTGTCCCTTATTTTATAGCATCCCAGAGCCTGAAGGTGCAGGGCCAGGAAAGATCTGCTCTTCAGCACACAAGGGTTTGAAGAAGACTCTTCTAGAACCTGGAAAGTGTCCCCTGAGGCCAAGGTTTTTGAAACCTGAAAGGGAAAGAAGAGAGTAAGGAATTAGCTAGGACTGGTTAAACACTTAACAGCCACTGAGCAGTAGGCCCTCTCTTGGTAGGTAGCTAATCTTCTGAGCAATAGCGGCTGGGTAGAAAAAGGCCCTTATAACTCAGATCCCATGAAACTGTCCTAATACGGTGCTAAAATCAGGGCTGGAAACTGTGTGCCTTAAGCCTGAACTCTAATCCCCAAAAAGTCCACAGGAGATACAGATGCCTGATACCTCTGAGATTACTCACCTTGCTGAATGGCCACTGCCTTTATGGCCCTACAATAACTCCAAACTTCCTTTTACTGAGACTTCACCTTCATGAGAGCTGATAAGAAAACTCTTATCTACCCATAGACCTCTGAGGACTGGCAGTGATATGAAGAAAAGGAAGGCTGAGGAGTACATGGAAAGCTCTGCTCCAGATACCTGGATCTGATTTATGTGTGTATTGGTTCATGTCATGCCAGCAATCTGATTGTCAATCAGAACTCCTAGTAGAGAAGGAAATTTCCATGATCTCCATGGTTCTGGTGATCTTAGTAAGTTACTTATCCCCTTTGAACCTCAGTTCCTTTATTTGTTGAGTGAAAATACATATTAACTTCCCTATTTCTGGCATTTGATATGGACTAAATGATATAATGGACGTGAAAATGCTTTGCATTAGACAAATATAAAGAACTAAGGATGAAGGTTCAAGGGGTAAGACTGAAATTGTGATTTGATCTGAAGGAATGAAGTTCCCCTACAAATACTAAGGTAGACTCTTGGGACCTGCTATAATATCAAATGAGAGGTTACTGATATTCTTATAGACCCAAAGGATGTCGGAGTTAAAAGGTTCCAAACATTTCATCTTACATGTTGGGAAATTGAGGCCCAGAGAAGGAAATGTAATTGCCCAAAATGTCACAATTTAGGATTCCTAATGACCTTGATTCAAAGGCAATTTGTAAAACTATACTGTAGTTTGGCTGAGCAAGAAAGAAATGAAACTTAAAAACACAGAGAACCTCAGAATTAAAAGGCAGTAAGTTTAAGGGTCATGTAATTACAGGGTAGTGAACTGAGGCATGGAGGTGAATTCCCACCCTCTGGACCCACATGGCACTCCAGTCCTCAAAAACTCAGATCTCATAAAGAAGGTATATGTGTAACAAGGTTTTGTAATCAGGGATGGATACTACATACCTGAGGCCTCAACTCTCATCTCCAGGAAGTCTGCCTTGAGAACTGTGGGTAAAGGAGGAAAGACATTTCACTAAGACTCTAGAAATCAGAACTGGAAAGGAAAGCAAGTGGATGGGTGACCCTTCCAGGATGGTGGCAATTAGGCCATTTGAAAAATGAGGAAGTGATTCCATCCAGATGTTTCAAAACATCTCACTCCATGCTTATAGGTTGGCATACCTCTCTGCCAGATTTAGAGAGCCCAGTATCCCAGACACAAAGACATCTTTCAGGTGCCAGCACAATCCTTCGAGTGCCATACTATGGGAGGCAAGGGAAGACCAGAGGAATTGGCCAAAGACCAAAGACTACATTCTGTGATTATCTCCAATGGGAAAAAGGCAAAGACGGAAGGCAAGTGCCTTGTGAAACATGAATCTTTCTTTGCCTTGAAGACCAAACCAGCCTCTTGATGTGCTTAGATTGGTCCTAAAGTAGACTTGTCTGGGGATGGTTGGAGGCAAGAGACAATCCTGGAGAATCAAGCTCCATATAATTTGGCCAGAAAATCCCAGACAACAGCTTGTCCCAGGGCTATATCCTGAACATTGTTTTTCTCTTCTCTCTTAAGTCTATTAATACCTACTCCCTGAGTGATCTTATTCCCATCCATGATTTCAATTCCCATCAAATACTGAGACCACCCCCAAAAGGTT
Organism: Stenella coeruleoalba; assembly: GCF_951394435.1. Taxonomy (NCBI): domain Eukaryota; kingdom Metazoa; phylum Chordata; class Mammalia; order Artiodactyla; family Delphinidae; genus Stenella; species Stenella coeruleoalba. The sequence continues at coordinate 52,187,900 of NC_137152.1, forward strand.
ACTATTCACATTGTAGTATATGTGAATGCCCCTATAAATTTGTACAGTGGCTGTACTTAACAGTTCTACCTCTAAACCTACGTAGATCCAGCCCCAATTACTAGTCTAAGTTGCAGTTACCCACTGGACATCTCTATCTGGATGTCCCACAGAGTCTTCATACAAACTGTGTCCAAAATTGAGCAGAGAAACTTTCCCACAAAACCTATTCCTCCATGATTAATTATTGTTACCATCTACCTAACTGCCCAAGTTAGACTTCCTTCTCTCTTAATCTTTCTCCAATGCTCCATGTTTGAAAAGTCAGTAAGGTCTTACTGAGTCTACCTCAAATCTGTCCTTTCATTCCATTCCTATTGACAATGCCATACATCAGGACCTCATCAGCTCTTGCCAGGATGATTAGCCTCCTAACTGGTCTCCCTGCCTCCAGGTTTTACTGTCCCAACTATCTTCCTCATTAACAGCAGAATGTGTGTGTGTTTTTTTTTTTAAATAACTCAGGCAGCTTAGAATATGCATTGTCATGCTGAAAAGTTTTCCATGACACCCCATGGACTACAGAATAAAGACCAAACTCCTTAGTATGTCATATAAGGCGTTTACAGTCTGGCCCCAATCCATCTTCTTGGCCTCAACTCTAGCTAAGCTTCCTTCTTCTCACCCCCACATTCTAGCCAAAGTGGAACACTAATCACTTTGTGAACCTGCCTTGCATAAGCTATTCTGCCTTACTGAAATGTCTTCCCCTCCCTTCTCTTCTTGATGAGCCACTTCTCATTTTATTTCAAGTTTTTAATTTTTTTTAATTGCTGTATTGTAGAAGGGAGATGAATGAGAAGTGAGGTCATTCAAATGTCAGGTTACATAGAGTCAGGTGTACAAACTGGAAGCAAAAAGGGGCAGAGAAAAGGTTAAACAGATCATTTTCATTAGAGATGAGATGGGATTGACTGGCTAGTCTAAGAATCTTGACCAGTAGCCATCATGTAGGTGCACTGATGCAAGTGGTGGTTACAAAACTGGGGCCTAGACAGAAGGGGTGCTTTCCTTATATGGATGCTGAGTGGGAGGAACCTGTGGGTACCTAGGAAGGTGGCTTATTACATATTGGAGGACTGGTGTACCCACCTTGGCCTTACCCACAATCCTGCCAAGATGGAATCTGGGAATAAGGAACAGGATTAAATTTAGGTTCCAGAGGCCTGGACATAGGATTGGTTAGGTTGTCCTCCAGCCTGAAGTGCCTGCTTTGACCACAGTGCCCTATGTTGCAGTTGGTCCAAGACCTCCCTGAAAACTAAATGACAAAGCCCAGGTAGTGGTTACCAATCTTTCCACACTTTCAACACCAGGTTGGCTACAGTTTCCCTATTAAAAGTCAGGCTGCCTTAAAGATTCTGTTGGACTTTGTTCATGCCTAGTACGTATCCCTCTCAATGCCTTGGTTCCCTGTCCAAAGCTACAGATCAATCCCTCACATTTTCAGTGTATTCTATCCATCTTTAAAGCCCCATCTCAGATATCACTTCCTCTAAAAAGCTTTCCTTTAGATATGCCTAGTTCATTCTGTTAATTCTAGTTTGCTTCATTCTATTTCCCTGGTATTTATTTCTCATATGGTTTATCCTAGGGAAGTTGGAAGAACCACCAGGAAGTAGGAAGTAGTCCTGATCATAGGCAGATACTTTATTAAGAATATAAAGTATTCTCTCTCTTTCTGTTTTTCTTTTTTTCCCTCAAGCCTATCTGATTAAGCCTGCTTTAAAAATGTCCTAGGTGAAAACTTTATCTTCATTCTATCAGTAAGAGAAATCTGGGGCTTTGACCTCACTTTCATTTGTTATGGTAGAATAAATGGTAAATTATTGTCTAAGGAGAATTTGGCCTAGTCTATAGTTCCTTGTGGCTGACTGCCAAGCAGAACTAGGGTGACCTGCTGTTCAGAATCATGTCCTGGTGAGTCGGGTCCCACAGTTTTAACTAGATGATGTCAAACCTATCCCAGCTCCAGCGCTGGTAAAGGCACATTGTTCTGCTTTTAACTGAATACCTGGAAGAGTTACACTCCTGTCACCCATCAGGAAGCACAATTTTGAACTCTCTGATAAGCAACATTGAATAAACTCACAGAAGAGTGCCTGAAGGCCAAGCAATCATTTCTCCAGGTGTTTTAGTCTAAAGGGTGCCAAATGATAGGCTTTGGAAAGCCTGTACCAGTACTTGAGGGATTTTAAAAACAAATTAACTGGAAGAAAGAAATAAAGGAAGGAAATTTAAAAAACCCACACTCCCAGGCCCTACTCCTGGAGATTCTGTTTTTGTGGGTCTAGAGCAGAAGGCAGGAATCTGTGTTCATTTTATTTTCCCTCAAAATTTTCCAGGTGATTTATATGTTCAGCCAGTTCGAAAACAACCACCTAAGTCTAATGTTTACCTCTGAAATGAGGGCTATGCTTATTCTAAGGCTGTTTATATTAGAATATTGCTTTCTATATATTCATATCAGCTGCCCTTTTAGAATATAATAGGGTCTAAATAAGTAAACTAACAAAAAAAATTAGACCTACATCGAGCATAAAGTTTTTGCAATACCACTTGGCCTGTGAGTACTCTATGTATGTGTGAGAGAGAGAGGAGAAAGAGAGAAAGAGATGGAAAGACAGAGTCAGAGAGGCAGAGACAACAGATACAGAGATAGACAAAGAAAGAGAGACATGGAGAGAGACAGAAAAAGAGTCAAAGAGATAGGGAAACAGAGACATAAGTAGAAAAACACAAGGAGAGACATAAAGAGACTGAGAATTACAGAGACAGAGAAACAGTGTGCGAGAGACAAATGGACAAGAGTGACAAAGGCAGAGAGACATACAGTTATAGAGACAAAGACAGAGACACAGGGAGACAGAGAGACAGTGTTGGGGGGGAGAAAGGAACAAACACAGACAGAGAGAAAGAGACAGAGCTACAGAGAAACAAAAATACAATGTTAAGAGAGCAAATGACATGCTCATGATACATTTATTAAAAAGTTATTTGGTTTCATTTCTGTCACCTGCATCTCTTACCTTCCTGTTTTCCGGGAAGCTATTTCAAAGAACCTGGTCCTGGAAGCCACCCTGCAAAGAGAAGCCAACCAAGTCCCATGAGTTGCTCTGGAATATGTGTGGGAACCAATGGCCAATGGAAAGGAAAAGAAAATATGAACCAGATAGGCCACCAATGCCAGGCTCTGCCTTAGCTTGCAAAGGATCTGGGTCTGAGGAAAAACCCAAGTATCAGAATGTGAAATGGCTCAGAGACCATAGGCACCCCCAAGGCTATGGCTGATACTCTTTGCTTCCCCTTGGCTCAGAATGATCTAAGTATGTTGCCCATTCAGATTACTCTTGGGAGAAATAAGTGAAACAAGTTCTTGGTTTCAGAGTATAATTTTTGACATTTTGCAAATACACTTAGCTAATTAGTCCAAACAGTAGAGGCTCTGTTTTTCTTATTTCCTCAATTTTGCAATTATGGAAAACAAAAGACACAAGAAAAAGGAACACTAGGAGGCAGGATACTGAGAGGGGTCCCAGGCACTGGCTGAGGAGAGGCCTGCCAGGCTAGTTTTGTGGCCAAGAAAAGCTGGTCCCTGAGAGTTGCTGTGGCCCCACCTTAGCTGCTCTATCCCTGATTCCTTGGCTTACAGGCCAGACTCAGGAAGGCTGGTTGGATAATAGCTCTGCTACTACCCTGTAAGAGGCTCTCTGGAGAATCTGAGTCATTCTGGAAGATTTTTAAAAATCATACCTTCTCTTTAAAAAAAAAAGCTTCAAAGCACACGTAAAATGACCAAATCTGTTCATTAAATTACTTTTAAAACCAGTAGTAATAATAAGAAAAAAAATTTACAGAGGCAAAGAAGCATGAAAGCAGCCGGTAATCTTATCACCCTAGAGAGATCAGGGAGACTAAGAAAAATGGGTCTCCTATCGGGTACCAAGATTTAAACACCTCACCTTTAGGAAAAATCTCCCAGCTTTAAGTGTTGAGTAGAACACTCCAAACAGAGCTGGTCTGCGACAGTCCCCTACACTATGAAGTGAACGATACCCTGGAGTTGTGCATTGTACACCCTTCACAACCATAATGGTGATCCTGAAAGCATTCTTAGTGGTCTAAGGTGGACTTTAGGTCAAGGTTGAAAAACAACTCTACTTACACAGACGATGGGATTTCCCCTGCATTGCCAGTCACTATATCTGGCTTTGGTTCGGGTTTCTGGGTAGTAGTTGCCCGGCAGGGAGGATCTGGAGGCCTCACTGGGGGTCGGATGATGGTTGGCTTTTCTCCTGGAGGCCGAACTGTGCTGAAACTGTCAGAGTCTCCTGGAAAAGAGAACAACAAGAACTTGGACAGTGAGCCAAATGGAACACCACTCCTCAGCAGGTACCCAATATTGCAGCTATCATGGTCACCTCCCTTGGTCCCCATTTCTTTTTGGTAACTAACAACTCTGGATTAAAAAATATATTCTTCCAGAAGCTGTCCCTTCAGAAAGTCTATGTTTGAACCTCAGCTCTGGAGCTTCACATTTGTGTGACCTAGGGTATGTCACATCAATTTGCTCAGTCTCAGTTTCCTCAACCATATAATCAAGACTAAAAATATATTATCTTACAGAGACATTGAGAGGATTTACTTGGGTAGTAATATGTTTAGTACTGTCACTGGCACATAGCAAGTGCTTAGTCAATGTTTGATGATAAATTTGTTACATTCATCATCACCAAAAATGAGTCTATTTTCACTTAAGCCTTGACTATTGTGGCAGTCTCCTAACTCACCTTTCTGCCTCTATGTCTCTAGTTTCCAGGTCACTCAGTACAAAATAAATACACATAATTTTTTAATAAAATGATTCTGGCAGCAATATAGTGAAACATATGCATGCACACACTGCTGGGGGTACTGTACACTGGGCTTATTCTAACTAGATAGCCATCAATAATTCTGGAACAGAGTATCATCCACCAGAGGGCAGACAGCAGAAGCAAGAAGAACTACAGTCCTGCAGACTGTGGAACAAAAAACACATTCACAGAAAGATGGACAAGATGAAAAGGCAGAGGGCTATATACCAGATGAAGGACCAAGATTAAACCCCAGAAAAACAACTAAACTAAGTGGAGATAGGCAACCTTCCAGAAAAAGAATTCAGAATAATGATAGTGAAGATGATCCAGGACCACAGAAAAAGAATGGAGGCAAAGATCAAGAAGATGCAAGAAATGTTTAACAAAGACCTAGAAAAATTAAAGAACAAACAAACAGAGATGAACAATACAATAACCAAAATGAAAACTACACAAGAAGGAATCAATAGCAGAATAACTGAGGCAGGAGAACAGATAAGTGACCTGGAAGACAGAATGGAGGAATTCACTGCTACGGAACAGACTAAAGAAAAAAGAATGAAAAGAAATGAAGACAGCCTAAGAGACCTCAGGGACAACATTAAATGCAACAACATTCGCATTATAGGGATTCCAGAAGCAGAAGAGAGAGAGAAAGGACCAGAGAATATATTTGAAGAGATTATAGTCGAAAACTTCCCTAACATGGGAAAGGAAATAGCCACCCAAGTCCAGGAAGAGCAGCGAGTCCCATAGAGGATAAACCCAATGAGAAAAACGCCAAAACTCATAGTAATCAAATTGGCAAAAATTAAAGACAAAGAAAAATTATTGAAAGCAGCAAGGGAAAAACGACAAATAACACAAGAAACTCCCAAAAGGTTAACAGCTGATTTCTCAGCAGAAACTCTACAAGCCAGAAGGGAATGGCATGACATATTTAAAGTGATGAAAGGGAAGAACCTACAATCAAGATTACTCTACACGGCAAGGATCTCATTCAGATTCGACGGAGAAATCAAAAGCTTTACAGACAAGCAAAAGCTAAGAGAATTTAGCACCACCAAACCAGCTCTGCAACAAATGCTAAAGGAACTTCTCTAAGTGGGAAACACAAGAGAAGAAAAGAACCTACAAAAACAAACCCAAAACAATTAAGAAAATGGTCATAGGAACATACATATTGATAATTACCTTAAATGTGGATGGATTAAAAGCTCCAACCAAAAGACACGTGCTTGCTGAATGGATACAAAAACAAGACCCATATATATGATGTCTACAAGAGACCCACTTCAGACCTAGGGACACATACAGACTGAAAGTGAGGGGATGGAAAAAGATATTCCATGCAAATGGCAATCAAAAGAAAGCTGGAGTAGCTGTACTCATATCAGATAAAATAGACTTGAAAATAAAGAATGTTACAAGAGACAAGGAAGGACACTATATAATAATCAAGGGATCAATCCAAGAAGAAGATATAACAATTATAAATATATATGCACCCAACATAGGAGCACCTCAATACATAAGGCAAATGCTAACAGCTATAAAAGAGGAAATTGACAGTAACACAATAATAGTGGCGGACTTTAACACCTCACTTACAACAATGGACAGATCATCCAAAATGAAAATAAATAAGGAAACAGAAGCTTTAAATGACACAACAGACCAGATCGATTTAATTGATATTTATAGGACATTCCATCCAAAAACAGCAGATTACACTTTCTTCTCAAGTGTGCACAGAACATTCTCCAGGATAGATCACACCTTGGGTCACAAATCAAGCCTCAGTAAAATTAAGAAAATTGAAATCACATCAATCATCTTTTCTGAACCACAATGCTATGAGATTAGAAATGAATTACAGGGAAAAAAACGTAAAAAACACAAACACATGGAGGCTAAACAATACGTTACTAAACAACCAAGAGATCACTGAAGAAATCAAAGAGGAAATCAAAAAATACCTAGAGACAAATGATAATGAAAACACGATGATCCAAAACCTATGGGATGCAGCAAAAGCAGTTCTAAGAGGGAAGTTTATAGCTATACAAGCCTACCTCAAGACACAAGAAAAATATCAAGTAAACAATCTAACATTACACCTAAAGCAACTAGAGGAAGAAGAACAAGCAAAGCCCAAAGATAGCAAAAGGAAAGAAATCATAAAGATCAGAGCAGAAATAAATGAAATAGGAACAAAGTAAACAACAGCAAAGATCAATAAAACTAAAAGCTGGTTCATTGAGAAAATAAACAAAATTGATAAACCATTAGCCAGACTTATCAAGAAAAAGAGGGAGAGGACTCAAATCAATAAAATTAGAAATGAAAAAGGAGAAGTTACAACAGACACCTCAGAAATACAAAGCATCCTAAGAGACTACTACAAGCAAATCTCTGCCAATAAAATGGACAACCTGAAAGAAATGGACAAATTCTTAGAAAGGTATAACCTTCCAGACTGAACCAGGAAGAAACAGAAAATATGAACAGACCAATCACAAGTAATGAAATTGAAACTGTGATTAAAAATCTTCCAATATGGACTTCCGTGGTGGTGCAGTGGTTGAGAGTCCACCTGCCGATGCAGGGGACGTGGGTTCATGCCCCGGTCCGGGAGGATCCCACATGCTGTGGAGCAGCTGGGCCGGTGGGCCATGGCCGCTGGGCCTGCGCATCCGGAGCCTCTGCTCTGCAGAGGGAGGGGCCACAGCAATGCATACCTGCACAGCCTGCATACCGCAAAAAAAAAATCTTCCAACAAACAAAAGTCCAGGACCAGATGGCTTCAGAGGTGAATTCTATCAAACATTTAGAGAAGAGATAACACCCATTCTTCTCAAACTCTTCCAAAAAATTGCAGAGGAAGGAACACTCCCAAACTCATTCTATGAGGCCACCATCACCCTGAAACCAAAATTGGACAAAGATACTACAAAAAAAAGAAAATTACAGACCAATATCACTGATGAATATAGATGCAATAATCCTCAACAAAATACTAGCAAACAGAATCCAACAACACATTAAAAGGTTCATAAACAATGATCAAGTGGGATTTATCCCAGGGATGCAAGGATTCTTCAATATACGCAAATCAATCAATGTGAAAAACCATATTAACAAACTGAAGAATAAAAACCATATGATCATCCCAATAGAGGCAGAAAAAGCTTTTGACAAAATTCAAACCCATTTATGATAAAAACTCTCCAGAAAGTAGGCATAGAGGGAACCTACCTCAACATAATAAAGGCCATATATGACAAACCCACAGCCAACATCATTCTCAATGGTGAAAAATTGAAAGCATTTCCTCTAAGATCAGGAATGAGACAAGGATGTCCACTCTCACTACTATTATTCAACATAGTTTTGGAAGTCCTAGCCATGGCAATAAGAGAAGTAAAAGAAATAAAAGGAATACAAATTGGAAAAGAAGAAGTATAACTGTCACTGTTTGCAGATGACATGATAGTATACATAGAGAATCTTAAAGATGCCACCAGAAGACTACTAGAGCTAATTAATGAATTTTGTAAAGTTGCAGGATACAAAATTAATGCACAGAAATCTCTTGCATTCCTATACACTAAAGATGAAAAATCTGAAAGAGAAATTATGGAAACACTCCCATTTACCATTGCAACAAAAAGAATAAAATACCTCGGAATAAACCTACCTAGGGAGATAAAAGACCTGTATGCAGAAAACTATAAAACACTGATGAAAGAAATTAAAGATGATACAAACAGATGGAGTGATATACCATGTTCTTGGATTGGAAGAAACAATATTGTGAAAATGACTATACTGCCCAAAGCAACCTAGAGATTCACTGCAATCCCTATCAAATTACCAATGGCATTTATTATGGAACTAGAACAAATCATCTTAAAATTTGTATGGAGACACAAAAGACCCCGAATAGCCAAAGCATTCTTGAGGGAAAAAAACACAGCTGGAGGAATCAGACTCCCTGACTTCAGGCTATACTACAAAACTACAGTAATCAAGACAATATGGTACTGGCACAAAAACAGAAACATAGATCAATGGAACAAGATAGAAAGCCCAGAGATAAACCCATGCACCTATGGTCAACTAATCTATGACAAAGGAGGCAAAGATATACAATGGAGAAAAGACAGTCTCTTCAGTAAGTGTTGTTGGGAAAACTGGACAGCTACACGTAAAAGAATGAAATTAGAACACTCCCTAACACCATACAGAAAAATAAACTCAAAATGGATTAGACACCTAAATGTAAGATGGGACACTATAAAACTCTTAGAGGAAAACATAGGAAGAACAGTCTTTGACAAATAACAGCAAGATCTTTTTTGATCCACCTCCTAGAGTAGTGGAAATAAAACCAAAAATAAACAAATGGGACCTAATGAAACTTCAAAGCTTTTATACAGCAAAGGAAACCATAAACAAGATGAAAAGACAACCCTCAGAATGGGAGAATATATTGCAAACGAATCAACGGACAAAGGATTAATCTCCAAAATATATATACAGCTCATGCAGCTCAATATTAAAGAAACAAACAACCCAATCCAAAAATGGGGAGAAGACCTTAAATAGACATTTCTCTAAAGAAGACATACAGATGGCCAAGAAGCACATGAGGAGCTGCTCAACATTACTAATTATTAGAGAAATGCAAATCAAAACTACGCTGAGGTATCACCTCACACCATTTAGAATGGGCATCATCAGAAAATCTACAAACAACAAATGTTGGAGAAGGTGTGGAGAAAAGGGAACCCTCTTGCACTGCTGGTGGGAATGTAAATTGATGCAGCCACTATGGAGAACAGTATGGAGGTTCCTTAAAAAACTACAAATAGATTTACCATATGATCCAGCAGTCCCACTACTGGGCATATACCCAGAGAAAACCATAATTCAAAAAGACACATGCACCCAATGTTCATTGCAGCACTATTTACAATAGCCAGGTCATGGAAGCAACCTAAATGCCCATCGACAGACGAATGGATAAAGAAGATGTGGTACATATATACAATGGAATATTACTCAGCCATAAAAAGGAACGAATTTGAATCATTTGTTGAGACGTGGACGGATCTAGAGAGTGTCATACAGAGTGAAGTAAGTCAGAAAGAGATAAACAAATATCGTATATTAACACATGTATGTGGAACCTAGAAAAGTTGTACAGATGAGCCGGTTTGCAGGGCAGAAGTTGAGACACAGATGTAGAGAACAGACGTATGGACACCAAGTGGGGAAAACTGTGGTGGGGTGGGGATGGTGGTGTGCTGAATTGGGCGATTGGGATTGACATGTATATACTGATGTGTATAAAATTGATGACTAAGAAGAACCTGCAGTATAAAAAAATAACAAAAACAAAACAAAACAAAAGGAATTCTGGAACAATGTGAATGAAATGCAAAATAATATATATGAGACAGTTCATACTCATTAATCCAGTTGATCCACTTTGGGGAACAGGCCCAAAGAAATTAACTCTAAAGAAAAAAATAAGGAAAACAAGTAGCACATAAACATGCTTCTTAACAGCAAAAATTCAGACCCAACCACAAAGGCTGATAAACAAACAATTCAATTCTTACAAGTATTTAACCAATACATATTATGCATGAAATGACAAGGATTTAGGCTAGGTCAAAAAATGTATTCATATAAAATAATATTAAGTGAAAAAAAGTCCACAAAAAATGTTCATGGCCTGATGAACACCATCTGGAAATAGACACGTTTGCAACTATGCAAGGGTGTTAGTAGATCTTGATATTCATTCAATTTTTGTCAGTAAACCTTGATATTCATTGTTTTCTTCTACAAAACTTTTTAAGGTAAATGTAAAAAATATTAACTTTAATCCATATAATACTGTTGTAAGATTTACCTTAAGTATTTCCACACTGTATTTCTTCTCCTTAAAGATTTTCTCAGTGACTATAAAATGTACAGGATAAGTTCAAACTCCTTAACATAAATTCAAGGCCCTCTATGAGCTGGTCCCAAATTATTAAACCAGGTACTAGTGCTAGATTTTAAATACCAGCTCTACTTTTGTTAAACTGGTCTCCTCACCGGCCCTATCAAAGCAGCAAGCCCTTGACTCTTCTAGATGAGACAGTATGGTACAGTGTGGAAAGTAAGTCTGGAGTTGGGCAGACCCTGCTTTCAGGCCTTGTTCTGCGACTTCCAAACTGTGGAACCCTGTGCAGTTATTTCAACTCTTTGACTATCAAGGTATTCATCTGGGAAATGGATATAATAACCCGTCCTCACAAGCTGGTTGTAAGGACTAAATTAGATGGCTGTTAGAGAATACCTAGCATGTAGCAAGGATAAGTAAGTGTTAGACTCTGTCCTGCTTCTTTCCCGATATATGTCCCTGTTCTCATGTCTTATCTGTACTGTAACTACCCCTAAACAGTCAGCTCAAATCTCAATCCTCTGAACACTTGAGCTGACATTGGTAATTTCCATCCATGTAAGCACCCATGAAGTACTTATATATTGCTCCATGGGGTTTTTTAATTCCTCCAGCTAGTCATTCTGGTGAGGCAGACAGATATGAAGAAAGATAATGATAATACAGTGTGATTGGTGTTCTAATGGAGGTATGAACCAAGTACTATTCATTTACACACTAGGCTGTATCTTACATTTCTGGACATGCCATTCCCCTTAGCACCAGGTCGGGTACACAGAATTGCAGCTAAAGAGTGACCAAAATAATAATAATAATCCAATTTTTCTAACACATTATAATATTCAAAGCACTCTCCCAATTAATTATTTGATGTTCACAATAAGCTTGGGAGGAAAGAATAGCAGATGGGTCTTATCTTTCCCATTTTAGAGAGAAGGAAACTAAGGTTCGGAAAGGTGAACTCACTCACCCGCAATCATATAGTTAGGTAAGTGGTAGAGTGAGGACTAAAACTCATATCTCCTGTTTTTGCATCCACTTTTCTTCCCAGTGTCTGCTGTTTTGTTGTTATTAGTAGTAATATAAAAAGTTATAAATGACAATAATAATGGTAATGGTAATAAAATAACTGGTAAAAAACTTTAGCTACCTTTTTTATTGAACACCTGCTCTGTTCCAGGTACTATGATAATATACTCAGTACTTTATGCATATATTCTCATTTAACATTGGCCCTAACCCTGAAAGACAAGAAGCATTATGCCTGTTCTATAGTTGAGGAAACAGAAACACAGAGATGAGAAGTATAACCCCATAGTTAATTGACAATAGACTCAGGTCCATCTGCTTTCCAAAGCCCAAGTGGTCAGAAGTACCAGTGATTTTCAACCTTGGCTATACATTGGGAACACTGAAATTATACAGTACTGGGGACCCATCCCCAGAGAGCCTAGCTTAATTGATTGGGGTAGCACCTTGGTATGGGTATTTTTAAAAGCTCCCCAGGTGATGCTATGTATAGCCAGAGTTGAGAACCACTAGGCCACATGATGCTGCTTGCTCACTGCAGATCAGATTATAACAGCTGACAATGCTGTTCCATTTCTACTGGTCACTGGAGGAGGTATTGGATAGGAAGCATATGCTACAGTCAGAGCCAGAAAACATTTCTCCCTGAAGCTGTATCCACCCTAAGGCTACTGTTTCCTTTGGTGAGAGAACCAGATGACTCCCCCTGAAATATGAAACCCATTCATTTCCCAGTTGCAGCCACATCCAAATAGACATCAACCCAAGGCCTCAGAAAACAAATGTCATCAGCCTTGCATCCTCCTAGGCTCTTTATTGGGTGCTGCAAATTGATGATTCATTTTAAGTCAAACTTTGAAGTAGTAGCAATGGGCTTTCTTGTTTGAAAGACCCCAGTGTTGTTCTCTCCTGCCTCTAATTTGCGACAGTATAGCCACTGTGTCAAACTGAGGAGGCAGGGATGGAAGAGTAATAATAACTGGGAGTCAAAAGACCTAGATTCCAGTCTTAATACTAAAACTAACTTGCTGTGTGAGCTTGAGCAGATCACTTCCCTACCTGTACAATGTGAACTTGGACTATTTTCCAGATCAGTAGGTCCATGATATGTCTATAGGCCTATATCTCTCCCCGCTGACTTTTATATGCTACAGTGGAATACTCTAGAAGTCAGTTCTGATCATGTACCTAACCAGCTTGAAAAAAATCTCCAGATAGAAAGATAGATAGATACTAGATTTAGATTTCACAGCTCCCTGTTGCCTGCAGAATAAACTCAAACATTTTTTAACCTGGAATTCACTACCTTCTTCCACCTGGCCTCAATTGATGTTTCTGGTCTAACTTTCCACCCTTCCTCTTTACATATCCCATAGTCCACAGAAACAGTATTATTTCTTGTTCCACGTACACATCCTACAATTAATCATTTCTTTCCTAGATGCCCTTTATCCCTTCTAATATGCCCAAATTTGCATCATCTATTAAGATTCAGCTTAAGTGCCACATCTCTTAGAAGCCTAATATGTTCCAAGTTCCTTTCTCTTACTCTTACAGCACCAACCACCTTGTACTTTGAATCAGGGCTCTTTGTTTTGGTGGCTCTATCTCCCCTATTAAAATGGAGCAACCTGAGAGCTAGATCTAAGTGGGATTCCTCTCTGTATTCACCAGGGGCCCAAGTAAATTGCTTTGCATGTAACTGGTATTCAATAAATACTCATTGAGAAAAGAAAAACACAGTTCAGTCCATTAGAAGGACAATGGAAAAAGCTTTCCCTTTTGAAGTCCCCATTTGTGCCATCTGTGACAAACACAAACATGATATACCCAAATTTCAGGGCTATTCTAAAATCTAAATTGAAAGGTGTTCAATAGACTGAGTGTTCCTTGAGGGCTTTTGTGCCTGGCCTTATGCTCTCACAACATATGCAGACAAATGATTTGACATTGACTTTGCCATCTAGGGGCTTAAAACTGAGTTGGAAAATGAAGTCATACTCATGGGAAATAAGCATGAATACAGTAACTCAGCATCCACAATTAAAGGGTCAAACTTGGGTGCCAAAAGAAGTGAGGTAAGGGAGAGTTCCCTGGGGCAGAATTGTCAAAAGGCTTCATGGAGGTAATAGGACTTTAGCTGGACTTTGAGGGATGGCTAAGAATCCTTCCTTGCCCCTTCCCCTTATCAACAGTCCTCCTATTTCTGAGTGTTTGGAATTGTCAGAGATAGGTTGAGGGTGGAAAGAGTAGTTCTGAGCTCTTTTATGACACCTACATTTGAAGCTTGAGGCTTCTCATAGGCTCTAGAATATAGAAGAGTAAATATCTACCATCTTCCATGCCTGCCATTTCCTGAGAGGTTGTTACCCAACCACTACCACTATCATTTTTTGAACTTCTTTTATATTACCAGATGTTTTGTATACCTAATCTTACTTAATCCCCACAAAAACCTTACCTGCAATATAGGCATTGTCCCCACTTACAGTTGAGAAAACTGGCTCAGAGAAGTGAAGTTCACCTAATTAAGATTGTGTAGTTAGTAATTAGCCTCCTGTAAAAGCAAAACAACTGCTACCTTTTACTTAGTACTCATTATGTGCCAAGTACATTGGTATCTCATTTCATCATTACAGCAATCCTATAGTCACAAATATCTTCATTTTACAAATTAGAAAACTAAGGCTCAGAGAGGTTGTGACTTGCCCAAGGTCCCACAACTGGGATGAAGCAGAGCCAGGATTCAAACTCACATCTCAGTGACTCTGGAGCCTAAGTCATATCTGAGACTCCACTAAGCCTTTTGAGCTTATCGGTATTTTTACCAAATTGTACTTCCTTTTAATTTATTTTTAACTTCGGTCCACAACTTGACTCTTTGGACCTCCCTCTCCAGCCCAACCTATTCCCTCCCTCCCCATTCTCTATCAAATGACCATAACTAAAGAATTTTAGCATTTATAGATTTATTAGGACTTGATGAACATCAATATTCAAACTTAAGCCAATTTCTTCCACCTTTTTTTACATCCATCTACACCTTACCCGAGAGCACAGAGTAAAGGGAGGCTGTTTTAACTTGTAGATTCCCTCAAACTTCTAGAATCATCTATCTCTTTCTACGACATTCCCCCATGATCACCTTAAAGCCTCTGACCCCTGTGAATCAACTTGGAGTTAGGCTCCAGGAAAGCCAGAGAATGAAAACTAAACACAGTACATTATTAAAAGCATAATGAGTCCAAACAAGAAAATGTGGATAATGGCCATAAAGCTCATTACTGCAAGAGCAAGTCTGTGCCTAATACTTTTAGAGCAGATGCAAATGCTACTCATAGCATTAGTCACCCCAGTGGAGAATTGATGGCCCTGTGGCTGAGCAGGGCCTTACAAGCACCCTTTCCCCAAGCCCAAAAGCATGCTACCAGAATGCAGTCTTCTCTCTCCAGTCAAGACAGAGGCTCCTAAGCCCATATGTCATAGGGTCTCAGTGTGGATGTATTCTCCATTTTTATCTCAGAACCTCTGGCACAGTGAAGGGCTCTTTACCCCATGCTCCTACTGGAATGTATTCTAACTCCCACTAGAACATGGATGACACTGGACTGGGACTGGTTGCTTACATGCCAGCCTCGCCATGAACCTTTGGAGGGCAGGGAACATGGCCATTCATCTTTGTCTTTCTAATTGCACAGCACTGTGCCTGAATAAATGAACAAATACATGTAAGTAGATGTCCTTCCTCTCCGTTCCCCAAAGGAAAGTCCTAAGTCCCTTTGTAGAAGCTACAAAAATGCCCTTTCCAAAGCCAGGCCTGGTAAGAGGCAGCAACATCAAAGGAAGGCAGGAAATTTGGCTTGTATAATTTTGTTCCTCCAAAAGTGAATGCTTCTTAGAAAACAGAAAGGGGAAGGTAGCTGAAGCCACTTAAGAAATAAGAATGTGATACCCAGGGAGCCAAGGTTCAATCCCCATCTCCACATCTTACAATGTGGGTGACTCTGGGCAAGCTGTTTCACTTCTCTGAGCCTCAGTTTCTCCATCTGTGAAATTGGGAAAATAAAACCTATCTCAAAGGCCTATCAGAATGATTAGATGCAATAGATGAAGAGACGTGTCCAGTTCCATGTGTGGAACAGAAAAGGACCCTTGACAAAATTACATCAGCAAACAATATTGGTTACATTATCAAGTTGAGTGTCATGGAACAAAGCAATTTAACATGCACCTTGTTTTTGCTATCTTTAATTACTAAGAAAATATGTGGAGCACATCCAGTCTATTCAAATGTTGGATCAATGCAAGGAGTGAAGATGGTGGATAGGACAGTGGCACAGTTGTATCACTAAAGCAAAGAGACCTATGCATTGACCCTCAGGATGGCAGGCAAAGCTCTGAAGAAGGAGCTGAATTGAAGTGACAACAACAAGATGCAGAGTGGGTCAGCTAAGGTGACAGCTCTCTCCCTCTGACATTGCCATTTCAGGCTGTGGGCTAGAACCTGTGGCTAACAACTATTAGTTATAGCTTGGGGTCAGAGTTGTTTGCAGTTTTTGTTTAGTTGATATTTGTTCTGATGCCCAATATCTGTCACTGGAGTGACAGCCAAAATGGGGAGGAAGGGAGGGAATAAGATGTGAGGAGGTGGGAGTAGGGAAAGTTCCAAGAGGCAACTACACCAGAGGTTTGGCTAATTCTTCACCAAGGGCAGGAGTACTACCTCAGTTCTACTTCCTGTAGCCAAGGCTGGAGGCATGGGTCTTTGAGAAAACCTGCATCACACTGGCCTGTTGCTAACTGATTTAAGGCAGAAAGCAAAGCCAGGGAGTGCTGTGGCCCAGATTTAGATAGTCTGGCTGATACTGGACAGTCAAATGAGTACTCGCATTAGCTGAAACCCTTAGATCAGAGCAGCTGCCGCCAGCAGCCTGAGGCAGGACTAAGGAGGAAGGGGAAGAGTGGAATGTCGTTGGGATTTAACTTTGCAGCAGAAGATGGTGAAAGCGGAACTGATAGGGAGGGCTAAGTTACTGTGTGGGCTGAGCTGATAAGATCTGACTGACCCCAAGGCTTGGCGACAGGCAAGACAAACTTTACTGTGATGAATATAAGTTGAGTTATCCAGTTATGCACCAGATTGATGTGAAGGTCAACATATGACTTATAAATTGAAGCAGTTGTGTACATAGAAGTCTGGCTTAACTTGTTACTTCCGAGAAGAGGCAAATCTTATGAAGAGGAGGAAAAGGGGAAGGAATTAATAACATATTCTGCATATTGATTATATAGCAGATACTTTATTTGTTATTCCTTTTAACCTTAGCAATAATTCTGAGGGATGAACTGTTTCTCCCATTTACAGATAAGGAAACCAAGGTACAAAGAGGTTAAATAACTTAACTGTAATCATACAGATGCATCAGTGTCAAGCTAGAGAATTCATAGTCAGTTACTTAGTAGAAATCTTATCAGAGCCCCATAGAATAGCTTTTACTGAATTGTGCTCTGAGACAATGCCATCAACCCATATTGAGGTTGTTACATGCAACAACCCACATGATGAAAGCAGCTCCAGACAATATGTAAACGAAGGAGCATGTTTCTGTTTACGGACATGGAAAATTGAATTTCATATAATTTTCGTGTCATGTCATATTTTTCTTTGACTTTTTTTCAACAAATTAAGGCTTAGGTTTGCTAAGTCCTTATAAAAGCTTAAAGACAGTAGGGACCCTGTATGTCTTATTCACTCTTATGTCTTCAACACCTAGAAAGGGGCCAGTTACACAGCAATTATTCTTACTATTTTTTAAGTTCTTATATTTTTCTATATTGTGAAATGCCTTAAATATTTTTTGGAACAGGACATGATATAAAACATAAGGCACATTTTTAAAAGGCTATCTAGCTAGAAAATAAAAGAGTCAGGATGTGGATCTAAGCCTTTGTGATATCAAAGTCTCTTTTTTCATAGAATTATATTCCCCCTAGTCCCCTCTAGATTAGTCACAACCTCCCAACATGAGTCTCCCCATCTAGTAGCCAATTAAATTTGCAGAAGTCAGCCACATTTTGAATTTGTAATTTGTAACTTAAAAAGCCCATAGTTTTGCTGCAGTTGTGCCCTCTTGTCCCTATTTCTACTATACTGGAAAGTAAGAATGAGAAAACAATAGTTCACAGGTTCAAAGCTTCTTATAGGAAGGTAAAGTGATAGTTCTGCCTTACTGGAAAGAACACAGACTTTGATGCCTGCCAGACTTGCTAAGACTTAGATCCCAGATCTGCCAGTTACTCACTATGAACCTTTGGCAATTAACACCTTTGGGAGCCTCAGTTTTCTAGTAGAAAAAATATATATTTTCCACAATAAGTTTGTGAGAATAAGAAATATTATGCTAGTACCTAGTACAGTGCCAGGAACATAGCAGATACTTAATAAATGGTAAATATAATGCACCTAATGTAGAAGCACCAAAATATATAAGGCAATTATTAACAGACTTAAAGGAAGAAATTGATAGCAACACAATAATAGTAGGGGACTTTAACACTCAACTTACATCAATGGATAGATCATCCATACAGAAAGTCAACAAGGAAATAGCAGTCTTAAATGAAACATTAGACCAGATGGATTTGATAGATTTGTATAGAGCATTCCACCCAAAAGTAGCAAAGTACATATTCTCCTCAAGTGCACATGGAACATTCTCAAGGATAGACCATATGTTGGGACACAAAACAAGTCTCAATAAATTTAAGAAGATTGAAATAATATCAGGCAACTTTTCCAATCACAATGGAATGAAACTAGTAATCAACTACAAGAATCTACAAGAATTACAAATACGTGGAGAATGAACAACATACTACTGAAAAACTATTGGGACAACAAAGAAATCAAAGGAGAAATTGAAAATTACCTGAAGACAAATGAAAATGAAAATACGACATACTTAAATTTATGGAATGCAACAAAAGTGGTACTAAGAGGGAAGTTTATAGCAACACAGGCCTACCTCAAGAAACAAGAAACAAATCTGAAAGAAACAATCTAACCTTACACCTAAATGAACTAGAAAAAAAAGGAAAAAATGAAGCTCAAAGTCAGTACAAGAAAGGAAATAATAAAGATCAGAGTGGAAATAAATGAAATAGAGACCAAAAAGACAATACAAAAGATCAATGAAGCTAAGAGCTGTTTCTTTGAAAAGATAAACAAAATTAACAAACCTTTAGCTAGACACTAAGAAAAAAGAGAAAAGTCTCTGATAAGTAAAATCAGAAATGAAAGAACAGACATAATAACAGATACCACAGAAATACAAATAATTATAAAAAAAAAGTTATGAATAGCTATATGCCAACAAATCAGCCAACCTAGAAGAAATGGACAAATTCTTGAATCCCAACCTTCCAAGACTAAGTCATGAAGAAAGAAAATCTGAATAGACCGATCACTAACAAAGAAGTTAAAACAGTAAACAAAAACCTCTACCAAACAAAAGTCCAGGACGACACGGCTTTGCAGGTGAATTCTACCAAACATTCAAAGAAGATTTAATACCTATCCTTCTCAAACTTTTCTAAAAACTTAAAGAGGAGGAAAAACTTCCTAACTGATTTCACAAGGCCAACATTACCCTGATACCAAAACCAGACAAGGACAACACACACACACACACACACACACACACACACACACACACACAGAGTTACAGGCCAATATCTCTGATGAACATGGATGAAAAAATCCTCAACAAAATATTAGCACATCCAATACAATACATTAAAAGGATCATACATTGTGATCAAGTGAGATTTACTCCAGGGATGCAAGGATGGTTCAATATGTACAAATCAATCAATGTATACACCACACATTAACAAAATGAAAACTAAAAAATGTATCATCTCAATAGATGTAGAAAAAGCATTTGACAAGATTCAATATCCACATATGATAAAAATTCTCAATAAAATGGGTATAGAAGGAAGTACCTCAACATAATAAAGGCCATATATTACAAATTCACAGGCAACATCATACTCAATGGTGAAAAACTGAAAGCTATCCCTCTAAGATCAGGAACAAGACAAGGGTGCCCACTCTCACCACTCTTATTAAACATAGAATTGGAAGTCCTAGCCAGAGCAATTAGGCAATAAGAAGAAATAAAATGCATCTATATTGAAAGGAAGAAGTAAAACTGTCACTATTTGCAGATGATATTATTTTATACATAGAAAACATAATAAAGAAAAAAGAATGAAAAGAAATGAAGAAAACTTAAGAGACCTCTGGTACAACCGTAAACACAACAACATTTGCATTACAGGGGTGCCAGAAGGAGAAGAAGCAGTGAAAGGAACCAAGAAAATATTTGAAGAGATTATAGTTGGAAACTTCCCTAACATGGGAAAAGAAATAGTTACCCAAGTCCAGGAAGTGCAGAGAGTCCCATACAGGATAAACCCAAGGAGAAACACCCCAAGACACACAGTAATCAAATTGACAAAAAATAAAGACAAAGAAAAATTATTAAAAGCAACAAGGGAAAAATGACAAATAACATGCAAGGGAACTTGCATAAGGTTAACAGCTGATTTCTTAACAGAAACTCTACAAGCCAGGAGTAAGTGGCATGATATACTTAAAGTGATGAAAGGGGAGAACCTACAATCAAGAATATTCTACCTGGCAAGGATCCCATTCAGATTTGACAGAGAAATCAAAAGCTTTAAAGAAAAGCAAAAGCTAAGAGAATTTAGCACACCAAACCAGCTCTACAACAAACGCTAAAGGAACTTCTCTAAGTGGGAAACACAAAAGAAGAAAAGAACCTACAAAAACAAACACAAAACAATTAAGAAAATGGTCACAGGAACATACATATCAATAATTACCTTAAATATGAATGGATTAAATGCTCCAACCAAAAGACACAGGCTCACTGAATGGATACAAAAACAAGACCCATATATATGCTGTCTACAAGAGACCCACATCAGACCTAGGGACACATACAGACTGAAAGTGAGGGGATGGAAAAAGATATTCCATGAAAATGGAAATCAAAAGAAAGCTGGAGTACCAATACTCATATCAGAAAAAAATAGACTAAAATAAAGAATGTTACAAGAGACATGGAAGGACACTACATAATGATCAGGGGATCAGTCCAAGAAGAAGAGATAACAATTATAAATATATACACACCCAATATAGCAGGACGTCAATACATAAGGCAAATGCTAACAGCTATAAAAGAGGAAATCAACAGTAACACAATACTAGTGGGGGAATTTAACACCTCACTTACACCAATGGACAGATCAACCAGACAGAAAATTAATAAGGAAACACAAGCTTTAAACGGCAAAATAGACCAGATAGATATAACTGATATTTATAGGACATTCCATCTGAAAACAGCAGATTACACTTTCTTCTCAAGTGCACATGGAACATTCTCCAGGATAGATCACATCTTTGGTCACAAATCAAGCCTTGGTAAATTTAAGAAAATTGAAATCTTATCAAGCATCTTTTCCGACCACAAGGCTATGAGATTAGAAATAAATTACAGGGGGAAAAGACGTAAAAAAACCCCACACACATGGAAGCTAAACAATACATTACTAAATATCCAAGAGATCACTGGAGAAATCAAAGAGGAAATCAAAAAATACCTAGAGACAAATGACAATAAAAACACGATGATCCAAAACATACGGATGCAGCAAAAGCAGTTCTAAGAGGGAAGTTTATAGCAATACAATCCTACCTCAAGAAACAAGAAAACTCTCAAATAAACAATCTAACCTTACACCTAAAGTAACTAGAGCAAGAAGAACAAAAAAGAACCAAAGATAGTAGAAGGAAAGAAATGATAAATATCAGAGCAGAAATATATGAAATAGAAACAAAGAAAACAATAACAAAGATCAATAAAACTAAAAGCTGGTTCTTTGAGAAGATAAACAAAATTGATTAACCTTTAGCCAGACTCATCAAGAAAAAGAGGGAGAGGACTCAAATCAATAAACTTAGAAATGAAACAGGAGAAGTTAGAACGGACACCATAGAAATACAAAGCATCATAAGAGAGACTACTACAAGCAACTGTATGCCAATAAAATGGACAACCTGGAAGAAATGGACCAATTCTTAGAAAGTATAACCTTCCAAGTCTGAACCAAGAATAAATAGAAACTATGAACAGATAAAACACAAGTAATGAAATTGAAACTGATTTAAAATCTTCCAACACACAAAAGTTAAGGACCAGATGGCTTCACAGGTGAATTCTATCAAACATTTAGAGAAGAGCTAATACACATCCTTTTCAAATTCTTCCAAAAATTTGCAGAGGAAGGAACACACCCAAACTCATTCTACGAGGCCACCATCACCCTGATACCAAAACCAAAGATGCTACAAAAAAAGAAAATTACAGACCTATATTACTGATGAAGATAGATGCCAAAATGCTTCACAAAATACTAGTAAACAGAATCCAGTAACACATTAAAAGGATCATACACCATGATCAAGTGGGATTTATCCCAGGGATGCAAGGATTCTTCAATATATGCAAATAAATCAATGTGAAACACCACATTACTAAATTGAAGAATAAAAACCATATGATCATCCCAATAGATACTGAAAGAACTTTTGACAATATTCAACACCTATTTATGATAAAATACTCACCAGAGAGTGGGCATAGAGGGAACCTACCTCAGCATAATAAAGCCATGTACGACAAACCCACAGCAAACACCATTCTCAATGGTGAAAAACTGAAAGCATTTCTGCTAAGGTCAGGAACAATACAAGGATGTTTACTCTTGCCCCTATTATTCAACATAGCTTTGGAAGTCATAGCCATGGCAATCAGAGAAGAAAAAGAAATAAAAGGAATACAAATTGGAAAAGAAGAAGTAAAACTGTCACTGTTTGCAGATGACATGGTAATATACATAGATAATCTAAAGATGCCACCAGAAAACTACTAGAGCTCATCAGTAAATTTGGTAAAGTTGCAGGATACAAAATTAAGGGAAAGAAATCTCTTGCATTCCTATACACTAATAATGAAACATCAGAGAGAGAAATTAAGGAAACACTCCCATTCACCATTGCAACAAAAATAATAAAATACTTAGGAATAAACTTGCCTAAGGAGGTAAAAGACCTGTACTCAGAAAACTATAAGACATTGATGAAAGGAATCAAAGATGACACAAACAGATGGAGAGATATACCATGTTCTTGGATTGGAAGAATCAATATTATGAAAGTGACTATACTACACAAAGCAATCTACAGATTCAATGCAATCCCTATCAAACTACCAATGGTATTTTTTACAGAACTAGAACAAAAATTTTTAAAATTTGTATGGAGACACAAAAAACCCCGAATAACCAAAGCAATATTTAGGGGAAAAAAATGGAGCTGGAGGAATGAGACTGACCTCAGACTATACTACAAAGCTACGGTAATCAAGACAATATGGTATTGGCATGAAAGCAGAAATATAGATAAAAGGAACAGGATAGAAAGCCCAGAGATAAACCCATGCACTTATAGTCAACTAATCTATGACAAAAGAGGCAAGGATATACAATGGAGAAAAGGTAGTCTCTTCAGTAAAGTGGTACTGGGAAAACTGGACAGCTAAATGTAAAAGAATGAATTAGAAAACTTCCTAACACCATACAGAAAAATAAAATGGATTAAATACCTTAATGTAAAACTGGACACTGTAAGACTCTTAGAGGAAAACATAGGAAGAACTATGTAAAGAACTCTTTGACATACATCACAGCAATTTCTTTTTTGACCCACCTCCTAGAGTAATGGACATAAAAGCAAAAATAAAGAAATGGGACCTAATGAAACTTAAAAGCTTTTGCACAGCAAAGGAAGCCATAAACAAGACGAAAAGACAATCCTCAGAATGGAAGAAAATATTTGCAAATGAATCAACAAACAAAGGATTAATCTCCAAAACATGTAAACAGCTCCTGCAGCTCAGTATTAAAAAAAAAACAACCCAATCAAAAAACAGGCAGAAGACCTAAATAGACATTTCTCCAAAGAAGACATACAGATGACCAAGAGGCACATGAAAAGCTGCTCAACATCACTAATTATTAGAGAAATGCAAATCAAAACTACAATGAGGCATCACGTCTCACTGGTTAGAATGGGCATCATCAAAAAATCTACAAACAACAAATGCTGGAGAGGGTGTGGAGAAAAGGGAACCCTCTTGCACTGTTGGTGGGAAAGTAAATTGGTACAGCCACTATGGAGAACAGTATGGAGGTTTGTTTAAAAACTAAAAGTAGAACTACCATATGACCCAGCAATCCCACTACTGGGCATATACCCAGAGAAAACCATAATTCAGAAATACACATGCACCCCAATGTTCATTGCATCACTGTTTACAATAGCCAGGTCATGGAAGCAACCTAAATGCCTACTGACTGACGAATAGATAAAGAAGATTTGGTCCATATATACAATGGAATATTACTCAACCATAAATAGGGATGAAATTGGGTCATTTGTAGAGACGTGGATGGACCTAGAGAGTGTCATACAGAGTGAAGTAAGTCAGAAAGAGAAAAACAAATATCGTACATTAACGCATATATGTGGAATCTAGAAAAATGGTACAGATGATCCAGTTTGCAAGGCAGAAGTTGAGACACAGATGTAGAGAACAAACGTATGGACACCAAGGGGGGAAAGCGAGTGGCGGGGTGGTGGTGGGATAAAAAAAAAAAAAAGAAACCTAAGTAAGAGATTATAAAATCCATTCAATGGAGAATATTTTTAATTGGTAAGATCCTATGCATAATTCTATGTTATTTTAATGAAATTATTAAAGTGAACAATTTCTAGGGAAATATAAAAAAAATAGTTGAGGTAATTTCTCTTCCCTGTGGGATTCCCAAGCACTTACCTTCCTTGTGGTGAGCCAGGGGCCGAGGAGCTGGTCTCTTTACATGGAAAGAGGAGGTCTTAGTGGGCCCATGACCTGGCACAGGTCCATTGGTGGCCTTTGGTATGGCCTTGGTCCCTCCATCCTGCAGCCTAGATACCAACTTCCCCACATCCACCTCGAGGCAGGACTCCAACTTGCCATCTGAAACAGGCCTGCTTGGGGATTTCCTCCCATGATCTGCTTCCCCACTTCTCTGCATAGGCATTTTGGGGTGTTGTGGCATCTTGGTTGGTTCTATACTGCTGATGATAGTACCATTCGGTGTTCTGTGTTGGATTTCATCTAGGAAAAGATGGTGCAAAGAGGAAACATTAATGATAACCTTTGTATATATAATATTGCAAAGTTATACACATATTCAAAGGAACTATTGTCATGGAACAAATCAATGATATCCCACAAAATCAGTCTCTACCCATTCCAGTTCATGTGGAGTCACAAGTCTCATAAAACAGGGAATTCAGTTTAAGATCTGAGTATTATTTTCATGACCACAATTCAGCAAAACCACAATATGCCAAGATACTTTATTTAAAGGGATATGTTAAAAAGGGACTTAAGAGACCCCAATCAATTGTACATTATATTACTTTTAAATAAGGTACCATTTAATCCCTATTTCTATTTCTCTCAAAAGTAATTTATAAAGATCTCTTAAATTTCAAGGTAATACACTTAACAGAATTTAACTTCTTTCTCCATCCTCATAAAGACATCCTCAACTCACCACTTTATGGCTTTCCCTTAGCTTTTGTGGTTTACAATTTCCTGTGACAATAGTATATGCTTTTCAGTTGCCCTGTTTCTTAATTAAAGCTTTGAGTCGCTAATGAGAGCCAAGGATATTCTCCCTAGAAAAATTAACCTACACAAATACATGTAAAATTTTGAAAACTAATTTTAAGAGATTCATGGAACCCCCTGAAGCTGTTAATGAACCCCCGATTGAGAACTCCTGCTCTAAGGAAATTATCACCTTCCTTGGTAATAGAAAACCTAGATCAGAGTGTAGTGGTTAAGAACAGAGGTTCTGGTCAGCTAAATGAGACCTGAGAGATATGTCAACCAGTTGTAATATATGCGTCTTATTTGGATCCTGGTTTTTTTCAAAAAAAATGTAAAAATAGGAGAATCTGAATACTGACTAGACAGTGATCTTAAGGAATTACTATGTTGTTTAGTGTTCTTTTCTTTTATGTATGACGATGGTATTGAGATTTTGGTTAAAATAGTGTTCTTATCTTTTACAGGTACATACTGAAACATTTATGGATGAAATGACATGATGTCTGAGTTGGGGCAATTGATAGGGGTACAGATGAAACAAGATTGGGCATGTGGCAAGGATTCTTCAAAAATGCAAATCAATCAATGTGATACACCATATTAACAAATGGAAAGAGAAAAACCATATGATCATCTCAATAGATGCAGAAAAAGCATGAAGAAGATTGTTCTGGAATTAGATGTTTGCACAAGCTTGTGAATATACTAAAAACCACTGACCTACACTTGAAAAGGGTGAATTTTATTTCATATGAATTATATCTCAGTTTAAAAAAAAGTTAGAAAATTGTCTAGAGTGGGTGATCCCATTGGTGATCTTCTGGCACAAAGAACTCCTCACACAGAGGGGCAAATTAAGACCCAGAATAAGGAAGTGACTAGCCCAAGTTATTCAGTAAGCTAGTGGCCAAGGTTAAATTATATCTCAGGTCTACTATCACCCAGTTCATTCATTTATTACACACATTTATTGAGGATTTATGATATGCTAGATACTATGCTGGCACTAGGGATACAGAGTGAAAAATTTCTGCTGGCATAGAGATTATATTTTCTGGTGTGTATTTGGGGAGATTGTAAATAGACAAATAAATGAGTTTATCCAATTAAAATGGGAGTATGGAACAACAGAGTAGGCATTCAGTGTTCCCTTCTACTTTCTCCTAAATGCCAGATCACCTCCTAAGGAGGTGATCCCTTAAACTGGGTGATCTCTTTCCCTTCATTATTCCCTATACGCCCAGCCATTTATTCTACAAGTATTTAATGAACACATGGGATATATAGGAATTGTTCTAGAGGCTGGTGATAAAAGTGGATCTGACATTCTAATGGGAAAGACAGATAATAAACATGTGAACAAAGTAGCAAGTGATAGGAATAAAATAAAGCAGTGTAAAAGGATAGAGAGTAATGGAGAAGGAGAAAGACCTATTTAAATAGAGTATTCAGAGAAGGTCTCTATGAAGAGACGTCATTTAGCTGAGATCTGAATGAAGGAGTAAAGTTTGCAAAGTTCTGGAGGAAGAATGTTTAGAACCAAGAGAACAGCAAATATAAAGGACCTTGGGTAAGTTTGACATGTATAAGGAATGGCAAAACCAATGAGATTAGAGCAGAGAGAACAAAGGGTACAGAGAGACAGTGAAGTTCAGAAATGAGATCAGAAAGGTAAGTGAGGATCATATAATGCAGAATAAAATGTAAATTTTCTTCTAAAAATGAAGAGAAGTCACTGGAAATTTGGACCAGAGGGAATGATATGATCTGATTTACATGTTTAAAAGAATACACATCTTACTGGCTGCTGTGGAGAACAAATTATAGTCAGGCAAGAAGAAAAGCAAGGATAACAGTTTGGAAGCTCCTGTAGCCACCCAAGTAAGAGATGATGGTGGCTCTACCAGGAAGGTAACAGTAGGAATTAGTAGGTTCAACATACAATGTGCACGGAGAGCTAAAAGGAATTGCTGATGGATTAGGTGTAAGGTAAAAGGAAAAGAGAGTAATCAAGGATCATCCCAAAGTTCTTGACCTTAGCCATTGGGTGACTGGTACTGCCAATTACTTAAATGAGGGAGACCAGAGTAAGAGTAGATTGAGGAGGAATAGGAAATCAAGAGTATTTGTACATTTTGAATTGGAAATGTCCATGAGTCATCTAAAGAGAGATGTTGAACAGGGAGTTTGAGATGGGAAGAGGGGAGATAGTACTCCTTGATATATAAATTTGAAAATCATCCTCATATTTTAAAGATATTTAAAACCATGAGACTGAATGAGATCACGCAGAAAACAAATATAAACAGAGAAGTGGACTGAGAAAAATAGAACAGAACAAAACAAAATAAAACTCTGGGACCTTCCAACATGTAGAAATTGAGAAGAAAAGGAAAACCAAGAGGAGACTGAAATGGAATGTCTAGTGAGGTAGAAGGAGAGTTTGGTGTCCTGAAAGCCAAGTGAATAAGTGTTTCAAGAAGGAAGAGTAACTAAAATGAAATGCTTCTCACAGGCTGAGTATGATAATAGTGGAGTGGCACATGGAGATTGTTGGTAATCTTGACAAAAAAGGTCTCAACAGACTAGTGAGGAGAGAGGCCCATTTAAAATGGGTGCAGAATCCATACTAAGCAATTATTCAACTAAATGGCATTTATTTGTTTATCTATCTGTATCTATCTATCTATCTATCTATCTATCTATCTCCATTTAGCCTATAAACTCCTTGAGGCCAGGGACTGTCTTAATTCCACCTAGCATAGTACTTAATCCATGTGAGCTGATTTTCTCCCCAGCTTTATCGGGATATAATTGACAAATAAACATTGTATATATTTAAGGTATACAATGTGATGTTTTGATATATGAATACATTGTAAAATGAGTACCACAATCAATCTAATTAACATATCCATCACCTCATATAGTTTCAAATTTTGTGTGTGGTAAGAATATTTAAGATCTACTCTTTTCACAAACTTCAAGTATACAATATAGTATTATTAACTACAGTCACAATGCTGTATCATATCTCCAGAACATATTCATCCTGAATAACTGAACCTTGTACCCTTTGATCAAACACCTCCCCATTTCACTCTCCCCTAAGTCCCTGGCAGCCACCATCCTACGTTATGCTTCTATGAGTTTGACTTTTTTAGATTCCACATATAAGTGAAATCATGCAGCATTTATCTCTCTGCCCTTATCTCATCTCACTTAGCATAAGGTCCTTCAGGTTCATCCATGTTGTCACAAATTACAAGTTTTCCTTCTTTTGTACCTAAGGCTGAATAATATTCCATTTTGTGTGTGTGTGTGTGCACCTGTGTGTGTTTCTGGGTGTGTGTCTATGTATCTCTCACATTTTCTTTATCCATTCATCTGTTGATGAACATTTTGCTACTTCCATATGCAGCTATTGTAAATAATGCTGCAATGAACATGAGAGTGCAGATATCTTTTCGAGATACTAATTTCATTCCCTTTGGATATATTCCCAGAAGTGGAATTACTGGATCATATGGTAGTTTATATTTTTTCATTGACACAGTTGGTAACTTTTGTTCTGTGGACAACCAAAAAGAAGTAACAAGAGGGCTTCCCTGGTGGCGCAGTGGTTGAGAGTCTGCCTGCCAATGCAGGGGACACAGGTTCGAGCCCTGGTCTGGGAAGATCCCACATGCCGGGGAGCAACTAGGCCCGTGAGCCACAACTACTGAGCCTGCGCGTCTGGAGCCTGTGCTCCACAAGAAGAGAGGCCGCGACAGTGAGAGGCCCGCGCACCGCGATGAAGAGTGGCCCCCGCTTGCCACAACTGGAGAAAGCCCTCACGCAGAAATGAGGACCCAACACAGCCAAAGATAAATAAATAAATAAATTTAAAAAAAAAAAAAAGAAGTAACAAGATCACAAAATATGAGGAACTGTTAATAAGTGGTATGAGTGAAACAAACTAGGGACAGAGGCAAACAACCAAGGAGAGCCACTTTGGTGGCTGAAGAGGGCCTTTTGGAGGAGGTGGCACTTATCTTGAGACCTGAAGCATAAGAATGACCCAGCCATGCGAAAGTGCCAAGGGAGAGTGTCCAGCAAAGGGGATAGCAGGTGCAAAGGCCTGGATTATGAGGGCATGCTTGAGGTCCTGAAAGAACCTGATATACCTGGAGGATGGGGATGATACATGTATCAGTAGTTCATTCCTATGTGTTGTTGAGTAGTACTCCATTGTATGCATATACCACAGTTTGTTTGTTCATTCATCAGTTGATGAACATTTAGGTTGCTCACAGTTTTTGGCTGATATGAAAAAAGCTGCTATAAATATTCAAATGTAAGTCTTTGTGAAGCTGTGTTTTCATTTCTTTTGGGTACATACTTAAGAGTGGAGTTGCTGGGTTATGTGGTAGCAATTATTTGATTGCTTTTTGTTTTTGTTCCTGTGTATGGGTCATGCTTTCTTGTTTCTTTAGATATATCATAATTTTTTATTGAAAACTGGACAGTTTAAGTAATATAGCAACTCTGAAATTCAGATTATCTCTTCTCCCCAAGGTTTGTTGTTGTTGCTGTTTATTTTAGTTATTATTGTTAGTTTACTGACTTTTTTCACCCATTTATGTTAAATCTGTATTCTTTGTTGAGTGTGGCCACTAAAGACACGGCTTAGTTAGTTTTGTGGTCAGCTAATGATTAGACAGAGATTGCCTTAAAACACTAAGAACCAATATGACTCCCAGTGTTTGCAAAGGGGCTCTGTATCAATGTTTGAGTATGCCTTGAACACTCAGCCAGGCAGTTGACAACTCTATATGGTAGTTTATTTTTAATTTTTTGAGAAACCTACACACAGCTTTCCATAATGGCTGTACTAATTTACATTACCACCAACAATGTACAAGGGTTCCCTTTTCTCCACATTCTTGTCAACACTTGTTATCTTTTGTCATTTTTTTGTAATAACTATAATAGGTGTGAGATGATATCTTGTAGTTTTGATTTGCATTTCCCTGATGATCAGTGATGTTGAGTAACTTTCCATATACCTGTTGGACATTTATTTGTCTTGTTCTGAGAAATGTCTATTTAGGTCCTTTGACCTTTAAAAATTGGGTTATCTCTTTTCTTATTATTGAGTAGTATGGGTTCCTTATGTATTTTGGAATATTAACCCCTTATCAGACATATGATTTGCAAATATCTTCTCCT
Source organism: Stenella coeruleoalba (assembly GCF_951394435.1). Lineage (NCBI taxonomy): Eukaryota > Metazoa > Chordata > Mammalia > Artiodactyla > Delphinidae > Stenella > Stenella coeruleoalba. Next base: position 52,218,823 of record NC_137152.1, read on the forward strand.
ATTCTGTAGGTTGTCTCCTCACTTTCTTGATTGTTTCCCTTGCTGTGCAGGAGCTCTTTAGCATGATGCAATCACATTTGTCCATTCTGCTTTTGTTGCCTATACTTTGGGGGTCATATCCAAAAAAATCACTGCCCAGACCAGACAATGCCAAGTAGCTTTCCCCCCACATTTTCTTCTTGTAGTTTTACAGCTATGGGTATTACATTTATGTCTTTAATCCATTTTGAGTTGATCTTTGTACATTGTGTGAGATAAGGATCCAATTTCTCTGCATGTGGATATCCATTTTTCCCAACACCATGTACTGAAAAGACTATACTTTCCCATTGTGTATTCTTGACACCTTTATCAAAGGTCAATTGATCATAAATGTGTGTACTTTTTCAGGGCTCATTATTCTGTTTCATTTGTATATATGTCTATTTTTATGCCAGTACTATACTCTTTTGGTTACTATTGCTTTGTAGTATATTTTGAAATCATAAAGTCTTCAATTTTGCTTTTCTTTCTCAAGATTGCTTTGGGGTCTTTTATCATGAAGTTTACATAAAACATAGTTATAGCAGTCTGTTTAAAGCTAACAAAGTAACATTGACTACATATAATAACTCTACATTTTAACGACTGCTACCCCTACATTTTATGTTATTGATGTCATAATTTATAACTTTTTAGATTGTGTATCCATTAACAAATTATTGTAGCTATAGTTATTTTTAATACTTTTGTAATTTCACTTTCATACTAGAATTAAAAGTGGTTTACACATCACTATTACAGTATTAGAATATTCTGAATTAGGCTATATTATGTTTACCAATTTGTTTTATACTTTCATATGTTTTCATGTTGTTACTGTCCATTTATTTCAACTTGAATACCCTCTTTTAGCATGTCTTATTTATTTATTTAATTGAAGTACAGTTGATTTACAACGTCCTGTTATTTTCAGGAGTACAGCACAGTGATTCAGTTATATATACAGTACAGTGATTCAGTTTATATATATATATATATATATATATATATATATATATATATATATATATATACACTCTTTTTCAGATTCTTTTCCCTTATAGGTTATTAAAAATATTGAGTATATTTCCCTGTGTTATACAGTAGGTCCTTATTGGCTATCTATTTTATATATAGTAGTGTATATGTGCTAATTCTAACCTCCTAATTTATCCCTCACCCACTTTCCCCTTTGGTAACCATAAGTTTGTTTTCTATGTCTGTGTGTCTATTTCAGTTTTGTATATAGATTCATTTGTATCTTTTTTTGTTAGATGCCACATATAAGCAATTTCATATGATATTTGTCTTTCACTGTCTGGCTTACTTCACTTAGTATGATATGTTTTAACATTTCTTTTAAACCAAGTCTGGTGGTAGTCAACTCCTTCGTTTTATCTCTCCTTCATTTCTGAAGGACTGCTTTGCCCAGTATAGTATTCCTGGTTGGCAGTTTTTTTCCTTTCAGTATTTTGAATATATCAACCCATTCTCTCCTGGCCTGCAAGGTTTCTGCTGGGAAATCTGCTTACAGTATTATGGGGGTTTCCTTTTATTTGATGATTTGCTTTTTTCTTGCTGCATTCAAAATTCTCTTTGTCTTGGAATTTTGAGAATTTTATAACAATGTGTCTTGGTTAAATCCTCTTTAGGTTTAACTTATTTGGGTTTCTTTGGGCTTCATGGATCCAGATGTTCATTTCCTTCTCCAGATTTAGGAATTTTTCTGTCATTATTTCTTTAAATAATCTTTGTGCCCCTTTCTCTTTCTGTGCTCCTTCTGAGACTTCCATATGTGTATATTGGTTTGTATACGGTGTCCCATAGGTCTCTTAGGTTTTCTTCATTTTTACAATCTTTTTTTCTTTTTGTTCCTCTGACTGGATAATTTTAAGTGACCTGTCTGACTGCACTGATTCTTTCTTCTGCTTGTTCGAGTTTGATGTTGAAGCTCTCTACTGAGTTTTTCAATGCAGTCATTGTGTTCTTCAGCTCCAGAATTTCTTTTTGGTTCTCTTTTTTTATGATTTCTATAACTTTCTTGAACTTCTCGTGTATTATTTTCCTGATTTTGTTTAGTTGTCTGAGTTCTCTTGTAGCTCACTGAGCTTCTTTAAGATGATTATTTGGAATTCCTTTTCAGACAGTTCATAGATCTCCATTTCATTAGGATGAGTTCATTGTTCTTTATTTTGTTCCTTTGGTGGTGTTAAGTTTCCCTGATTATTCCTGATCCTTGTGACCTTGAGTGGGTGTTTACCTATTTGAAGAAACAGGCACATCTTCCTGGCTTTGGCAAGGAAAGCCTTTGGTCAGGCAGCACAACCAGAGATTCTGGTTAGGCCACCTGGCAGGCTCCAGAAGTGGGCTTGCTGCTGGAGTCCTTGGGTAGGCTGGTCTGGTGCCAGGGTCAGCGGATGGGCAAGTTTTCATCCTGGATCTACAGGGGAGAGCTTGAAGCCTGGGTCTAGGGGGCTAGCCTGGCATTGAGGCAGACCTGGAGGCTGGATCTGCAGGAGGCTGGACTGTATGCTGAACTATGGTTACGTCCTGGAGACTAGAGCCACAGGGGCCAGCTTGGCATGTAATGGGTCTGGATTCTGGGTCTTCAGGGGCAGGCCTGGTGCCTGGGGCTGCAGAGAATGGCCTAGTGCTGGGGCAGGTCTGGAGCTTGGGTTGGTGGAGGCTGGCCTAGAGTCTGGAAAAATGGGGGATGGGTTGGTGCTCGGGTTTACTGGGGTGGGCCTGTTGCTGGGGTCCAAGGTAAAGTTGGGTGCTCATCTCACTTTCCTTCCTCCATGTGGAGGGGATTTCTCCCTGAACTACACTGTGTAAGCTTGGGGGAAGGGTGACATGGGTAATATGAAAATGTCCTTTCTAGCATCTGCAATGTACCTTTTCTTATTTCTGTACTCAACCCAGGTTCTCTGAACTCTCATCTGGATTCCATAGATTTCATGAAGGGGTTTTCATGCATGGATGGTTGTTTGAATTCACATTACTGTGAAGGGACAAGCACTAGAAACTCCTATTCAGCCATCAGTTCTCTATGTTAACTGAATTTGTATTTAAAAACTCAGAACATTCAGAAAACACATTGCTCACTCATTTCAATGTACTGAGGTACAGATCTAAGAACACCTTGTATCCTTCACTGGTCTGCTAAGGGAAAATGGTAGCTGATTTTACAGGTTCATCTCTGTCCTATCCACTGCCAAAAGAATAATTCACTCTCTGGGCACAAATTTTACAAACCTTGGCTTGCCTGGCCCAGGACCCAGAAAACGTCTAACTTTTCAGAAAAGATGGTTATACCTCCATGTCTTCCTTTCAATATTCTCTTTGTCTCCAATCAATATTAAGAAGCTAAGGGTAAACTTTAGTACTGACCTTCACTTTCATCCAGGGAAGAAGTATAGAAAACTGTCCTTTCCCTCAGCAAGCGCTTCGAAATTGTGATTGGTTTGTGCCTTCTTGCTGTCACTCGAGGTGGAGGCACTGGGGGTGCAGTACTTTCCTCAGGTGGACCTGAATAAATCTGTAGAGGGGAAATATTTCCAGAAAACAATTAGAAAGATCAACTTTTTGTATCCTTAATGCTAACTACCAGTTGATGCCCATCAGCATTACACCTAAAGTCTGCCATAGCAATTCTAATATGACTAAAGGAATTGTGGGGATTTTCTTAATCACTCTAGCTACCAGCAAGTGTTTAGAGATCTCCTATCATGTTTGAGGTGCAGGATCTGGTACTTCTCAGTGTGGAGGAAAGAATGCAGACAAAAACTGCAACATCAGGAGAGCACCCTTCTATTTATTAGATGGGATGCTGCCCAATACATGGATCATTTAATAAAACCAATTAGATCATTACTTTAAAAACCTGCAACATCAGTCCTGGATTTTCCACTTACTGCCTGGGAAACTGTAAAAAAGTCACTACTTCTGCCAACAAAACCCAGAAAAAGGTCATCTCACATCTCTGAGCCTTAGCTTCCTCATCTGTAAATTGGTGGGAACACCACCTATCACAGGGTGTGGTGAGTGAGAATCAAGTGAAAAGGGTAGTCAAGGTACATTGTATGGGTAGGGGTGGTGTGTGAAGAATGATTAAAAACACCCACATGCATTCAATATTTCTGAAAAGATACAACCCCCAAAAAAACACACCTGGTTACATTGTTTGCCCCAAGACAGGACTAATGAGTGGCTAAGGGAAGTATGGAGGAAACTTATTTTTCACCCCTATATCACTTTGATCTTTAAAAATTTCATACCATGTATGCATTACTTATTCAAAAAAGATAGGACAAACACAAAGTGCCTTGGAAGATGTAAAAAGTGCTGGGTAAGTGAGGGAGGAGCTGTGATTAGAATTTGTATATAATGTCTCATATGCACTTAAGATCTTCCTGTCCCTGGGGAGAATGACTTTTGGGAAGAGTGAAAATATTTTGGGAAGACACACATATGTGGTGATGGAGGAAGGGGACCAGTGTCCATTGCAATAATGAAATCAACCCCAATGATTAATGCAAAGAGAAATGTCACAGTCCAACATTCTATCAGGCAAGAGTCAACATAGATTGTAGTCACAAAACTTACATGAATGGGAACACAAGGCAAGCCTGTGTAAAAGCTGCACAATGATAGAGAACAAGGTAAGAAGAATCATAAAGCTGTATATGTCTCAATGTCTCACGGTATACGGAAAAGAGAATATGACATAGTAGCAAGCAGATGAGCTTTGAGGTCATATACATTTAGGTCATATTTCTGGTTCCACCACCATTAGTAATAATATTCTAAATAGCTACCATTTTGTGAGCATCTGCTTAGGCACTATAGTAGCTATTACAAATATTCCTTGCTATTCATCAAACACACCAGGGACTTTGCACTGAGTGTTTTTTCTACCTGGAGTGCTCTTCCTCCAGATATCCATATAGCTTGCTCTCTTGATTCCAGTAGGATTAACGATCAAATATACCCTTCTCAGTGAGTCCTTCCAGGCAAATGTATCAGAACTTTGACATGCTTCCTCTACCAAGTGCTTCCCATCCCCCGTCCCTATTTAACATTTTTTCTTATCACTTTCTAACATAGTATATTGTATTCAATACTTATTTAGTTTTTTGTTGTCTGTCTCTCCACTTGATTGTATACAATACTGAAGTATATCATTGTGTTCATGCTGTAACTCCAGCAACTAGAAGAGTGACTAGAATTGCTGGGCCAAAAAACAAACACATTTAAAATTCTGTTATAAAAGGCCAAATTATCCTCTGAAAAGACCATAACAGCTACTTTCTCCTCAAGCCAAAATACGGCAAAAGAAATTAGATTTACAACTTCAGCATGAAACAATTAAAAAACTAGAAAAAATGTAACAATGATTCTGAAGGCATTTGAAATCTGGCAATTAAGGACAGTGATCCATGAGAGACAGGAAAAATAAATGAGGTGAGGTGAGCCCCATGACTGTACCATGTTACAGCCTGGAAAGATTCTTCGGGCCATAATACAGGAAGAAAAACCCAGAGAAGCCCAGCAGTCTCCATTAGCTGAAGACACTGAGTTGCAAGTAGGAGGAGGGCAAGGAAGAGAGAGTTTTGAGGGCAGGGTACCAGAAAGGAGATAGCTGCACAGAGAGCTCTGAAGATTTGCAGGGGTACTATTTAAGAATTTAGCTGCGTAAAGTCAATCAATGTGATAAACCATATTTGCAAACTGAAGGAGAAAAACCATATGATCATCTCAAAAGATGCAGAAAAAGCTTTCAACAAAAATTCAACACCCATTTATGATAAAAACCCTCCAAAAAGTAGGCATAGAGGGAAATTACCTCAACATAATAATGGCCATATATGACAAACCCACAGCCAACATCGTCCTCAGTGGTGAAAAACAAATCATTTCCGCTAAGATCAAGAACAAGGCAACATTGCCCACTCTCACCACTATTATTCAAAATAGTTTTGGAAGTTTTAGCCACAGCAATCAGACAAGAAAAAGAAATAAAAGGAATCCAAATCGGAAAAGAAGACGTGAAGCCGCCACTATTTGCAGATGACATGATAACTATACATAGAGAATCCTAAAGATGCTACCAGAAACTACTGGAGCTAATCAATGAATTTGGTAAAGTAGCGGGATACAAAATTAATGCACAGAAATCTCTTGCATTCCTATACACTAAAGATGAAAAATCTGAAAGAGAAATTAAGGAAATACTCCCATTTACCATTGCAACAAAAACAATAAAATACCTAGGAATAAACCTACCTAAGGAGACAGAAGACCTGTATGAAGAAAACTATAAGACATTGATGAAATAAATTAAAGATGATACAAACAGATGGAGAGATATACCATGTTCTTAGACTGGAAGAATCAACATTGTGAAAATGACTATATTACCAAAAGCAATCTAGAGATTCAATGCAATCCCTATCAAAATACCAATGGCATTTTTTACAGAACTAGAATAAAAAAATTCACAATTTGTATGGAAACACAATAGCCAAAGCAATCTTGAGAAAGGAAAACGAAACTGGAGGAATCAGGCTCCCAGACTTCAGACTACACTACAAAGCTACAGTAATCAAGACAATATAGTACTGGCACAAAAACAGAAATATAGATCAGTGGAAAAGGATAGAAAGTCCAGAGGTAAACCCACGTACCTATGGTCACCTTATTTTTGATAAAGGGGGCAAGAATATACAATGGAGAAAAGACAGCCTCTTCAGTAAGTGGTACTGGGAAAACTGGACAGCTACATGTAGAAGAATGAAATTAGAACACTCCCTAACACCATACACAAAAATAAACTCAAAATGGGTTAAAGACCTAAATGTAAGGCCAGACAGTATCAAACTCTTAGAGGAAAACATAGGCAGAACACTCTATGATATAAATCACAGCAAGATCCTTTTTGACCCACCTCCTAGGGAAATGGAAATAAAAACAAAAATAAGCAAATGGGACCTAATGAAACTTAAAAGCTTTTGCACAGCAAAGGAAACCATAAACAAGACCAAAAGACAAACCTCATAATGGGAGAAAATATTTGCAAATGAAGCAACTGACAAAGGATCAATCTCCAAAATTTACAAACAGCTCATGCAGCTCAATATCAAAAACACAAACAACCCAATCCAAAAATGGGCGGAAGACCTAAATAGACATTTCTCCAAAGAAGATATACAGATTGCCAAGAAACACATGAAATGATGCTCAACATCACTAATCATTAGAGAAATGCAAATCAAAACTACAATGAGGCATCACCTCTCACCAGTCAGAATGGCCATCATCAAAAAATCTAGAAACAATAAATGCTGGAGAGGGTGTGGAGAAAAGGGAACCCTCCTGCACTGTTGGTGGGAATGTTAATTGATACAGCCACTATGGAGAACAGTATGGAGGTTCCTTAAAAAACTACAAATTGAACTACCATATGACCCAGCAATCCCACTACTGGGCATATACCGAGAAAACCATAATTCAAAAAGAGTCATGTACCACAATGTTCATTGCAGCTCTATTTACAATAGCCAGGACATGGAAGCAACCTAAGTGTCCATCAACAGATGAATGGATAAAGAAGATGTGGCACATATATACAATAGAATATTACTCAGCCATAAAAAGAAATGAAATTGAGTTATTTGTAGTGAGGTGGATGGACCTAGAGTCTGTCATACAGAGTGAAGTAAGTCAGAAAGAGAAAAACAAATACCATATGCTAACACGTATATATGGAATCCAAAAAAAAAAAAAGGTTCTGAAGAACCTAGGGGCAGGACAGGAATAAAGATTCAGATGTAGAGAATGGATTTGAGGACACGGGGAGGGGGAAGGGTAACCTGGGACGAAATGAGATAGTGGCATGGACCTATATACACTACCAAATGTAAAATAGATAGCTAGTGGGAAGCAGCTGCATAGGACAGGGTGATCAGCTCGGTGCTTTGTGACCACCTAGAGGGGTGGGATAGGGAGGGTGGGAGGGAGACACAAGAGGGAGGAGATACGGTGATATATGTATATGTATAGCTGATTCACTTTGTTATACAGCAGAAACTAACACACCATTGTAAATCAATTATACTCCAATAAAGATGTTAAAAAAACCGAATTTAGCTGCCTACTAATCAATACCTACGTGTGATGCAAGAACCACATGAAAGAATTAGAGGAAGCAATTACCGAAGATCACACAGTGGCTGGAAGAATTCCTGTCCTCACCAGCCACAGTGGATTATTAAATAATTCATAGGGTACTGAGTACAGTACACAGACAAATTTTGCCCCATTAATGAAGAAAAATTAACCCTAGACTAAATCGTATTCATTTTCTGCCTAAAAAAGCCTAAGGGAAATACTTGAAAGCATCAAGCTGTTCTTGGGTAATTTACCTGCACCCCAGAAACAAGCTTAAGAACATTATTTATAGCAATAAAAAATGGCCATCATACAAGAAGGTAAAATTAACAATGTCTTGCATCCAATAAAGAATTATCAGAAATTCATAGCCCTGTCTAATTTTAATGTATTTTATTTCTGTTTCTTGCTCAATTGCTCTGGCTAGGATTCCAGTACTGTGTTGAATAGGAGTGGTCACAATGAGCATCCTTATCTTGTTCCTGATCTTAGAGGGACAGTTGTCCACCTTTGTCCATCGAGTATGATGTTAGCTGTGGGCTTTTCCTATATGTTCTTGGTAATGTTCAAGTTTGTTCTTTCCATACCCAATTTGCTGAGAGTGTTTATCATGAAAGGATGCTGAATTTTGGCAAATGAATTTTCTGCATATATTGAGATTTTTATTTTCCATTCTATTAATGTAGTGTATCACATTTTTTGATTTGCATATGTTGAACCATCCTTGCATCCCAGAAGTAAATTCCACTTGATTATGGTCTATGACTCTTTTAAAGTGCTGTTCAATTAAGTATGCTAGTATTTTGTGGAGAATTTATGCTTCTATATTCATCAGGTATATTGGCCTATGGCTTACAGTTTTCTTTCTTTCCTCCTCCTCCTCCTTTTTTTTTGTAGAGTCCTTATCTGGCTTTGGCATGAGGGTAATGTTGGCCTCATAAAATGAGTTTGGGAGTGTTTTTTCCTTTCAAATTTTTAAATTGAGAATAATTGGCATTAATTCTTCTTTTAATGTTTGGTATAATTCACCAATGAAACAATCTGGACCTGAGCTTTTCTTTTTTGGCAGACTTCTGAATACTGATTCAATCTCCTCACTCACTATTAGTTTGTTCAGATTTTCTATTTCTTCATAATTCAGTCTTGGTAGCTTGTATATTTCTAGGAATTTATCCATTTTTCTAGGTTTTCCAATTTGTTGACATATGATTATTCATAGTAGTCTCTTATTATCCTTTGTATTTCTGTCGTGTATCTCTTTTCATTTTTGATTTTATACATTTGCATCTTCTCTCTTTATTTATTAGTCCAGCTAAAGGTTTTCAGTTTTACTTATCTTTTAAAAAACTCAACTTAGTTTCATTCCTCTTTCTATGGTTTACCTGGTCTCTATTTCACTTATTTCTGCTCTGATCTTTTTTATGTCCTTCTCTCTGCAAACGTTGGGCTGAGTTTGTTCTTTTTCCAGTTTCTTGAGGTGTTAAATTAGAACGTTTATTTGTGATCTTTCTTTTGTCTAATGTAAATGTTATTACTGTAAAATTCCCCTCTTAGAACTGCCATTTCTGCATCCATAAGTTTTGATTGGTTGTTTTTCTATTGTCATGCCTTTCAAGATAGTTTTTGACCTCCCTTTTGATTTCTTGCTTGACCCATTGGTTGTTCAGAAGTGTGTTGTTTCCCACATATTTGTAAATTTTCCAGTTTACTTCCTGTAATTAATTTCTAGTTTCATACCATTGTGATCAGAAAAATACTTGGTACGATTTCAAGCTTCTTACATTTGCTTACATTTATTTTATGACCTAACTTATTATCTATCCTAGAGAATGTTCCATGTGCACTTGAGAAGAATGAGTTTATATTAGAGTTACATAATTAACACACCAACATATTGCAGTATTAAAGTATTCTGAATTTCACTATATACTTACCTCTACCAGTAGGTTTTATATTTTTATATATTTTTGCATTACTAGTGTCCTTTCATTTCAGCTTGAACAACTCCTTTCAGTATTCTTGAAAGGCAGGTCTAGTGTTGATAAACTCCCTCAGCTTTTGTTTGTTTGGTAAAGTCTTTATCTCTCCTTCATTTCTGAAAGATGACTTTGCTGTGTAAAATATTCATGGTTGGAAGGTTTTTTTTTTCTTTCAGCATTTTGCATATATCATCCAACTCTTTCCTGACCTGCAAGGTGTCTGCTGAGGAATCTGCTGATAGCCTTATAATGGTTCCTTCATATGTGAGGGTTTTTTTCCTTCTGTCTGCTTTTAAAATTCTCTGTCTTTGATTTTAGACTGTTTCATCATAATGTGTCTTGGAGAAGACTGTTTTGGGTTGACATTTTGAGATAGTTAGCTTCATAAGTGTATCCCTAGATTTAAGAAGTTCTCAGCCATTATTTCTTTAAATAAGCTTTCTCCCATTCTTCTCCTTCTCGGACTTCTGGGACTCCAATAATGCATAGATTTTTTCTTTTAATGGACCCCATAATTCACATAGACTCTCTCCACTCTTTTTCATTCTCTTTTCTTTTTGCTCCTCTGAATGGATGGTCTCAAATGACTCTTCTAATTCACTGATTCTTTCTTCTATTTGGTAGAGTGTGATATTGAAGCTCTCTATTGAATTCTTCAGTCTAGTCATTGATTTTTGAACTCTAGGATTTCTTTTTTTTTTTAATGGTTTCTGTTCATTTGTTGAACTTCTAATTTTGTTCATGCATTGCTTTCCTAATTTCGTCTACTTGTTTATCTTGTTTTCTTATAGTCCATTGAATTTCTTTTTTTAATGAAAGTATAATTGATTTACAATATTATATTATTTTCGGGTATACAACATAGTGATTCAATATTTTTACATATTATACTCCATTTAAAGTTATTATAAAATATTGGCTATATTCCGTGTGCTATACAATATATTCTTGTAGTTTATTTATTTTATATATAGTATACACACATGCCTCTTAATCACCTACCACTATATTGCTCCTCCCCGTTTCCCTCACCCCACTGATAACCATTAGTTTGTTCTCTGTATCTGTGAGTGTTTCTGTTTTGTTATATTTTATTCAATTATTTTATTTTTTAGATTCCACATATAAGTGATAACATACACCATTTGTCTTTGTCTGACTTATTTCACTTAGCATAATACCCTCTAAATCTATCCATGTTGTTGCAAATGGAAAAATTTCAGTCTTTTTATGGCTAATAGTCCATTGTGTGTATATATATATATATATATATATATATATATATATATATATATATATATATATATATATATATATACAGCCACTTTATTCATTCATTTATTGATGGACACTTAGGTTGCTTCCATATCTTGGTTATTGTAAATAATGCTGTGAAGAACATTGGGGTGCATGTATCTTTTCAAATTAATGTCTTCATTTTCTTCAGATATATACCCAGGAGTGGAATTGCTGGATCATATTGTAGTCCTATTTTTAGTTTTATAAGAAACATCCATACTGCCTTCTATATTGGCTGCACCAGTTTACATTCCCACCAACAATGTACTAGGGTTCCCTTTTCTCCACATTCTCATACTGAGATTCTGGATGGGCCATATGGTGGTGTCCAGAAGGAGACTTACTGCTTGAGTTCTTGGGCAGGCAGGTCTGGCACCTTGGTCAGCAGGCAGGCAGGCCTGGTGTTTGGATCCAAGCGTATGGACATGGGGCTTGGATTCACTGAGGTAGGCCTGACACTTGAGTCTGCAGTGATGGGCCTGTGATCTGGGTTCATGTGGATGAATCTGGATCTGGGTCCATGGGGGCTGACTAGGCTCAGGGGATCACTGGGGTGGCCCTACCATCTGGGTCCATGGGGACTATTCTGGTGCCAGATGGGTCAAGGAGGCTGATTTCATAGGGACTGGACTAAAACCTAGGGTGATGGGGGCTGGTCTGCCCTTTGGGCAAACCTGGAGCCTAGCGCCATAGAAGATGGACTGTAATCTGGGGTCTCAAGGGTCAGCCTGGAGATTAAGTCTATGGAGGTCAGCCTGTTGCTAGTTCAGGCCAGGAGTCTGGTTCTCTGGGAGCCAGACTATAAGCTGAGGCCACAGGTGCTTGCCTGGCACTGAGGTGGGCCAGAAGCCTGGGTTGACAGGAGCCTGCCTGGACCCTGAGCCATAGGGGCAATCCTGGCATTGAGTTAGCCTGGGAGCCTTGGTCTATGTGAGCTGGTCTAGAGGCTAGGTCTTTGGGGGCTGACCCATTCTGGAATGGATCAGGAAACTGCATTCATAGGAACTCACCAGTAGCCTGGTGACATGAGAGCTGGCTGACAATGGGGTGGGCCAGGAGCCTGGGTTTGTGGGAGCCCACTTGTTGCCTCATGCCTTGGGAGCTGCCTGGGGTTATAGGTGCTCGGTGATGTTGGGTGTTTTGGGAGTTTGGGTTTGCAGGAAGCTGCTGGGAGCCTGGTGCTACAGGAGCTGTCTGAGACTGTGGGAACTGTCTGGGGCCACAGAAGCTGGTGGATAACTGGGTGGGCTAGGGGCCTGGGTTTGCAGGAGCCCACTGGGAGCCTGGGGCCATGGGAGACACCTAAGTCTGCAGTAGTAGGTCTGATGCTGGGGCCAGCCAGTACTGGGGTTAACAGTGAAATCAGATGCTCATTTCACTCTCCTCTCCCATGAGGAGTGTGTCTCTCCACAATGGGCTGCTGGAGCTTGGGAGAGGGGTGAAAGACAGGTGACTCTATCTTTCTTCCTCATTGTTTTTCTTATTTCTGTGATTCACCAGGTATTGTAATCCCTCACTTGGATTCCTTAGCTATTGTGAAGATATTTTTGTGTGCAGATAGTTGTTCAAATTGTTATTTTGCAAAAGAGAGCCGTGCTAGAAATTCCTACACTGTCATCTTGTTGGTGTTATTCCACAATCCCCCAGCCTCCACTTCTTTGTATCCCATTTGCTGTTCAACCTGGTCTCTGTCCACACCGCTCTTCTGTAACCGTTTTCGTAACAATCACCACTAACCTCCTAATTCCCAAATCTTATGGGCACTTTCAATCCTTACTTTTACTTTGCTGCAGCACTTGATACAAGCTGACATTCCTGATCTAAGAATGCTTTATTGTTTACCTTTCTTTTTTTTTTTTAGGGAGAACTGAGTGATTTTATTTTTAAATACTTGTCATTTGGAAAAAATACAGGAATAATAAAATTTTCGAGCTAATGTTCATGCTGTGTCTAAATCATATCTGAATAAAATGATGTGTTAAATTGTGTTAGTTAGTTCTCCCTTCTCCCAGGTGAGAAGGGAGAACTAACTGGGTGATTTTATTTTTATTTATTTATTTTTAAAACATCTTTATTGGAGTATAATTGCTTTACAAGGGTGTGTTAATTTCTGCTGTATAACAAAGTGAATCAGCTACACATACACATACATCCCCACATCTCCTCCCTCTTGTGTCTCCCTCCCACCCTCCCTATCCCACCCCTCTAGGTGGACACAAAGCAACAAGTTGATCTCCCTGTACTATGCGGCTGCTTCCCACTAGCTATCTATTTTACATTTGGTAGTGTATATATGTCCATGCCACTCTCTCACTTCGTCCCAGCTTACCCTTCCCCTTCCCTGTGTCCTCAAGTCCATTCTTTATGTCTGTGTCTTTATTCCTGTCCTGCCCCTAGGTTCTTCAGAACCTTTTGTTTTCTTTTTTTAGATTCCATATATATGTGTTAGCATATGGTATTTGTTTTTCTCTTTCTGACTTACTTCACTCTGTATGACAGTCTGTAGTTTCATCCACCTTGCTACAAATAACTCAATTCATTTCTTTTTATGGCTGAGTAATATTCCATTGTATATATGTACCACATCTTCTTTATCCTTGTTTACCTTTCTGAATAACTATATTTCTACATCTCTGAACACTGCCCAGTCTCTTTTACTGGCTCTTCCTAAATGCTGATCTTCCCCAGTATTGTATTCTCAGTCCTCTAATGATCTCACTAATCTAGACTCATTCTCTCTCTCAACAATTTCATGTACTCTCATGGCCTACACTATCAGTTTTCTCTAATAGTTTCTATACCAATATATATAATTGCCTACTCAATATTGCCATCTGGATATCCCAGAGGTATCTCAACCTCAACATTTCTAAAATTAAACATATTTAACTCTTTTCTTGTAACGGTTTATTTCTTAAAATAATGCTAATGTCCAAGCCAGAAATCTGGGCATTATTACCCTAGCATCCTCCCTCTCTCTCACATCCCATATCCATTAAGTCAATAAGATCCATCAATTATACTTCCTTAATATCTCTCTAATTTGTCCTCTCTGTTCCCTGACACTGCCTCAGTTCAAAGTCTCATTATGTCTCTCTAATATTACTACAGTGGTCTTCTAACTGTTCTCTGTGCCTCATGTCACTCTTTTTTTAACCTACCAAAGTATCAATAACTAAACTCAAAATATAATTGTCTTACTCCTCTGCTTATAATATTTTAGTGACTCCACAATATTGTTGAGACAAAGTCCAAACTCTGTAGTTAGTACACAAGGTGCTCTATAATCTGGCCACTGCCTACAATCTCCAGTCTCATCTTCCATTTATTCCTACCTTCACCCTATACTACGGTATCCATTTGCCCTTCTTCCTTTTAATAATAGAACTCACTGAGTTTTAGCTGAATACCCATACCTACATTTCCCAGCTTCCCTTATAGCTAAGTAAGGCCATGCACTTTAGTTTTAAACAATAAAATATAAGTGGAAGTGATGTATGCAAACTTCTGGATCATCTTTTTATAAAGAAATTGTCTGCATTCCATTGTCTCTTTTCCCCTTCTCTTTGATGAAGACCAATGGAACAGGTATGTAGGGCCCAAACATTAAGGCCAAGTGGTAAGGACAGCAGAGCTACTCCACCGATTTTCGACTGTTCACCTCTGGACTTTTATATGAAAGCAAAATGAACTTCTCTCTTGTTTAAGCCACTGAATTTGCTGTGCTCTTTGTTAAAGGAAGTTAGCCTGTACCTTAATTAATTCATTCCCTTTTAACTTTGGGGTCTCAACTCATTCATTAACACTGTGTGAAGCCTTAGCTGACTCCCATGACAGAGATATGTTCCACTTCCATTTGCTCCCATAGCATCTGATGTACATCTTCATCACAGTAGTTATTACACTGTACCCTGAGCGTTAGTTGCTCCAAATTCCCTGCCAGTAACATGAGCTTCCTGCCACTAGAGATTTTTATCTCATTCATATCTACAAGCTAGGCCCTTACTAGGACACCAGGCAAGAGGAAGCAGCTCAATGATATTTTTTAGAATGAATGGATGGATCTTGGCTGCCAGGCCCCTCAAGGCCTATTAAACAATAGAGATTTTTCTCACTTGCTTCTTCTCCAACTGGAATTGGGGAAATAGAGTATAAAATAGAGATTAAAGAGGTAGCTTTGAGTCAGAATCAGCTGTGTAGAGGCTTTGCCACTTACTACCTATGCAACCTTGGGCAAAGTACTTAAACTATATGAGCCTCAAACTTGAGGCTCAGTTTGCATTTTGCAAACCTCAGTTGCAAAATAGTGATAATAATACCATCTACCTCATAGGGTTGTTGTGATGATTGAATGAGACGACGTATGTAAAGAGCCTAGTCTGGAACATATTAAGCATTCTATAAATGGTAACTATTGCAACCCTAAAAAGGACTTAAACTCACATTTCCTTGGAGAGAAGCAGGGAGAGAGGGAGGGAGAGGTGAGATGGAAGGGGAAGGAATTGGGGGACAGAGGGAGGTTGAGATTAAAGCAATGAGGGATGAAGTGGTTATGTGCTATGCAAATCAAAAGTTGTGGATGTGATAGCTCTTCAAGGTCTCTGCCAGATTAAATTATTTTATTTCTCTCCTCTAGTTACACCAATTATTTGCTTCTCATCGACAAACTCCTTCCTTGAAGCCTGCTCATCTTCAAGGAGCTACCCAGGCCCCAAGAAGGATAAGGGGTCACTAACTTTGGGGGTTTGTAATGAGAGCTACCAAATGCACCTGAACAGGGTACCATCTCTACAGGCTCTGTCTCCTCCAGGTAGACTGAGACATTGGTTGAGAACATTTTGAGGCCAGTTCTGCCGATGTGCCCATAGGCAGTGTTCAGAGAAGATGCTCAGTAGGCTTAAAACCACAGTTTCTCTAAATGAGAAAAGACTAGAAAAACAGAGGGGATACTTCCTGTTGTGTGTCCTTCTAAAATTAAAACATGGCCTGGATAACCCTACAGTCAAAATGGGTTGCAACATCCTCCCCAAAGCTGACCTACAGATGTAAACCTTGGAGCCAAGATTTAATGTGAAAATACTGGCAATTACTATAGTAGGAAGAATACACTTACCTCCCTCTCTGTTCTGTGGGCCCTCCAAATGCCCCACATCAGATCTCTTTTTAACCTATGTATTACTGCTATTCCCTTTGGGAAAAGAAATGGAGTAAATATGTCCTCCTTGCTCATTCAACCTTAGCCACTTTGGCCTCTTTGCTGTTCAACATGCCAAGCACACTTCTGCCTCATGATCTTTGCACTCATTGTTTACTATTCTTGGAATTGCTCTTCCCCAAGATATCCACCATGGCTAATACCCTTACTTTATTCAGTTTTCTGCCTAAGTATCATATTAACACCACCTTCTATAAGATATCCATCCCTTACCTTGTTTTTTCTGCAGAGCACTTATCACCACCTGACAAATATATTGACTTGTCTATCATTTGTCCCTCCCCGATAGAATATAAGATCCATGAAATAAGGCCTTTGTTTTATTTACAAGTGTATCCCCAGTGCCTAGAACTTTGCCTGGTATGTGATAAGAATTTAGTATTTATGAAATTTAATTTGTATCATCAATTCTTTGAAAAGAGGACTACAAACTAAGATATAACTAGTGGCTTGGGAATGAAAACCTGGCAAAATATCTATAGTTTCTCTTAAGAGAGGAAGAATAGATGACGGGCCCAAGATCTCTGGACTTAATTTTGACAACCTAATTTTAATGAGGGGGAAACTTTTAGAGATGAAAAAGTGTTAAGAGAGGCCCAAGAAAATAAACTCTGTCTGTTTTACTTAATTTTCTTTTGACTTCTTGAGTATCCATGAAAAGCATGTTCTGAGAAATGAACAACTATATACCCTCTGAATATAGAAGAAATAAATCCTAAAGGAATAGGACAGTCATAATGTGTGGGGTAGATGGAGCCAAATACCAGGTGGCACAGGATACAAAACTAGCTCCTCTGTATCTCATGCAATCATTGTAAAGGGGAAGTGATAGCAGTAGCAGGAGAAGGCATAAGTGGCAGGGCTATGGTATGAACTCAGATTTGTCTGATTTCAAGATTAACACTCTTTCCACTATATAACATAGAAGGAAACATTTTAAATTTAAAAAGTAATTCCTTGGATGGAAACAGTATCAAGTCAAACTTATTTTCCCACTTTCCAAAACTCCAGAAAGAGGACAGACTGATTTGGCTTTCTGTAGACTGGTTAAGAACACGTAGAATTTTGTGGTCTTTGATAGTGACTTCAGGAAAAATCACAGAGGGTAGCCAGTGCAGAGTCTGAGGGCAAACCAATGATATTTTTTTCTGGGAACATGGTTAGCCCTGAGTGAATATTAGCTGAGTTGAATTCTAAAGGCCTGGGCTAAGAGAACTCAATATCCAAGGGATACTATTTCACTCGTTGGGCCTTGGCTATTGTCTGGGGTGGTCAGGAGTCCAACTCCTGGAAATCCTTCTTCTGAAGGTTCCTGAGGACTAAATCTGGATGACAATATTTGTTGTGCTTTGAGGCACAGACAGAAGAAGTATCACCTTCACTGGGAAGGCGGTTCATGAAACTCTTTCCTGAGTTTGATCATATATTAACCCCCTCCCAGTTTCTTCTGTCAAGTTTTTAGGCGTGAAAAATAGAAGAAATTTAACACAACACAATCATTTTTCAATTGCCAAAAGCCATGAGATCCACAGTCATCCAAACTCTTGGAAATTTTGGCAGAACTGAGTAACCATCCAGATTCTCCCCAGATGCCTCTTCAAGGCTGCAAATATCAGATTGTACAAAAAGCATCTTGCCTTTCTATAAATCAAAGATTTAAGACTTGGCCCCGATGAATCTCAGCTTTCCACTGAGTCTCCATTTACACTCTGGCTGAGTCTGTGTTGCACTTTCTGAGGTCTGGTTATATCAGAAAAACTATTCTCTGAACTTCATTAGAAACAAAGGTGGTGATGGGGTCAAAAATAATCTCTTAGCATTTGGCAGAGACCACTTTAAACATCAAATGTGTCACCAAGTTATCTTAGAGTATGCACAGAACTTTGAAAATGTCATGTCTGTTGTTACTAAGAGCCAACATTTTTTTAAAGAGGGCTGTCACCAGGCCTGTCTTTGGTCTCTGCAACACGTAGACTTTAAGGTTCTTCTACAGGACACATTCTAGAATCCTATCTAGTCCTACACATACAGTATATAAGGGAAAACTAATGTCCAAAGAGAGGAAGCGATTTGCCCAAGGCTCCAAAGCTAGTAGGTGGTAGAACTTAGACTAGAACCCAAGAATTCTAACCCCCAATCTGGTGCCCTATCCCCTTAAAACACAGTACCTCTTATATGAAACTCTTTTATACTCCCACTGATTATATCTAATATAATCCATGCTCTGTCAGTCCATTCCTCTGGCCAGTTGCCTTGGGAAGAGGATACTGAGGAAAGAATGAAGTCAGATCCTGCTAAGGACACCTCCATCCGCTTGGCATGGATTTATGCTTTCTACTAAGAGTGGAAGGACAGGTTTCAAGTGGAGTTTTACTTTTATACCTATTTAGGACACTTTAAGGCTGGAGAAGTGAAGAGTTCTGCATCATCTAACAACCATGAATTAACAATGATCTAAGGACCTCTAGAAAACACCACATTGACTACAAAGACTTAATATATACCAGGGATTATGGAAGAATGTCACCACTAAGATAAAGTTAATCTCCTGTCAATATAATAAAGGGGTGGGAAGGCATTAGAATTTGGTGGGCAATACTATGTACAAAGTACTTGATATATTTACCTCGTTGAACGCTCCCAACAACTGAGGTAAGCCTAATTATTAGCCCCATTTTTAAAATGAAGGAAACAAGCCTCAGGGAGGTAGACTGGCTTGTTGAAGACTACTCGGCTAGCAAAGGACGGAGGTGGGATTCACCCTGAGGGTCATCTGCTTCCAAAGCTATTTTTCCATTCTTTCTATAATATTCTCACCTGTAGGGATACTTGGAAAACCTACAGAGGAGGCCTAGGCATTTTCAGGGATATTTTTAAAAGTCTTAATCCAAAAAAGTAGCAGTGACTCAGCCATCAGTCCCAAAATCTCAGAGCAAAGAAAAAGTTCACCCAATCTCAATGCTCCTCCACTGATTCCTGGTTCCCAAAATCCCTATAGGCAGTATCACCAGACTGAGGAACTCAGTCTACTTCAAAGTACACATACCTGACCCACTAGCACAGTGGCCCCAGTCTTAACTGTATTATCCAGACTCTGATGTTCAAAGCTGAGACTCAGAACACCCAAAGGAGAATAGCAAAGGCAAAAGTATACGGTATGAGAAAATCATTGGCCATTGAGGGGAACGGGCTATATGATTTTGGAAAGCTTTTAAAATTCTCAAAAAACTCTGATTCTATATTCATTCTCTCATTCTCATTCTCTCTCTCTCAAGCAAATCAGAAGCCTCAAAAATACAATAAAATCAAGTATTTGACTTCGATATCCATAACAAATCTAATCTCTCTAGACCTCAGTTACCTCTAAGTAAAATGAGGAAATACCTCGTAAAAGTTATGAGGACTCAAAGAGATGTTGAAGATGTTGAATGTCAAACATTTAGCACAGTCTGTGGCACATAGCAAGCTCTAGATAAATTGTTCATTTATCTAACTATTGTTAGATAAACTATTGTTCATTGTATTGTAATTTTTGTTTCAGTGCCAGCTGGAAAGAGGAAAAGGACGGGAGAGGGTATTCCCGCCTTTTGCTGAGTCTTGAGAATAATTCTTAGGTTGACAAGCATCAAAAGGGTGACTCATGGGGAATGTTTCAGCTCTCTGAACATTGAGGGGTAAACCCCAGCTCACAGCTGTATCCTACACTTATCACACTATCTCATCAGGCTTGGACATGCTTATTCACTTCAAACAGGTCCTGACCTCACTTCAAAATGAAGAGAACTAGTCTTTCGGGAAATGTGTGAAGATCTTGATTTAGCTACAATTGAAAACTTAAAGCTTAAATCTATGTTTTCAAAGATTCACGATGACTAATGAACATATCTGAAGTTTCTCAATCTGATAATTCTCTGCACAGACATTTGTCTTCAGGTTACACTTTGCTTTTAATATTCACTACTTAAAGATATTTTTTTCTGAAGATTCACTTGAAATGCTTGTCAAATCCCCAGTTAACTGCATATTATACTCTGAAAGTATCCTCACATGTACAGGCTAATACAAATATTATTTTTAATAACTTTTAGCTTAACTCTATCATTTCAGAATTTAAAGGCAATGACGTATAAACCTGGTTTAATTAGATTCTCTCTCTCCGTGTGTGTGTGCGCATGTGTGTGTGTACTTATATGTATATATGTAGATAGATACATAGAGATATATTTTTAAATATATAAAATATAAATCTGTTAAGTATAAATCTATATTTATATTTACTTATATTTTAAAATATCTATCATCTACCTATTCTACCTATCTATCTATCTATCTACCTACCTACCTATCATTCCAGAAAGCAGAGGTAGAGGGAAACATTTATCTATTCCTTTGCTGCCCTCTGGTGGCAGTCCAAAATTCACAGAAGCCACATTTCAGAGAAAACAGGAGGCATAGACCAGGACTAGAAGTTTCTGTTTCCTCTGGGTTGCTAAACTAGGTGTCTGAAAAATACATAAATCAGAGTTGGTCCTTAAAAGGGACTCTTGTTTGCCTCCCCAAATCCATTACATTGCTACAATGTAATGGACAAGATCCAGTACATTGTTTTTCCTGGACAAGATCCCATTTGGATATTTGGGAACATAGGCAGCATTTGAGTTCCCACAAACTCTGCATTGAGAACAACCTAGCTTTCTCTGGCCAACTTACAGGCATAACTTTCCTTAAGCATCTACATCTTCAACAAAGACTGCACCATTCAGTTCCCTCAACCATGGTTTCCAACCATACATCTTTAAAGATAAGAATAAAATCCCTTTTCACATACATTGATAATAGATTTTCCAATTATTATGAAAATAATTATTCACCCAGAAAACTGTACTTAAGGCAGTAAAGCAAGATCCTGTAGGATTCAAAAGCAGCTTACCACCCAGTAGAAGGGAAAGACTGTCAATAATGAAGGAACTCAGGAGAGGTTAGAAGAGCTAAGTTAACATCAGTGATGTAAAGACAAGTACAACTTGCTGTTGTCTTTAACATCTCACATAAAACAGGTCCCCATTCCCTGAGGTGCAGACTTAACCCAACAGACCTAGATTTAAGTGTCAGCTTGGTCACTTACCACATTCTGTGCCTGTTTCCTAATCCAAAAAAAAATGGAAACAATAATATCCATCATTCACAGAGTTAGAATAATGACTGAATGAGATAAAAGTACATTGCCCCATACTGGCACATAGCCTGATTCCATGTTCCCTGAATACAGATCTAAATTTAAGAGGCAGACATGCTTTTTTCTAGCCCCAATACAATGATCTCAGCAGTAATAAAGGAGGGAAATGGCCAATGCCAGATTGTATAACTAAGAAGATGAGTTTGCAAAGCACAAGTGAGATAAGAAGAACTGTGGGGATAGGTTGGTGGTGGCGGACGAAAGTTCCAAAGAGAAGATGAGTGGGAATGGAGTTAGAGAAATGCAAATTTGTTACCACTACTGAAGTATGCACAAAAGGACTTTATGTAAAATGAAGAGCCTTGACCAGAAGGTCTTCAGGGTCCCTTTATAGTCCTAATATTCAAATGGATCTATCCCACATTTTGTCCCCTTAACTTTAAAATAAAGCACTGTCCTTAAAACAAAATTGCTAAGAACTGCCTTCAGACCTGTTCTCTTTCCTCCCCTGTAATTCACCACAGTTCTCCAAAACAAAATGTTCAGAAAACAGAAGTCAACTTTCCTCTGTCAGTCCAAATGGCCTCTGTGTCTCAAGGCAGCAGCTTAGGTTCAGGCACCCTGGATAGATACTGCTCGGTGAGACGGGAAGAAAGAGAACTTAAGAATCATTGACACTGTCTACGGATCAGTGTATAGGTAGATCTTCTTGTTCCATAATTTACCTACGTACCAACTTAGAAAATAAATAATTTAGAAATGATGATTCAAATTGTTTTAGAATACTCTTTTTGAAAGACTTAGGAATGGAATCCTTTAAGTATCAATACTTCTGATGCACTTAAATTTTATTTACAGACCCTGGATGTTCTTAAAAAGAGAGGCCAAAGGAAGAGAATGACAGAAACTCAAAATCAATCTGTTTAAGCCCTTTTCTACTAAAGAGCAAGTGTAAATGGAAAAAAACTCACATTACTGAAATTATAATATATGTCAACTGAAAAATCATATCCCATTAACTGAACAACTTGGCAGGAACATATAATCCCTGATATTTGTAAAGCAGCATCAGTTCTCATATATATTATCTCTTTTAATCCCCACAACCATCCTATGAGGTTACACCTACATAAGGTCCAGCATTTCTGGAACAATCTCATCCACATTTCATTTTGCTCTTTTTCAAAACACACAATTTGATAAATGTATAATAAATTGGTACTTCTTTTTATATCTCCATCTAAGATGTTTCATATGAATAAATTAATAAATCAGAAAAGATCCTTGGTTACCATGTCTTTGGAAAACATGATCAGAGTACATCTCTAGTATCATACAGAGGTCAGGACTTCAATCACTTAACACATATTTATAGGTTACAAGGGTATAACAACTTCACTCAAAAGCTGACCACAGGTTAGCAGAAGTAGCCTCCTATTGGATCAGAGGAATAACATATAACTAGCACTTTAATTGCTCTTCAAATTACCCAGCAGAATACACTATTGATATCCTGGCCAAAATCACACTTTTATGAACTCAGTAGGGATTGAGGTCATTCATTGAGAAATGGATTTTTTGATAAAATTGAAGTTGGCAGTTCCCCTAAAAGCTGTAAAGAATAACAACAAAGACATTTTTTGGGTTTTCAGGGGCATGAGCCAAACTTCTCCTTACAAGGCTCTGTAATAAGCCTTTCTCTGCTCCAAACTCAGATGTTTAAGTATTGTTTGGCTGAGGCTGTGGTCACAGTGGGTGCCCCCACCCCATCCAGGACATGCTTCCAGGACCCTCCTTGGGGCAAGGTGGCATACTGCACTCCTGGCAGCTCCCTCCATGGCACCCCCACCTCCCTCCCCAAGTGATTAAGGGCCAAGCAGCCCAGCCCTGCTGCCGGGCTTGGAGTCTGGGTCCCTGAAGAGCTGGAACCCCTGGCTCAGCGTCATTTCCCTCCACCATTACTGAGATGCATCAGAGCCTGAGGGGAGAGCAGTGCAACTCCCGACCCTGCCCACAACCACACCTCTGCCATACTTGGGAGGGAAATCACAAGCTGAAACCCCATTGGCCCCTGGGGCTGCCCGCCAGTTTTAAGAGGAAGCAGTCAAGGTGGCGGAATAGGAAGACCTGGCATTCACTTCTCCCCACAAGTACATAAAGAATACATCTGCAGGCTTCCCTGGTGGTGCAGTGCTTGAGAGTCCACCTGCCAATGCAGGGGACATGGGTTCGTGCCCTGGTCCGGGAAGATCCCACATGCCATGGAGCGGCTGGGCCCGTGAGCCATGGCTGCTGGGCCTGCACGTCCAGAGGCTGTGCTCTGCAATGGGAGAGGCCACAACAGTGAGAGGCCCACGTACCACAAAAAAAAAAAGAAAGAAAGAAAAGAATACATCTGCAAGTGGAACAATTTGCACAGAGTGCCTACTGAACACTAGTAGAGGACCCTGAACACCTAAAATGACAAGAAATGATCCCCACATAACCAGTTTTGTTTTTATTGTTTGTCTTGGTGTTTGTCTATCTGTTTTCTTTTCCTTTTATTTGTTTTTGTTTTGTTGTCATTTTTGTGTGTTTATTTTTTGCTTTCTTTGCTTTTTTGTTGTTTTAGTTTTTTTTTTTTGGTTTTTGTTAGTTTTGCTTTTATTGTATGTTTTGGTTTTGAGGTTTTTTTGTTTGGTTGTTTTCTTCATTTTTATTTTCTTTGGGTAGTTTTGTTTATGTTATTGTTTTTATTGTTTGTCTTGGTTTCTCTTTCTCTGTTTGTTTTCTTTTCCTTTTTTTTTTTCCATTGGCTGCACAGCACACCTTGCAGAGTCTTGGCTCCTCGGCCGGGGGTCAAACCTGAGCCCCTGTAGTGGAAGTGCTGAGTCCTGGCGGTTGGATGACCAGAAAATTCCCAGCCCCAGGGAATATTAACCGATGAGAGTTCTCCCAGAGGTCCTCATCTCACCACCAGGACCCAGGTCCATCCAGCTGCCTGCAAGCTCCAGTGCTGGACGCTTCATGCCAAATAACCAGCAAGACAGGAAAACAGCCCCACCCATCAGCCGACAGGCTGCCTAAAGCCCTACTAAGCTCACAGACACCCTAAAACACACCCCTTGACAAAGCCCTGCACACCAGAGGGATAAGACGCAGCTCCACCCACCACAGTGCAGACACTAGTCCCTCTCACCAGAAAGCCTACACAAGCCCCTGGACCAATGTCACCCACCAGGAGGCAGACACCAGAAGCAAGAAGAACTATGAATTTTAAGTCTGCAGAAAGGAGACCACAAACACAGTAAGTTAGACAAAATGAGATGACAGAGAAATATGTTGCAGATGAAGGAGCAAGGTAAAAACCTAACAGACGAACTAAACGAAGAGGACATAGGCAATCTACCTGAAAAAGAATTCAGAGCAATGATAGTAAAGATGATTCAAGATTTTGGAAATAGAATGGAGGTACAGATCGAGAAGATACAAGAAATGTTTAACGAGGATGTAGAAGAACTAAATAAGAAACAAACAGTGATAAACAACACAATAATTCCAAAGAAAAATGCACTACAAGGAATCAATAGCAGAATAACTGAGACAGAAGGACAAATAAGTGAGCTGGAAGACAGAATGGTGGAAATCACTGTCATGGAACAGAATAAAGAAAAAAGACTGAAAAGAAATGAGGACAGTCTCAGAGAACTCTGGGACAACATTAAACAACAATATTTGAATTATAGGAGGCACAGAAGAAGAGAAAGAGAAAGGGTCTGAGAAAATGTTTGAAGAAATTATAGTGGAAAACTTCCCTAATATGGGAAAGGAAATATTCACCCAAGTCCAAGAAGCACAGAGAGTCCCATACAGCATAAACACAAGGAGAAACATGACAAGACACATATTAATCAACCTATCAAAAATTAAATACAAAGAAAAATATTAAAAGCAGCAGGGGAAAAGCAACAAATAAAATACAAGGGGACTCCAATAAGAGTATCAGCTGATTGTGCAGCAGAAACCCTGCAGGCCAGAAGGGAGTGGCAGGATATATTTAAAGTGATGAAAGAGAAAAACCTAAAACCAAGAATACTCTACCCAGCAAGGATCTCATTCAGATTTGACGGAGAAATCAAAAGCTTTACAGACAAGCAAAAGCTAAGAGAATTCAGCACCACCAAACCAGTTTTACAGCAAATGCTAAAGGAATTTCTCTAGGCGGGAAACACAAGAGAAGAAAAAGAACTACAACAACAGACCCAAAAGAAACAACAAAATGGCAATAGTAACAAACATATTGATAATTACCTTAAATGCAAATGGATTAAATATTCCAACCAAAAGACCCAGACTGGATGAATGGATACAAAAACAAGACTTGTATATATACTGTCTACAAGAGACCCACTTCAGACCTAGGGACACATACAGACTGAAAGTGAGGGGATGGAAAAATATGTTCCATGCAAATGGAAATCAAAAGAAAGCTGGAGTAGCAATACCCATATCAGACAAAATAGACTTTAAATAAAGACTATTACAAGAGACAAGGAAGGACACTACATAACAATCAAGGAATCAATCAAAGAAGATATAACAATTGTAAATATTTATGCACCCAACATAGGAGCACCTCAACATATAAGGCAAATGCTAACAGCCATAAAAGGGTAAATCAAAAGTAACACAACAATAGTGGAGGACTTCGATATCCACATACACCAATTTATAATCATCCAGACAGAAAATTAATAAGGAAACACAAGTCTTAAATGACACATTAGGACAGATAGACTTAATTGAAATTTATAGGACATTCCATCTGAAAGCAGCAGAATCTACTTTCTTCTTAAGGGCACATGGAACTTTCTCCAGGATACATCACATCTTGGGTCACAAATGAAGCTTCAGTAAATTGAAGAAAATTGAAATCATATAGACCATCTTTCCTGACAACAACGCTATGAGATTAGAAATCAATTAGAGGGAAAAAAGCTGTAAAAACACAAACACATGGAGGCTAAACAATATGGTAGTAAACAATCAATGGATCACTGAAGAAGTAAAAGAGGAAATCAAAAAATACCTAGAGACAATTTACAATGCAAACACGATGATCCAAAACCTACGGGATGCAGCAAAGGCAGTTCTAAGAGGGAAGTTTACAGCAATACAACTGTAAATACAGTTGTACAATAGTGGTGTACTATAGTGGCGTACAATCCCACCACTATTATTGAACATAATTTTTAGAAGTTTTAGCCACAGCAATCACAGAAGAAAAAGAAATAAAAGGAATCCAAAGCAGAAAAGAAGTAAAGCTGTCACTGTGTGCAGATGACATGATACTATACATAGAGAATCCTAAAGATGCTACAAGAAAACTACTAGAGCTAATCAATGAATCTGGCTAAGTAGCAGGATACAAAATTAATCCACAGAAATATCATGCATTCCTATACACTAATGATGAAAAATCTCAAAGAGAAATTAAGGAAACACTCCAACTTACCATTGCAACAAAAAGAATAAAATACCAAGGAACAAACCTACCTAAGGAGACAAAAGATCTGTATGTAGAAAACTATAAGACACTGATTAAAGAAATTAAAGATGATACCAACAGATGGAGAGATATGCCATGTTCTTGGATTGGAAGAAACAATATTGTGAAAATGACTATACTGCCCAAAGCAATATAGAGATTCAATGCAACCCCTACCAAACTGGGAATGGCATTTTTCACAGAACTAAAACAAGAAATTTTATAATTTTTAGGGAAACACAAAAGAACCCAAATAGACAAAGCAATCTTGATAAAGAAAAATGGAGCTGGAGGAATCAGGCTCCCTGACTTTAGACTATACTACAAAGCTACAGTAATCAAGATAGTATGGTACTGGAACAAAAAGAGAAATATTGATCAATGGAACAGGATAGAAAGCCCAGAGGTTTAAACCCATGCACGGATGGTCACCTTGTCTTTTATAAAGGAGGCAAGAATATACAATGGAGAAAAGACAGAGTCTTCAATAAGTGGTGCTGGGAAAACTGGACAGCTACATATGAAGAATGAAATTAGAACACTCCCTAACACCATACACAAAAATAAGATCAAATGGGTTAAAGACCTAAATGTAAGGCCAGACACTATAAAACTCTTAGAGGAAAACATAGGAAGAACACTCTTTGACATAAATCACAGCAACATCCTTTTTGACCCACCTCCTAGAGAAATGGAAATGAAAACAAAAATAAACAAATGGGACCTAATGAAACTTAAAAGCTTTTGCACAGCAAAGAAAACCATAAACAAGATGAAAAGGCAACCCTCGGGCTTCCCTGGTGGCGCAGTGGTAGAGAGTCCACCGCCAATGCAGGGGACAAGGGTTTGTGCCCCAGTCTGGGAGGATCCCAACATGCTGCGGAGCAACTGGGCCTGTGAGTCATGGCCACTAAGCCTGCACGTCCAGAGCCTGTGCTCCAGAGTGGGAGAGGCCACAACAGTGAGAGGCCCACGTACCACACACACAAAAAAGACAGCCCTCAGAATGGGAGAACGTATTTGTAACTGAAGGAACTGACAGAGGATTAATCTCAAAAATATACAAGCAGCTCATACAGCTCAATATCAAAAAAACAAACAACCCAATCCAAAAATGGGCAGAAGACCTAAATAGACATTTCTCCAAAGAAGATATACACATTGCCAACAAACACATGTAAGGATGCTCAACATCACTAATCATTAGAGAAATGCAAATCAAAACTACAATGAGGTATCACCTCACACCAGTCAGAATAGCCATCATCAAAAAATCTATAAACGGGGGCTTCCCTGGTGGCGCAGTGGTTGAGAGTCTGCCTGCCGATGCAGGGGACACGGGTTCATGCCCCAGTCCAGGAGGATCCCACATGCCGCGGAGCAGCTGGACCCGTGAGCCATGGCCGCTGAGCCTGCGCGTCCGAAGCCCGTGCTCCGCAACGGGAGAGGCCACAACAGTGAGAGGCCCGCGTACCGCAAAAAAAAAAAAAAAATCTATAAACAATAAATGCTGGAGAGGGTGTGGAGAAAAGGGAACCCTCTTGCACTGTTTGTGGGAATGTAAATTGATACAGCCACTATGGAGAACAGTATGGAGGCCCCTTAAAAAACTAAAACTAGAACTTCCATATGACCCAGCAATCCCACTACTGCGCATATACCCTGAGAAAACCATAATTCATAAAGAGTCATGTACCACAATGTTCATTACAGCACTATTTACAGTAGCCCAGAGATGGAAGCAACCTAAGTGTCCATCAACAGATGAATGGATAAAGAAGATGTGGCACATATATACAATGGAATATTATTCAGCCATAAAAAGAAATGAAATTGAGTTATTTGTAGTGAGGTGGATGGACCTAGAGTTTGTCATACAGAGTGAAGTAATTCAGAAAGAGAAAAACAAATAACGTATGTTAACACATACATATGGAATCTAAAAAAAAAATATGGTTCTGATAAACCCTGGAGCAGGACAGGAATAAAGATGCAGATGTAGAGAATGGACTTGTGGACACAAGGAGGGGGAACGGCAAGCTGGGATGAAGTAAGAGAGTAACGTTGACATACATAAACTACCAAATGTAAAATAAATAGCTAGTGGGAAGCAGCTGCATCACACAGGGAGATCAGCTCAGTGCTTTGTGACCACCTAGAGGGGTGGGATATGGAGGGTGGGAGGGAGATGTAAGAGGGAAGGTATATGGGGATATATGTATACATATAGCTGATTCACTTTGTTATACAGCAGAAACTAACACAACATTGTAAACAATTATACTCCAATAAAGATGTTTAAACAAATAAATTTTAAAAATAAAATAAAATAGCTTATTGCCAAACAATAATAAAAGTAAAATTTACTATACTACCCAAAGCAATCTACAGATTTAATGCAATCCCTATCAAATTACCAATGGAATTTTTCACAGAACTAGAACAAAAAATTTTACAATTTGTATGGAAACACAAAAGATCCCAAATATCCAAAGCAATCCTGAGAAAGAAAAACAGAGCTGCACCAATCAGGCTCCCTGACTTTAGACTATACAACAAAGCTACAGTCATCAAAGCAGTATGGTCCTGGCACAAAAACAGAAATATAGATCAGTGGAAGAGGATAGAAAGTCCAGAGATAAACCCACGCATCTTTTGTCCCCTAATCTATGACAAAGGAGGCAAGAATATTCAATGGAAAAAAGACAGCCTCTTCAATAAATGGTGCTGGAAAACTGGACAGCTACATGTAAAAGAATGAAATTAGAACACACCCTAACACCGTACACAAAAGTAAACTCAAAATGGATTAAAAACCTAAATGTAAGCCTGGATAGTATAAAACCATAGAGGAAAACAGAGAGAGAACACTCTCTGACAGAAATTGCAGCAGAATCTTTTCTGATCCACTTCCTGTAGCAATAAAAATGAAAACAAAAATAAACAATGGGACCTAATTAAACTTAAATGCTTCTGAACAGCAAAGGAAACCATAAACAAAATGAAAATACATCCCAGAGAATGGGGGAAAATATTTACACACTGGGTTTTGAGCAGTGTTTGGGGGGAGGCGTGAAGCCCATCAGGGATGGTACCACTCTAGATTTATGGTGTGCATTGTTCTTTAATAACAGCCCTTTAGCATGGCCTTGGTCACCTCCCTCTCCATTCCCTTCATAGACTGTTCTAAACCTTCTCTTACTCTCCTCAAGCTTCCAGCTTTACACATATTTTCCTTTATTCTCATCAGATAAGATAAACTTACATTGTATTTGAGAAAATGGAGTGCAGCAATCATTATCCTCCTCAATTTTCACAGACATTGCTTCCTCATGCCCACAGATTGTAATCTTATATGCATCTATTCTTATTTTCCTCTTTCCCTAAACGGGCATAAAATAATCTGAAGGCCATCTGCTCAAAGCTCCTCAGGGACCTTCCTCCATCAGTTATTTTCTCTCTCACTTGGATCTTCAATATCTTCCTCCATATGAGCTCCACTGTCCCTGGTTTATGAACATGCACATGTTTCCCAGCCCTAAAACGATTCTCTCTTGAATCAATGCCTCTAAAGCCATTGCCTCCAATTTTTCTTTCCTTTACAACCAAACTACTTGATGTTCATTTCCTCACCTCGCACTAAATATTTTAAATGATATATTATAAAATATTCCATATAGATAAGAAGATTAAAATATTCTGTGTAACTACCACTCACTTTAAGATCAACAATGTTCACCAATTGTACTCTCTTTCCTCTCACAGATGTATCCACTATCCTAAAGTGGAGTTTTCAGCGATTGAAGGTTAAATGGGTACATCAGAGGGATAGGCATACATTCAAATGTCAAACCAATAAAAAAAGTGTGCCACCCCATCTCTCAACTGAAATGGACAGCTGTTAAGGACTGAAATGTATCCCCTCAAAATTCATATTTTAAAGACTTTACCCTTAATGTGACTGTATTTGGAGATAGGGGCTCCAAATTACCTTTAAAAGGTAATCAGGGTTCAATGAGGTCACAAAGATGGAGCCCTAGTCCAATATGACTGGTGTCCTTATAAGATAAGGGAGAGAGAGTAGGGAGGCACACACACAGGGGAAGTCTTCATGAGGACATAGTGAGAAATCAATCAAGGAGAGAGGCCTGAAGAGAAACCAACCTTTCCAGTATTTTGACTTTGGACTTCCAGCATCTAGAACTCTGAAAAACTAGATTTCTGTTGTTTAAGCTATCTAATATATGGCATTTTGTTACTGCCACCCTAGCAAACTAATACAACAACCAATAAATGTATGAAAAGATACCCAATCTCATTCATAATTTAAAAAATTATTTGAAAAAAGTGAAATATAATTATTCACTTATGAGCTGAATGACATTAAAATATTTGGGAATATGGAACTTATTGACTATGTGAGGAAACATGCCAAATATTGATGGTGTCAGTATACATCGATAAAACTTTTTTAATGTTTTAGTTTTAAATGATTTAGACTTACAGAAAAATTGTAAAAATAATACGACTTTCTGTATAACCTTCATCCAAATTCCCTTAATGTTAACATCTTATATAACCAGAGTGCAATTATCAAAACCAAGAAATTAACATTAGCACAATAATATTAACTAATCCATAGGTTTTATTTGAATTTTATCAGTTTTCACATTAATGTCCTTCTTTTCTTGTCTAGTATACAATCCAGGATCCCATATGTCATTAAATTGTCATGTTACCTTTGTCTTTTCCAGTGTGCAATAGTTCCTCAATCTCTATCTTTCATGATTTTAAGACTTCTGAAGAGTACTGGTGTGGTACACAGACTAATGATACTCAAGATGTCCATGTGCTAATCCCAAGAACCTGTTATTATCTTACTTTACATGGAAAAAGAGACTTTGCAGATATGATTAAGGTAAGGATTTTGAGATTGGAAGATTATCCTGGATTATCTGGGTATGCTCAACATAATAAAAAGGGTCCTTATAAGAGGGAGGCAGGAGGTTCAGAGAGAAAAGACAATGTGATGACAGAGGCAAAGGCAAGTAAGTGAGTGAGACAGTGAGAGTAATAGTGCGAATAAGAATAAGGGGGGCAGAGACGAGGGGAAGATGGTGGAAGAGTAAGACGCAGAGACAACCTTCCTTCCCACAGATACACCAGAAATACATCTACACGTGGAACAACACCTACAGAACACCTACTGAACGCTGGCAGAAGACCTCATACCTCCCAAAAGGAAAGAAACTCCCCACGTACCTGGGTAGGGCAAAAGAAAAAAGAATAAATGGAGACAAAAGGATAGGGATGGGCCCTGCACCAGTGGGAGGGAGCTGTGGAGGAAAGGTTTCCACACACTAGGAAGCCCCTTTGTGGGCGGAGACTGTGGGTGGCAGAGGGGGGAAGCTTCAGAGCCATGGAGGAGAGCAGAGCAACAGGGGTGTGGAGGGCAAAGCTGAGAGATTCCCGCACAGAGGATCTGTGGCGACCAGCACTCAGCAGCCTGAGAAGCTTGTGTGCTCACCCACTGGGGCGGGCGGGGCTGGGAGCTGAGGCTCGGGCTTCAGTTGGAGCGCAGGGAGAGGACTGGGGTTGGCGGCGTGAACAGAGCCTGCAGGGGGTTAGTGCGCCACGGCTAGCCGGGAAGGAGTCCGGGAAAATTCTAGACCTGCCAAAGAGGCAAGGGACTTTTTCTTCCCTCTTTGTTTCCTGGTGCGTGAGGAGAGGGGATTAAGAGCGCTGCTTAAAGGAGCTCCAGAGACTAGCGTGAGCCGCGGCTAAAAGCGCGGACCCCAGAGACGGGCATGAGACACTAAGGCAGCTGCTGCCACCACCAAGAAGACTGTGTGCAAGCACAGGTCACTATCCACAGCCCCCTTCCGGGGACCCTGTGCAGTCCGCAACTGCCAGGGTCCCGGGATCCAGGGACAACTTCCCCAGGAGAACGCACGGTGCGCCTCAGGCTGGTGCAACGTCATGCCGGCCTGTGCCGCCGCAGGCTCACCCTGCACTCTGTGCCCCTCCCTCCCCCCTGGCCTGAGGGAGCCAGAGTCTCTGAAGCAGCTGTTCCTTTAACCCCATCCTGTCTGAGTGAAGAACAGACGCCCTATGACGACCTACACACAGAGGCTGGGCCAAATCCAAAGCTGAGCCCCTGGGAGCTGTGAGAACAGAGAAAGGGAAATTTCTCCCAGCAGCCTCAGAAGCAGCGGATTAAAACTCCACAATGAACTTGATGTACCCTGCATCTGTGGAATACATGAATAGACAACGAATTATCCCAAATTGAGGAGGTGGACTTTGAGAGCAAGATTTATGATTTTTTCCCCTTTTCCTCTTTTTGAGAGTGTGTATGTGTATGCGTCTGTGTGAGATTTTGTCTGTATAGCTTTGCTTCTACCATTTGTCCTAGGGTTCTATTCATCAGTTTCTTTTAATTTTTTTTAATATTTATTTAAATAACTTTATTTTATTTTACTTTATCTTCTTCCTTCCTTCCTTCCTTTCTTCCTTCCTTCCTTCATTCCTTCCTTCCTTCCTTCCTCCCTCCCTCCATCCCTCCCTCCCTCTCTACCTTCCTTCCGTCCTTCCTTCCTTCCCTCCTTTAGACAACGAATCATCCCAAATTAAGGAGGTGCACTTTGAGACCAAGATTTATGA
Source organism: Stenella coeruleoalba (assembly GCF_951394435.1). Classification (NCBI taxonomy): domain Eukaryota; kingdom Metazoa; phylum Chordata; class Mammalia; order Artiodactyla; family Delphinidae; genus Stenella; species Stenella coeruleoalba. The sequence continues at coordinate 52,252,872 of NC_137152.1, forward strand.
TTTTTTCCCCTTTTCTTTGAGACCAATATTTATGATTTTTCCCCCTTTTCTACTTTTTGTATGTGTATGTGTATGCTTCTGTGTGAGATTTTGTCTGTAGAGCTTTGCTTCCACCATTTGACCTAGGGTTCTATCCACCCCTTTTTTTAAAATTTATTTTCTTAATAATTATTTTTTTATTTTAATAACTTTATTATATTTGTCTTACTTTATTTTATTTTACCTTATCTTCTTTCTTTCATTATTTCCTTCCTTCCCTCCTTCCTTCCTTCCTTCCTCCCTCCCTCCCACCCACCCTCCTTTCTTTCTTTCTACTTCTACTAATTCTTCTTTCTTCTTCTTTCTTCTATTAATTCTTCTTTCTTTCTACTTCTACTAATTCTTTCTACTTTATCTCCCTTTTATTCTGAATGGAGTGGATGAAAGGTTCTTGGTGCTACAGCCAGGAGTCAGTGCTGTGCCTCTGAGGTGGGACAGCCAACTTCAGGAAGATGGTGCAAAAGAGACCTGCCAGCTCCACATAATATCAAATGGTGAAAATTGCCCAGAGATCTCAATCTCAACACCAGCACCCAGCTTCATTCAACGACCAGCAAGCTACAGTGCTGGACACACAATGCCAAACAACTGGCAAGACAGGAACACAACCCCACCCTTTAGAAGAGAGGCTGCCAAAAATCATAATAAGTCCACAGACACCCCAAAACACACCACCAGACGTGGACCTGCCCACGAGAAACACAAGATCCAGCCTCATCCACCACAACACAGGCACGAGTCCCCTCCACCAGGAAGCCTACACAACCCACTGAACCAACCTTAGCCACTGGGGACAGACACCAAAAACAATGGGAATGACGAACCTGCAGCCTGCAAAAAGGAGACCCCAAACACAGTAAGATAAGCAAAATGAGAAGACAGAAAAACACACAGCAGATGAAGGAGCAAGATAAAAGTGCACCAGACCTAACAAATGAAGAGAAAATAGGCAGTCTACCTGAAAAAGAACTCAGAAAAATGATAGTAAAGATAACCCAAAATCTTGGAAATAGAATAGACGAAATGCAAGAAACATTTAACAAGAAATTAGAAGAACTACAGATGAAACAAACAACGATGAACAACACAATAAGTGAAATTAAAAATACTCTAGATGGGATCAATAGCAGAATAACTGAGGCAGAAGAACGGATAAGTGACCTGGAAGATAAAATAGTGGAAATAATTACTGCAGAGCAGAATAAAGAAAAAAGAATGAAAAGAACTGAGGACAGTCTCAGAGACCTCTGGGACAACATTAAACACACCAACATTTGAATTATAGGGGTTCCAGAAGCAGAAGAGAAAAAGAAAGGGACTGAGAAAATATTTGAAGAGATTATAGTGGAAAACTGCCCTAATATTGGGATGGAAATAGTTAATGAGGTCCAGGAAGCACAGAGAGTCCCATACAGGATAAATCTAAGGAGAAATACGCCAAGACACATATTAATCAAACTGTCAAAAATTAAATATAAAGAAAACATATTAAAAGCAGCAAGAGAAAAACAACAAATAACACACAAGGGAATCCCAAAAAGGTTAACAGCTGATCTTTCAGCAGAAACACTGCAAGCCAGAAGGGACAGTCAGGACATATTTAAAGTGATGAAGGAGAAAAACCTGCAACCAAGACTAGTCTACACAGCAAGGATCTCATTCAGATTTGATGGAGAAATTAAAACATTTACAGACAAGCAAAAGCTGAGAGTTCAGCAGCACCAAACCAGCTTTACAACAAACGCTAAAGGAACTTCTCTTGGCAAGAAACACAAGAGAAGGAAAAGACCTACAATAACAAACCCAAAACAATTAAGAAAATGGGAATAGGAACATACATATCGATAATTACCTTAAATGTAAAGGGACTAAATGCTCCCACCAAAAGACACAGATTGGCTGAATGGATACAAAAACAAGACCCATATATATGCTGTCGACAAGAGACCCATTTCAAACCTAGAGACACATACAGAATGAAAGTAAGGGGATGGAAAAAGATACTCCATGCAAAAGGAAACCAAAGGAAAGCTGGACTAGCAATTCTCATATCAGACAAAATAGACTTTAAAATAAAGACTATTAGAAGATAAAAAGAAGGACACTACACAATGATCAAGGGATCGATCCAAGAAGAAATTATAACAATTGTAAATATCTATGCACCCAACATAGTAGCACCTCAATACATAAGGCAAATACTAACAGCAATAAAAAGGGAAATCGACAGTAACATATTAATAGTACGGGACTTTAACACCACACTTTCCCCAATGGAAAGATCATCCAAAATGAAAATAAACAAGGAAACACAAGCTTTAAATGATACATTAAACAAGATGGACGTAATTGATATTTATAGGCATTCCATTCTTAAACAACAGAATACACATTTTTCTCAAGAGCTCATGGAACATTCTCCAGGATAGATCATATCTTGGGTCAGAAATCAAGCCTTGGTAAATTTAAGAAAATTGAAATTGTATCAAGTATCTTTTCCGAACACAACGCTATGAAACTAGATATCAATTAGAGGAAAATATCTGTAAAAAATACAAACACATGGAGGCTAAACAATACACTACTTAATAACCAAGTGATCACTGAAGAACTCAAAGAGGAAATTAAATAATACCTAGAAAAAATAAAAATGGAGACACGACGACTCAAAACCTATGGGATGCAGCAAGAGCAGTTCTATGAGGGAAGTTTATAGCAATACAATCCTACCTTAAGAAACAGGAAACATCTTGAATAAACAACCTAACCTTTCATCTAAATCAATTAGAGAAAGAAGAACAAAAAACTCTAAAGTTAGCAGACGGAAAGAAATCATAAATATCAGATCAGAAATAAATAAAAAATAAATGAAGGAAACGATAGCGAAGATTAATAAAACTAAAAGCTGGTTCTTTGAGAAGATAAACAAAATTGATAAACCATTAGCCAAACTCATCAAGGAAAAAGGGAGAAGACTCAAATCAATAGGATTAGAAATGAAAAAGGAGAAGTGACAACTGACACTGCAGAAATACAAAAGATCATGAGAGATTACTACAAGCAACTTTATGCCAATAAAATGGACAACCTGGAAGAAATGGACAAATTCTGAGAAATGTACAACTGCCAATACTGAGTCGGGAAGAAACAGAAAATCTGAACAGACCAATCACAGGCACTGAAATTGAAACTGTGATTAAAAATCTTCCAACAAACCAAAGCCCAGGAACAGATGGCTTCACAGGCGAATTCTACCAAACATTTAGAGAAGAGCTAACACCAATCCTTCTCAAACTCTTCCAAAATAGAGCAGAGGGAGGAACACTCCCAAACTCATTCTACGAGGGCACCATCACCCTGATACCAAAACCAGGCAAGGATGTCACAAAGAAAGAAAACTACAGGCCAATATCACTGATGAACATAGATGCAAAAATCCTCAAGAAAATACTAGCAAACAAAGTCCAACAGCACATTAAAAGGATCATACACCATGATCAAGTGGGGTTTATTCCAGGAATGCAAGGATTCTTCAATATATGCAAATCAATCAACATGATACACCATATTACCAAATTGAAGGAGAAAATCCATATGATCATCTGAATAGATGCAGAGAAAGCTTTTGACAAAATTCAACACCCATTTATGATAAAAATCTCTGCAGAAAGTAGGCATAGAGGGAACTTTTCTCAACATAAAAAAGGCCATATATGAAAAACCCACAGCCAACATCATCCTCAATGGTGAAAAACTGAAAGCATTTCCACTAAGATCAGGAACAAGACAAGGTTGCCCACTCTCACCACTCTGATTCAACATAGTTTTGGAAGTTTTAGCTACAGGAATCAGAGAAGAAAAGGAAATAAAAGGAATCCAAATTGGAAAAGAAGAAGTAAAGCTGTCACTGTTTGCAGATGACATGATACTATACATAAAGAATACTAAAGATGCTACCAGAAAGCTAATAGAGCTAATTAATGAATTTGGTAAAGTAGCAGGATACAAAATTAATGCACAGAAATCTCTGGCATTCCTATACAGTAAGGATGAAAACTTTGAAAATGAAACCAAGAAAACACTCCCATTTACCACTGCAACAAAAAGAATAAAATATCTAGGAATAAACCTACCTAAGGAGACAAAAGTCCTCTATGCAGAAAATTATAAGACACTGATGAAAGAAATTAAAAATGATACAAATAGATGGAGAGATATACCATGTTCCTGGATTGGAAGAATCAACATTGTGAAAATGACTCTACTACCCAAAGCAATCTACAGATTCAATGCAATCCCTATCAAACTACCACTGGCATTTTTCATAGAACTAGAACAAAAAGTTTCACAATTTGTATGGAAATGCAAAAGACCCCGAATAGCCAAAGCAATCTTGAGAGCGAAAAATGGAGCTGGAGGAATCACGCTCCCTGACCTCAAACTATACTACAAAGCTACAGTAATCAAGACAGTATGGTAGTGGCACAAAAACAGAAATGTAGATCAATGGAACAGGATAGAAAGCCCAGAGATAAACCCACGCACATATGGTCACCTTATCTTTGATAAAGGAGGCAGGAATATACAGTGGACAAAGGACAGCCTCTTCAATAATTGGTGCTGGGAAAACTGGACAGGTACATGTAAAAGTATGAGATTCAATCACTCCCTAACACCATACACAAAAATAAGCTCAAAATGGATTAAAGACCTAAATGTGGGTGTGGGGTTGAGCCAGTTGTGAGACCCAGAGCTGTGGACGGGCAGGTGGTCCAGTGAGCTGGTGACAGAGCGGCGGGCATTGGGTTCGTGAGCTGAGCGCTGGCCCCGTATCAAGTTGGGCCAAGCCGCGCTGCAGCCGCTGCCGCCACCACCCCCCACCCGCAGCCAGCGACCCGCCACGGGCGCACTCCCACTCTGCGCTGTCTCTGATGGCGCCCATCTCTGGGGCCATGGTGAAGCACGAGCAGATCCTGGTCCTCGACCCGCCCACAGACCTCAAATTTAAAGTAATACTGCAGCCTTTTGACTATTACCCCAATGAGAAGAGTAAACACAAGTTTATGGTACAGACCATCTTTGCTCCACCAAACATTCCAGATATGGAAGCCGTGTGGAAAGAGGCAAAACCCGATGAATTGATGGATTCTAAATTGAGATGTGTATTTGAAATGTCCAATGAAAATGATAAATTGAATGACATGGAACCCAGCAAAGTCGTTCCCCTGAACGCTGCAAAGCAGGACGGGCCCGTGTCAAAGCCACACAGTGTTTCCCTCAATGATACTGAGACGAGGAAGGTCACGGAAGAGTGCAAGAGGCTCCAGGGAGAGATGATGAAGCTATTGGAAGAAAACCGACACCTGAGAGATGAAGGCTTAAGGCTCATAATGGTGGCACATTCGGATAAACCTGGATACACCTCAGCTGCATTCTTCAGAGATAATGTCACCAGTCCTCTTCCTTCACTTCTTGTTGTAATTGCAGCCATTTTCATTGGATTCTTTCTAGGGAAATTCATCTTGTAGAGTGAAGCATGCAGAGTGCTATTTGTTCTTTTTTCTCTTGACCAGAAAAAGATTTGTTAACCTACCATCTCACTGGTAGTGTGGCCCACAGTGACCATTCTTGGTGTGTACAGTGTCATATAGGCCTCGCCTGCAACAGTTTCATGGTTAGAAGCACAGTAAGAGCTGACTGTTGGGCTCCCGGACAGCGTGAACATCACCAGACCATCCCTAACAGGTGTCATTGCACATTCAGGCCTTTATGAAATTCATAAATAAAGAATTGTTCTTTCTTTGTGGTTTTAATAAGAGTTCAAGAATCGTTCAGAGTCTTGTAAATGTTATTTTAATAATCCCCTTAAATTTTATCTGTTGCTGTTACCTCTTGAAATACGATTTATTTAGATTACTAATCCCACTAACTCAGGAAATGTCAAGAGGTATTCTGTGGGGAAATGGTGTCTCTTACAGTGTAATTTTTCCCCTTTACCTTTGCTAATATCATGGCAGAATTTTTCTTATCCCTTGTGAGGCAGTTAACTGAGTTTTTCATCCTTCCAACACTGTCCCATGGTATTTAACACAAAAATAAGAAAACTGTTAACAGATTCTTGCTCAGAAAAAAAAAAACCTAAATGTAAGACCAGAAACTATCAAACTCTTAGAGGAAAACATAGGCAGAACACTCTATGACATAAATCACAGCAAGATCCTTTTTGACCCATCTCCTAGAGTAATGGAAATAAAAACAAAAATAAACAAATGGGACCTAATAAAACTTAAAAGCTTTTGTACAGCAAAGGAAACCATAAACAAGACCAAAAGACAACCCTAAGAATGGCAGAAAATATTTGCATATGAAGCAACTGACAAAGGATTAATCTCCAAAATTTATAAGCAGCTCATGCAGCTCAGTAACAAAAAAAATAAACAACCCAATCCAAAAATGGGCAGAAGACCTAAATAGACATTTCTCCAAAGAAGATATGCACATTGCCAAAAAACACATGAAAGAATGCTCAACATCATTAACCATTAGAGAAATGCAAATCAAAACTACAATGAGATATCATCTCACATCAGTTAGAATGGCCATCATCAAAAATCTAGAAACAATAAATGCTGGAGAGGGTTTGGGGAAAAGGGAACACTCTTGCACTGCTGGTGGGAATGTGAATTGGTACAGCCACTATGGAGAACAGTATGGAGGTTCCTTAAAAAACTACAAATAGAACTACCATATGACCCAGCAATCCCACAACTGGGCATATACCCTGAGAAAACCAAAATTCAAAAAGAGTCATGTACCAAAATGTTCATTGCAGCTCTATTTACAATAGCCTGGAGATGAGCACAACCTAAGCGCCCATCATCGGATGAATGGATAAAGAAGATGTGGCACATATATACAATGGAATATTGCTCAGCCATAAAAAGAAACGAAATTGAGCTATTTGTAATGAGGTGGATAGACCTAGAGTCTGTCACTCAGTGAAGTAAGTCAGAAAGAGAAAGACAAATACCACATGCTAACACATACATATGGAATTTAAGAAAAAAAATGTCATGAAGAACCTAGGGGTAAGACAGGAATAAAGACACAGACCTAATAGAGAATGTATTTGAGGATATGGGGAGGGGAAGGGTAAGCTGTGACAAAGCAAGAGAGAGGCATGGACATATATACACTACCAAACTTAAGGTAGATAGCTAGTGGGAAGCAGCCTCATCACACAGAGATATCAGCTCGGTGCTTTGTGACCGCCTGGAGGGGTGTGATAGGGAGGGTGGGAGGGAGGGAGATGCAAGAGGGAAGACATATGGGAACATATGTATATGTATAACTGATTCACTTTGTTATAAAGCAGAAACTAACACACCATCATAAAGCAATTATACTCCAATAAAGATGTAAAAAAAAGATAAAAAAGGGAATAAGGGAGTACACAGGGGATGATGGCGGAAGAGTAAGATGCGGAGATCACCTTCCTCCCCGCAGATGCACCAGAAATACATCTACACGTGGAACAACTCCTACAGAACACCTACTGAATGCTGGCAGAAGACCTCAGACCTCCCAAAAGGCAAGAAATTCCCCACGTACCTGGGTAGGGCAAAAGAAAAAAAAGAAAAAACAGAGACAAAAGAATAGGGACGGCACCTGCACCAGTGGGAGGGAGCTGTGAAGGAGGAAAGGTTTCCACACACTAGGAAGCCCCTTCGCGGGCAGAGGCTGCGGGAGGTGGAGGGGGGAGCTTCAGAGCCGCAGAGGAGAGCACAGCAACAGGGGTGCAGAGGGCAAAGTGGGGAGATTCCCGCACAGAGGATAGGTGCCGACCGGCACTCCCCAGCCCGAGAGGCTTGTCTGCTCACCTGCTGGGGTGGGCAGGGCTGTGAGCTGAGGCTCGGGCTTAGGTCGGAGCGCAGGGAGAGGACTGGGGTTGGCGGCTTGAACACAGCCTGAAGGGGTTAGTGCACCATGGCTACCCGGGAGGGAGTCTGGGGAAAAGACTGCAGCTGCCGAAGAGGCAAGAGACTTTTTCTTCCCTCTTTGTTTCCTGGTGCGCGAGGAGAGGGGTTTAAGAGGGCTGCTAAAAGGAACTCCAGAGACAGGCGTGAGCCTCGGATAAAAGTGTGATCCCCAGAGACAGGCGTGAGCTGCAGCTAAAAGCCTGGACCCCAGGGACAGGTGCGAGCCGCGGCTAAAAGCATGGACCCCAGAGAAGGGCGCAAGCTGCAGCTAAAAGCACGGACCCCAGAGACGGGTGGGAGACGCTAAGGCTGCTGCTGCCGCCACCAAGGGGCCTCTGTGCGAGCACAGGTCACTATCCACACCCCTCTTCCGGGGAGCCAGTGCAGCCCGCCACTGCCATGGTCCCGGGATCCAGGGACAACTTCCCTGGGAGAACGCACGGCGGGCCCCAGGGTGGTGCAACGTCATGCCGGCCTCTGCCGCCGCAGGCCCGCCCCGCACGCCATGCCCCTCCCTCCCCCTGGCCTGCGTGCGCCAGAGTCCCCGAATCAACGGCTCCTTTAACCCTGTCCTATCTGAGCAAAAAACAGACGTCCTCCAGCAACGTACAGGCAGAGGCAGGGCCAAATCCAAAGCTGAGCCCCTGAGAGCTGTGAGAACAAAGAAGAGAAAGGGAAATCTCTCCCAGCAGCCTCAGAAACAGCAGATTAAAGCTCCACAATCAACTTGATGTACCCTGCATCTGTGGAATACATGAATAGACAATGAATCATCTCAAATTGAGGAGGTGGACTTCAAGAGCAAGATCTAGGATTTTTTCCCCTTTTCCTCTTTTTGTGAATGTGTATGTGTATGCTTCTGTGTGAGATCTTGTCTGTATAGCTTTGCTTCCACCATTTCTCCTAGGGTTCTATCCATCCATTTTTTAAAAATTTTTTTCTTAATAATTAATTTTAATAAATCTATTATACTTTACCTTCTTTCTTCCTTTCTTTCTTCCTTTCTGTCTTTCTTTCTTTTTTCTTCCCTTCCTCCCTTCCTCCCTTCCTCCCTTCCTCCCTTCCTTCCTTCCTTCCTTCCTTCCTTCCTTCCTTCCTTCCTTCCTTCCTTCCCTCCCTCCTTTAGACAATGATCATCCCAAATTGAGGAGGTGGACTTTGAGAGCAAGATTTATGATTTTTTCCCCTTTACCACTTTTCGTGAGGGTATATGTGTATGCTTCTGTGTAAGATTTTGTCTGTATAGCTTTGCTCCCACCATTTGTCCTAAGATTCTATCCGCCCTCTTTTTGTTCTAAATTATTTTTTAATTCAATAATTTTATTATACTTTACTTTATTTTATTTTACTGTATCTTCTTTCTTTCTGTCTTTTTCCTTCCTTCCCTCCTTCCTTCCTTCCTCCCCCCTGCCTCCCTCCCTCCTTTCTTTCCTTCTTTTCTTTCTTCCTTCCTTCCTTCATTCCTTCCTTCCTTCCCTCCTTTCTTTCTTTCTTCCTACGTCTACTAATTCTCTCTACTTTTTCTCCCTTTTATTCTGAGCCGTGTGGATGAAAGGCTCTTGGTGCTCCAGCCAGGAGTCAGGGCTCTGCCTCTGAGGTGGGAGAGCCAACTTCAGGACACTGGTCAACAAGTGACCTCCCAGCTCCACATAATATCAAATGGTGAAATCGCCCAGAGACCTCCATCTTAACACCAGCACCCAGCTTCACTCAACGACTACCAAGCTACAGTGCTTGATAACCTATGCCAAACAACTAGCAAAACAGGAAAACAACCCCACCCATTAGCAGAGAGGCTGCCTAAAATCATAATAAGTCCACAGACACCCCAAAACACACCACCAGACGGGGACCTGCCCACTAGAGACACAAGATCCAGCCTCATCCACCACAACACAGGAACTAGTCCCCTCCACCAGGAAGCCTACACAACCCACTGAACAAACCTTAGCCACAGGAGACAGACTTCAAAAACAACGTGAACTACGAACCTGCAGCCTGCAAAAAGGAGACCCCAAACACAGTAAGATAAGCAAAATGAGAAGACAGAAAAACACACAGCAGATGAAGGAGCAAGATAAAAGTGCACCACACCTAACAAATGAAGTGAAAATAGGCAGTCTACCTGAAAAAGAACTCAGAAAAATGATAGTAAAGATGACCCAAAATCTTGGAAATAGAATGGACAAAATGCAAGAAACATTTAACAAGGACCTAAAAGAAACAAAGATGAAACAAACAATGATGAACAACACAATAAGTGAAATTAAAAATACTCTAGATGGGATCAATAGCAGAATAACTGAGGCAGAAGAACGGATAAGTGACCTGGAAGATAAAATAGTGGAAATAACTACTGCAAAGCAGAATAAAGAAAAAAGAATGAAAAGAACTGAGGACAGTCTCAGAGACCTCTGGGACAACATTAAACACACCAACATTCGAATTATAGGGGTTCCAGAAGAAAAAGAGAAAAAGAAAGGGACTGAGAAATATTTGAAGAGATTATAGTTGAAAACTTCCCTAATATGGCAAAGGAAATAGTTAATCAAGTCCAGAAAGCACAGAGAGTCCCATACAGGATAAATCCAAGGAGAAATACGCCAAGACACATATTAATCAAACTGTCCAAAATTAAATACAAAGAAAGCATATTAAAAGCAGCAAGGGAAAACAACAAATAACACAGAAGGGTATCCCCATAAGGTTAACAGCTGATCTCTCAGCAGAAACTCTGCAAGCCAGAAGGGAGTGGCAGGACATACTGAAAGTGATGAAGGAGAAAAACCTGCAACCAAGAATACTCTACCCAGCAAGGATCTCATTCAGATTTGATGGAGAAATTAAAACCTTTAAAGACAAGCAAAAGCTGAGAGAGTTCAGCACCACCAAACCACCTTTACAACAAATGCTAAAGGAAATTCTCTAGACAAAAAACACAAGAGAAGGAAAAGACCTATAATAATGAACCCAAAACAATTCAGAAAATGGGAATAGGAACATACATATCGATAATTACCTTAAATGTAAATGGACTAAATGCTCCCACCAAAAGACACAGATTGGCTGAATGGATACAAAAACAAGACCCTTATATATGCTGTCTACAAGAGGCCCACTTCAGACCTAGAGACACATACAGACTGAAAGTAAGGGGATGGAAAAAGATTTTCCATGCAAAGGGAAACCAGAAGAAAGCTGGAGTAGCAATTTTCATATCAGACAAAATAGACTTTAAAATAAAGACTATTAGAAGAGAGAAAGAGGGACACTACATAATGGTCAAGGGATCGGTCCAAGAAGAAGATATAACAATTGTAAATATTTATGCACCCAACATAGGAGCACCTCAATACATAAGGCAAAAACTAACAGCCATAAAACGGGAAATTGACAGTAACACATTCATAGTAGGGGACTTTAACACCCCACTTTCACCAATGGACAGATCATCCAAAATGAAAATAAATAAGGAAACACAAGCTTTAAATGATACATTGAACAAGATGGACTTAATTGATATTTGTAGGACACTCCATCCAAAAACAACAGAATACACATTTTTCTCAAGTGCTCATGGAACATTCTCCAGGATAGATCATATCCTGGGTCACTGATCAAGCCTTGGTAAATTTAAGAAAATTGAAATTGTATCAAGTATCTTTTCCGAACACAACGCCATGAGACTAGATATCAATTACAGGAAAAGATCTGTAAAAAATACAAACTCATGGAGACTAAACAGTACACTACTTAATAATGAAGTGATCACTGAAGAAGTCAAAGAGGAAATTAAAAAATATCTAGAAACAAATGACAATGGAGACCTGACAACCCAAAACCTATGGGATGCAGCGAAAGCAGTTCTAAGAGGGAAGTTTATAGCAATACAAGCCCACCTTAAGAAGCAGGAAACATCTCGAATAAACAACCTAACCTTGCACCTCAAGCAATTAGAGAAAGAAGAACAAAAAAACTCCAATGTAGCAGAAGGAAAGAAATCATAAAAATCAGATCAGAAATAAATGAAAAAGAAATGAAGGAAACAATAGCAAAGATAAATAAAACCAAAAGCTGGTTCTTTGAGAAGATAAACAAAAAAGATAAAACATTAGCCAGACTCATCAAGAAAAAAGGGAGAAGACTCAAATCAATAGAATTAGAAATGAAAAAGGAGAATTAACAACTGACACTGCAGAAATAAAAAAGATCACGAGAGATTACTACAAGCAACTCTATGTCAATAAAATGGACAATCTGGAAGAAAACAACAAATTCTTAGAAATGCACAACCTGCCAAGACTGAATCAGAAAGAAATAGAAAATATGAACAGACCAATCACAAGCAATGAAATTGAAACTGTGATTAAAAATCTTCCAACAAACAAAAGCCCAAGACCAGATGGCTTCACAGGCAAATTCTATCAAACATTTAGAGAAGAGCTAACACCTATCCTTCTCAAACTCTTCCAAAATATAGCAGAGGGAGGAACACTCCCAAATTCCTTCTACGAGGCCACCATCACCTTGATACCAAAAACAGACAAGGATGTCACAAAGAAAGAAAACTACAGGCCAATATCACTGATGAACATAGATGCAAAAATCCTCAACAAGATACTAGCAAACAGAATCCAACAGCGCATTAAAAGGATTATACACCATGATCAAGTGGGGTTTATTCCAGGAATGCAAGGATTCTTCAATATATGCAAATCTATCAATGTGATAAACCATATTAACAAATTGAAGGAAAAAAACCATATGATCTTCTCAATAGATGCAGAGAAAGCTTTTGACAATATTCAACACCTATTTATGATAAAAACCCTGCGGAAAGTAGGCATAGAGGGAACTTTCCTCAACATAATAAAGGCCATATACGACAAGCCCACAGCCAACATCATCCTCAATGGAGAAAAACTGAAAGCATTTCCACTAAGATCAGGAACAAGACAAGGTTGGCCACTCTCACCACTCTTATTCAACATAGTTTTGGAAGTTTTAGCCATAGCAATCAGAGAAGAAAAGGAAATAAAAAGAATCCAAATTGGAAAAGAAGTAAAGCTGTCACTGTTTGCAGATGACATGATAGTATACATAGAGAATCCTAAAGATGCGACCAGAAAACTACTACAGCTAACCAATGAATTTGGTAAAGTAGCAGGAGAGAAAATTAATGCACAGAAATCGCTGGCATTCCTATACAATAATGATGAAAAAATCTGAAAGTGAAACCAAGGTAACACTCACATTTACCATTGCAACAAAAAGATTAAATATCAAGGAATAAACCTACCTAAGGAGACAAAAGACCTGTATGCAGAAAATTATAAGACACTGATGAAAGAAATTAAAGATGATACAAATAGATGGAGAGATATACCATGTTCTTGGATTGGAAGAATCAACATTGTGAAAATGACTCTACTACCCAAAGCAATCTATAGATTCAATGCAATCCCTATCAAACTACCACTGGCATTTTTCACAGAACTAGAACAAAAAAATTCGCAATTTGTATGGAAACACAAAAGACCCCGAATAGTCAAAGCAATCTTGAGAACGAAAAAAGGAGCTGGAGGAATCAGGCTCCCTGATTTCAGACTATACTACAAAGCTACAGTAATCAAGGCAGTATGGTACTGGCACAAAAACAAAAAGATAGATAAATGGAACAGGATAGAAAGCCCAGAGATAAACCCATGCACATATGGACACCTTATCTTTGATGAAGGTGGCAGGAAAGTACAGTGGAGAAAGGACAGCCTCTTCAATAATTGGTGCTGGGAAAACTGGACACATACATGTAAAAGTATGAGATTAGATCACTCCCTAACACCATACACAAAAATAAGCTCAAAATGGATTAATGACCTAAATGTAAGGCCAGAAACTCTTAGAGGAAAACATAGGCAGAACACTCTATGACATAAATCACAGCAAGATCCTTTCTGAACCACCTCCTAGAGTAATGGAAATAAAAACAAAAAGAAACAAATGGGGCCAAATGAAACTTCAAAGCTTTTGCACAGCAAAGGAAACCATAAACAAGACCAAAAGACAACCCTCAGAATGGGAGAAAATATTTGCAAATGAAGCAACTGACAAAGGATTAATCTCCAAAATTTACAAGCAGCTCCTGGAGCTCAATAACAAAAAAACGAACAACCCAATCCAAAAATGGGCAAAAGACCTAAATAGACATTTCTCCAAAGAAGATATACAGACTGCCAACAAACACATGAAAGAATGCTCAACATCATTAATCATTAGAGAAATGCAAATCAAAACTACAATGAGATATCATCTCACACCAGTCAGAATGGCCATCATCAAAAAATCTAGAAACAATAAATGCTGGAGAGGGTGTGGAGAAAAGGGAACACTCTTGCACTGATGGTGGGAATGTGAATTGGTTCAGCCACTATGGAGAGCAATATGGAGGTTCCTTAGAAAACTACAAATAGAACTACCATATGACCCAGCAATCCCACTACTGTGCATATACCCTGAGAAAACCGTAATTCAAAAAGAGTCATGTACCAAAATGTTCATTGCAGCTCTATTTACAATAGCCCGGAGATGGTAACAACCTAAGTGCCCATCATCGGATGAATGGATAAAGAAGATGTGGCACATATATACAATGGCATATTACTCAGCCATAAAAAGAAACGAAATTGAGCTATTTGTAATGAGGTGGATAGACCTAGAGCCTGTCATACAGAGTGAAGTAAGTCAGAAAGAAAAAGACAAATACCGTATGCTAACACATATATATGGAATTTAAGGGAAAAAAATTTTATGAAGAACCTAGGGGTAAGACAGGAATAAAGACGCAGACCTACTGGAGAACGGACTTGAGGATATGGGGAGGGTGAAAGGTGAGCTGTGACAGGGAGAGCGAGAGTCATGGACATATACACACTAACAAATGTAAGGTAGATAGCTAGTGGGAAGCAGCCGCATGGCACAGGGATATTGGCTCGGTGCTTTGTGACAGCCTGGAGGGGTGGGACAGGGCGGGTGGGAGGGAGGGAGATGCAAGAGGGAAGACATATGGGAACATATGTATATGTATAACTGATTCACTTTGTTATAAAGCAGAAACTAAAACACCATTGTAAAGCAATTATACCCCAATAAATATGTTAAAAGAAAAAAAATCTAGAAGCAATAAATGCTGGAGAGGGGGTGGAGAGAAGGGAACACTCTTGCACTGCTGGTGGGAATGTGAATTGGTTCAGCCACTATGGTGAAGAGTATGGAGGTTCCTTAAAAAACTACAAATAGAACTACCATATGACCCAGCAATCCCACTACTGGGCATATACCCTGAGAAAACCATAATTCAAAAAGAGTCATGTACCAAAATGTTCATTGCAGCTCTATTTACAATAGCCCGGAGATGGACACAACCTAGGCGCCCATCATCGGATGAATGGATAAAGAAGATGTGGCACATATATACAATGGAATATTACTCAGCCATAAAAAGAAACGACATTGAGCTATTTGTAATGAGGTGGATAGACCTAGAGTGTGTCATACAGAGTGAAGTAAGTCAGAAAGAGAAAGACAAATACCGTATGCTAACACATATATATGGAGTTTAAGAAAAAAAAACGTCATGAAGAACCTAGGGGCAAGACAGGAATAAAGACACAGACCTACTGGAGAACGGACTTGAGGATATGGGGAGGGGGAAGGGTGAGCTGTGACAGGGCGAGAGAGAGAGGCATGGGTATATATACACTAACAAACGTAATGTAGATAGCTAGTGGGAAGCAGCCGCATGGCACAGGGATATCGGCTCCGTGCTTTGTGACCGCCTGGAGGGGTGGGATAGGGAGGGTGGGAGGGAGGGAGACGCAAGAGGGAAGACATATGGGAACATATGTATATGTATAACTGATTCACTTTGTTATAAAGCAGAAACTAACACACCATTGTAAAGCAATTATACCCCAATAAAGATGTTAAAAAAAAGAATAAGGGGGGCAGATTATATGCTTTGAATATGGAGGAATGGTCCACAATCCAAGGAATGCAGGAGGCTTTTAGAAGATGGAAAGGACTAGGAAAGAGAGATGCAGCACCGCCAACAAATTTTATACTTCTGACCTCCAGAACTATTAAGATAATTCATTTGTTTTAAGCCACAGAGTTTGTACTAGTTTGTTACAACAACAATAGGAAATTAATATAAATTGTGATGCCTGGAAGTAGTGTGCTGCTGTAAGAAATACTTAAAAATTATGCAAGTCAAAACTTAAAAACAATTGTGGAAGTTGCTTTGTAATGGGCAGTGAGAAGATGCTGGAAAAATTTAGAGGAATGTGATAGATACAGCCTTGACTGCTTTGAACATACTGTTAGTAAAAATGTGCATAATAACAATTCCGCTAGTGAGGGCTCAGAAGGAAGTGAGGAGCACAGCAGAGAAAACGTATAGTGCCTTAGGGAACACTTAAATCATTATAACAGACTGTTGGTAGAAATATGGATACTAAAGGTGCTGCTGATGAAGACTCAAAAGGAAATAATGAACATGTTATTAGAAACTGCAAGAAAGGGGATCCTTGTTATATAGTGGCAGAAAGTGTATCTGAATTGTGTTATACAGTTAGGTGGGAAGCAGAACTTGTAAGCAATTAACTTGGTTATTTTGCTGAGATTTCCAAGCAAAGTAGTAAAGGTATTGAGTTGTTTCTTCTTGGTGCTTATAATAAAATGTGAGAGGAAAGAGATAAATTGATGAAAGAACTGTTGAGCAAAAAGGAACTAGGACTTCTCGAACTATATAATTTAGGAAATTCTCAGCCTATGCAGATTGCAAAAATTGCTAAAATTAGGAGATTCACTGTCAGGAAGGCATGCTCTGAAGAGAAATCCAAGGGTGTGGCTGGACAGCCTTTTGCTAGCGGTTCAGAACGATCAGGAGATCACAGTATTCAGTTATACAGGGGGATCTTTAAAGAGATTAGGTATGTGACGCATGGATCCCCTTATCTGTCTCAGTAGAAGCCAGAATTAGAGAGGGGATGTTTAAGGCAATTATTTAGGAATGACTTGTGGAGGATCCTCTTGCCTAATGGAATTAATCTTAGTGATATACCTGGGAGACCCACAGAATTTTGAGGATGTTATACCAATATAAACACTGCCAGCTTGGCCTAAAAGGAACAGAGAGAAGAGGAAATAAAAGAAGGCTGTCAGACCCCCACAATTCTACAAGCAGGAAACAGGCTGATAAAACTACTCAACTTCAAACACATGCTACTTTTCACAAAAAAGGGAGGATGATTCAGATGGTGGAGCTGCAAGCCCAAAGGATTGTTTTCTAGATTCACAGGTGAATAGGTAGTAAGGAATTTTACCCTACAATGAATTATAGCAAGAGTCTCATCCATACCTAACTTAGCTGATTTAGATGATGAGATTTGGGACTTTTGAGCAGATGATAATTAGATGAGATTTTGGACGTGGATTGATGCTATAATCGGTTGAGACTTTTGGAGAACTTGAAATAGGATGGATGTATTTTGCATGTGGGATAGATGTAAATCTTTTGGGGCCAGAGAGTTAACTTTGGTAGACAGAATAATGACCCTGAAGATGTCCATGTCCTAATCTCCCAAACCTGTAAACATGTTAAACTACAAGGCAAAAGTACATACAACTTTGTCAGTTATTTTGTAGGATTCAGTCAGCTTGGGTTTTTCTGATGTCTTCTCATGATTATATTTAGGTTAAACATTTTTAGGAAGAAGTGATGCTGTACCCCTCTCAGTGCATCATACTAGTGATACAAGATGTTGCTATATCTTATTACTGGTGATGCTAGACTTTTCCACCGTAAAGATATTATTTTCCCCTTATCATTAATAAATATCTTGTGGTAAGATATTTGAGGCTATGCAGACATCCTGATTTTCGCCATATTTTTTCACCCACTAATTTTAGTATTTGTTAATTCCTGCCTGCAAATTACTGTAGTAATTTTCTATTTTGCTCACTTCTTTTACATTTGTTAATTAAAATTCTACTGTAAGAAAGAGCTATTCCTTCTCCATTGTGTGTGTGCATTTGTTGGTTTATATCAGACTGGAATCATAGATATTTATTTTATTCTATGGGTTATAATCCAATAATATCATTATTTAATTTGTTGCTCAAATGTTCCCATTTTGACCACTGGGATCAGTTTCATCTTGGCTCCCACGTTCTTTCATCACATTCCTATAATATTTTTTAGCCCTTCCTTACTTTTTGGCACCATAAGATATTCCAGTTTCATCTTGTATTTTCCCTGTCCCAGCCCTGGAATCAGCTATTTCTCCAAGAAGCCCTGGTTATTTTATAGGAGAATGGTATTTAGAAACCAAGGCCTGGGTGCTAAGTGTGCTCATTGTTACTAGAGTGGCACTGCTTCTAGGTATTCTATGGATACACAAACACATCTATATTTACTTCTGTATCTATCTGTATATTTTTAAAATATGAGTTCTAAAAATTTTACTGTTTCCATTCCAATCTAATACCACAGTGATCATTTTAGCCTTACTCCTTTGCTTATTTGTAATGTTCTTCTTCAATAGCAAGAAATCTAGTTTTAATTATTCAAAATATATTTACTTATTTATTTAATCCTACAATATAAGTATATTAATTTCAGGGTTGCTAACCCATACCCCTGTAAGCAATACATTTACCAAAGAGAGTAGTGTTTGTATAAAGTTCTTTTTCAACTTTAGTCCTAAAATATACAGTAGAAATACTGTTTTCCAAAATTATTTTTGTTAATTCTTTTCTTCCTATCCTCTTCTATATGGCTATGTTCCTCATTTGTAATACAATTAGGTTCATTTTTTACTCTTTGTATTTCACTTTGGGTTCTTCCGTCAGGTTGATTTTACTTATATATTTATTTAGTTTTGAGAACATGAAACAATACTATGATTCTATAAGTCAGACCTATGACAAAAAAAAAAAGTATATTCAAAGAGTTGCTCCTCTCTCATCCCTGCTACACCACTGTCATTATCCCATCCTTACCAGTCCACACCTGCCAAACACCTATAGGTAACCAATTCATTAGGTTCTGGATTACCTGTCCTGTATATCTTTTTCACAATAAGCAGATCCATTTCTATTTCCTTATATCCCCTTCTTCCTTAGATAAGGGTAGCATAGTATAGATACACTTCTGCTCTCTGCCGTTTTAACTTGAGAGTATACAATAGAAAGCATTCCATATGAGATCTTCATTTAAAAAAATTTATAATATACTTTATTTGACCCAATATATCCAAAACATTATCATTCCCACATGTAATAAATATGAAAATTTTGAGTTGGTTTACACTTTCCAAATTTTTATTTTGAAATAAAATAGATTCACAGGAAATTGCAGAGATAGCACAGAGAGGTTGCACATACCTCTCACCCAGTTTCTCCCGAAAGGGGATATCTTACGTAACTATAGTTCAATATCTAAACTAGGAAAATAACATTAGTACAATGTATATGAACAGTGCTATGCCATTTTATCACACGTGTAGGTTCACGTAACCACCACTACAGTCAAGATACTATTCCACCATTCAAATTATCTCTCATGCTACCCCTTTATAGTCATACCCACCACCCTCCACCCCTATCATCACCTAAACACTTGCAACCACTAATCTGTTTAAAAAAAACAGATTAGTGTTTAAAATTACTATTTAAAAATCTCTGTAATTTTTTCATTTTGAGAATGTTATATGAATGGAATAAACAGTATGTAACTTTTTGAGATAGGCTTTTTCACTCAGTATAATACCCATGAGACCAATCCAAGTTGTGTGCATCAATAATTCATTCTTTTTTACTACTGAATAGTATTACACAATATGAGTTACTATAATTTGTTAACCATTCACCCACTGAAGGACATCTGGGCTGTATCCAGTTTTTGGCTATTACAAATAAAAATGCTATGTACATACCTGTAGAGGTTTTGTGTGAACATGTTCTCATATCTCAGGGATAAATGCCCAGGAGTGTAAATGATAGGTTGTATAATAAGTACATAGTTACATTTTTTTTTCTTAAGAAACTGCCAAACTTTTCAAGAGTAACTGTATCATTTTATGTTCTTACCAGAAATGTAGGAGAGCTCCAATTTCTGTGTACCCTGGTCAGCATTTGGTGTTATCACTATTTTTTAATTGTTTTAATGGATATGCAGTGATATCTCATTGAGGCCTTAATTTGCATTTCCCTAATGGCCAGTGATCTTGGACATCTTTTCATGTGTTTATTTGTCATACATACATCCTTTTCATGTCTTTTGTTCATTTTATAATTGAATTGTCTGATTTTTTTACGGTTCAGTTTTGAGAGTTCTTTGTATATTCTAGATATGAGTCCCGTATCAGATACATAGTTTGCAAATATTTTCTCCATGTTGGTAGCTTGTTTCTTCATCTTTTTAATAGGGTCATTTACAGAGCAAATGTTTTTAATTTTGATGAAGTTCAATTTATTAATTTACTTCTTTAATGGTTTGTGCTTTGGGTGTAATGTCTAAAAACTGCTCAGTAAGGTTCTTCAGTAGGTCCACATATTTTCTCTTATGTTATCTTCTAAAAGTTTTATAGTTTACATTTATATGTATGATGATTTTATGTTAATTTTTGTATAAGATGTGAGGTTTAGGTCAATGTTCAATTTTGTTGCCTATAGACATGCAATTTCTCCACCATCATTTGTTGAAAAGATTATCCTTCCTCCCTTGAAATGCTTTTGTGCTTTTATCAAAAGCAATTTGGCCATACTTTGCAAGGCTATTTATAGACTATTCTCTTCCATTGATCTATGTGTCTATCCATCTGCCAGTATCACACTGTTTGACTACTGAAGCAATATAGTAAGCATTAACAATATCTCCCCATTTATTCTTCATTTTAAAAATTGTGTTAGCTCTTCTAGTTCTTTTGTGTATGTGTATGTATGTGTGTGTATTATACACACACACACACACACAAATATATATATATACATATATATGTGTATATATGTATATATACACCTACGTCAGTATAATCTTGTCCCTATCTACAAAAAATCTTGCTGGGGTTTTGATATTAATTATCTGAAGCTTATATATATATAGATTTGGAAAGAAATTACAATCTTTACTATGTTGAGTTTTCTACTCCATGAGTACAATATGTCTCTTAGTGTATATTTTCTTTGAGTTTTTAAAGCAGCATTCTGTAATTTTCAGCATATAAATCCTCTAAATGTTTTATTAGACATATACCTAAGCATTTCAGTTGTTTTGAGAGATTGTAGATGGTATTGTACTTTTAATTTCATTTTCCATACCTTCATTGCTAATATAAAATTGCAACTGATTTTTGAATGTTGGCCTTGTATTCTGTAATCTTGATAAACTCCCTTATTATTTCTGGAAATTTTTTTTTTTATATCCACCTTAGGATTTTCTATGCAGACGAACATGTCATCCGCAAATAGGGAAAGTTAGATTTCCTCCTATCGGAACTATATGTGTTTTATTTCCTTTTTTTTAAACTTTCTAAAGTTACTTTATTTTTTGATTAAAGTATATAGTTGATTTATTTATGTTGTGTTAGTTTCAGGCATATATCAAAGTGATTCAGTTTCATATATATATATATGAAGTAATATATATGAAATATATACATATATATATATATATATATATATATATATACTCTTTTCAGATTCTTTTCCCTTATAGGTTACTACAAAATATTGAGTATAGGTCTCTGTGCTATACAGTAGGTCCTTGTTATTTATCTTTTTATATATAGTAGTGTGTATATGTTAGTCCCAAACTCCTAATTTATCCCTCCCCCACCCTTTCCCCTAAATTCCATTACTATGTTGAATAGCAGTGGCAAGAGCAAGCATTCTTGTGTTATTCTCAATCTTAAAGGAAAAGCATTCAGCATTTAGCCATTAAGTATGATGTTAGCTACAGGGTATTTTTTTAAAGATGTTCTTTACCAAGCTGAGGTGATTATTCCCTATTCCTAGTTTGTTGAGTTTTGTTTATTTTTCTAAATGTGTGTTGATCTTTTCAAATACTTATTCTGCATAAATTGATAAGTTTATGTAATTTTGCTTCTTCAGCCTGTTAATATGGAAAAAAAAATTTTAACATCTTTATTGGAGTATAACTGCTTTACAATGGTGTGTTAGTTTCTGCTTTATAACAAAGTGAATCAGCTATACATATACATATATCCCCATATCTCTTGCCTCTTGCGTCTCCCTCCCTCTCACCCTCCCTATCCCACCCCTCTAGGTGGTCACAGAGCACCGCTGATCTCCCTGTGCTATGCAGCTGCTTTCCACTACCTATCTATTTTACATTTGGTAGTGTATACATGTCCATGCCACTCTCTCACTGATTTTAAAATCAACTGAACCACCTTGCATTCCAGGAATAAATCCCATCTGATCATGGTATATAGTGTTTTTTTTTTAAATTTTTCTGAATTCTATCCTCAAACTTTTTGTTAGTGATATTTGCACTTATATTTATGAGGGATATTGGTCTATAATTTTCTTTTTTTGTATTATCTTCTTTGCCTGGTTTTTGTGTCAGGCAATTACTGCCTTCATACAATGTGTTGGGAAGTGTTTTCTCCTATTCTGTTTTCTAGGAGAGATTTTATAAATTGATGTTAATTTTTCTTTAAACACTTGGTATAATTCTCCAGTAAAACTATCTGGGCCTAAACATTTCTTTTTTCAGAGAGTATTCAAATATGAATTCAATACCCTTAATAGTTTCAGGGCTATTCAAATGATCAATTTCATATTGGGTGAGTTTTAGTAGTTTGTACTTTTTAAGGAACTCATTCATTTCAACTAAGTTATCAAATTTATGCACATAGAATTGTTCATATTATTCCCTTATTATCCTTTCCAGATCCACATGATTAGTATGATATCCTCCATTTTGTTCCTGATATTGGTAATTTGTGTCTACTCTCTTCCTTTGCTTCGTTAGCCTTCTAAAAGATTGTTAATTTTATTGAGTTTTGGATACTGGTTCTCTGTAACCAACTCTTTCATTGATTTTCTCTTTTGTCTTTATGGTTTCAATTCCAGGGATTTTTATGTTATCTTCATTATTTATATTTATTATTTCCTTCTTTCTACTTGCTTTGGATTTATACTGCTCTTATTTTTCTAAGTTCCTGAAGTGACATTTTGGTATATCGACTTCAGACCTTTCCTCTTTTCTAAGGCAAGCATTCAATCCTACGAGTTTCCCTCTCAAACAAACTGATTTAGCTGTTTTCCATAAATTTTGATATATTTATACTGTCACTCAGTTCAATGTAATTTCTTATTTCTCATGAGACTCCTTATCTACTCACAGATTATTGAGAAGTGTGTTTAATATTTAAGTCTTTGGAGATTTTTCACATTGCCCTTCTTTTTTTCCAGCTTTATAAGTTATGATTGACAAATAACATTGTGTAAGTTTAAGGTGTACAGTGTGCTGATTTGATACATTTGTATACTGCAAATGATTACCCCCATAGCATTAGCTAGCACCTCTATCCCATCACATAGTTACCATTTCTTTTTTGTGGTTAGAACATATAAGATCCACTGTCTTAACAACTTTCCAGTATATAATAAAGTATTATTAGCTATAATCACCATACTGTACACTAGATCCCCAGAACGTATTAATCTTATAACAGGAAGTTTGTACCCCTTAACAGTATTTCCCCATTTCCCTTACCTCCCAGTTCCTGGTAATCACCACTCTACTCTCTATTTCTCTGAGTTTGGCTTTTTTAGATTCCACAAATAAGTGATATCATATGGTATTTGTTTTTCTCTGTCTTATTTATTTCACTTAGCATAATGCCCTGAAGGTCCACCCAGTTATTGCATAGCAGCAGAATATCCTTCTTTCTCATGGCTGAATATATATTTAATCTCACAACTTCTTCATTCACTCAGATTATGTAAAATCTCACAACTTCTTTATTCATTCATCTGTGATGGACACTTAGGTTGTTTTTATATCTTGGCTATTGTGAATTATGCTGCAATGAACATGCGGGTGTGGCTATCCCTTCAAAATCAGTTTTTATTTACTTTGGATATATACCCAGGAGTGAGATTGATAGATCATATGGTAGTTTTATTTTTAATTTTTTGATGAATCGCCATACTATTTTCCATAGTGGCTGAACCAATTTACACTCCCACTAACAGCGTACAAGGGTTCCCTTTTCTCCACACCTTTGCTAACACTTGTTATCTCTTGTCTTTTTGATAATAACCATTCTAACTGTTGTGAGGTGATATCTTATAGTAGTTTTGATCTGCATTTCACTGATGATTAGTGATGTTGAATATCTTTTCATGTACCTCTTGGCCAATTGTATATCTTTTTTGGAAAACTGTCTATTCAGTTCCTCTGCCCATTTTTCAATAGGGTTGTTTGTTTTTTTACTAATGAGTTGTATGAGTTCTTTATATATTTTGGTTAGGGACTCCCCTGGTGGTGCAGTAGTTAAGAATCCGTCTGCCAATGCAGGGCACAGTGGTTCAATCCCTGGTCCGAGAAGATCCCATATGCTGTGGAGCAACTAAGCCCGTGAGCCACAACTACTGAGCCTGCACTCTAGAGCCCGTGAGCCACAACTACTGAAGTCTGCATGCCTAGAGCCCGTGCTCCACAACAAGAGAAGCCACCGCAATGAGAAGCCCGCACACTGCAATGAAGTGTAGTCCCCCTTGCCACAACTAGAGAAAGCCCGTGCACAGCAACAAAGAGCCAATGCAGCCAAAAATAAATGAATAAATAAATTTATCAAACAAAACAAAACAAAGAAGAAAAAACCCACTGAACTGTACACTTATATATTTTGGTTATTAACCCCTTACCCAATATATGGTTTGCAAACAATCGCTCCTATTCCATATGTTGCCTTTTCATTTCATTGTCTATTTCTTTTGCTGTGCAGAAGCTTTTTAGTTTGATGTAGTTCCACTTAGTTTTTCTTTTGTTGCTTATGCTTTTGGTGTCATATACAGGAAATCACTACAAAGATCAATGTCAAAGAGTATTTTCCTTATGTTTTCTTCTAGGAGTTTTACAGTTTCAGATCTCATGTTTAAGTCTTTATTCCATTTTGAGTTAAGTGTAAGATAGGGTTCCAATTTCACTCTTCTGCATGTGGTAATCCAGTTTTTCAACACCATTTATGGAAGAAACTATCCTATCCCCAATGAGTATTCTTGTCAAGTACTAGTTGGCTATATGTGCATATGGGTATTTCTGGGCTCTTGATTCAGTTCCATTTGTCTATGTGTCTATTTTTAAGCCAGTAACATAGTTTTGATTACTATAGCTTTAAAATAGTATAGTTTGAAATTAAATAGCATGATGCCATCAGCTTTGCTCTTCTTTCTCAGGATTGAAAATGGATCCAGTAATTCCACTCCTGGGTATATATCCAAACAAAACAAAAAACACTAATTTGAAAAGATATACACATCCCAACGTTCATAGCAGAATTATTTACAATAGCCAAGATATGGAAGCAAAATAAGTGTCCATCAACAGAGGAAAGGATAAAGAAGATGTGATATATATACACATACACACACACAGACACACACACACACACACAAAAGAATACTACTCAGCCATAAAAAGAATGAAATTTTGCCATTTGCAGCAACACAAATGGACTTGGAAGGTAGTATGCTGAGTGAAATAAGTCAGACAAAGAAAGACAAATACTGTATGCTATCACTTATATGTGGAATCCAAAAAATACAACAAACTAGCGAATATAACAGAAAAGAGGCAGACTCACAGATATAGAGAACAAACTAGTGGTAACCAGTGGGAGAGGGAAGGGGGAGGGGGAGGTGATTAAGATGTACAAACTATTATGTATAAGTTACAAAGACATATTGTACAGCACGGAATATAGCCAAGATTTTATCATAACTATAAATGGAGTATAGCTTTCTATAATTATGAACCACTATATTGTACATCTGTAGCTAATATAATATTGTACATCAACCATACTTCAATACAAATTAAATATAAAAAAATAATAATAATTAAAAAAAGAAAGTGAAACAGGCTTATTGCTGATATGGAGAAAGTTTTAATGGTTTAAGTAAAAGATCAAACCAGCCACAAAATTCCCTTTAGCCAAAGCCTAATCCAAAGCAAAGTCCAAACTCTTCAATTCTGAGAAGGCTAAGAGAGGTGAGGAAGCTCTAGAAGAAAAGTTTGAAGCTATCAGAGGTTGGTTTGTGAGGTTTAAGGAAAGGAACTGTTTCCATAACATAAAAGGGCAAGGTGAAACATCAAGTTTCGAGGGCTGATGTAGAAGCTGCAGTGAGTTATCCAGAAGATATAGCTGAGAGAATGAAGGTGGTTACACTAAACAACAGATTTTCAATATACACAAAACATTCATGTTGGAAGATGATGCCATCTAGGACTTTCACAGCTAGAGAGGAGAAGTCAATGCCTGGCTTTGAAGCTTCAAAGGACAGGCCGAGTCTCTTGTTAGGGGTGAATGCAGCTGGTGACTTTAAGTTGAAGCCAATGTTCATTTACCATTCTGAAAATCCTAGGGCTCTTAAGAATTATGCTAAATCTACTCTCTGTTTACAACGTAGTTTACTGAATATTTTAAGCCTACTGTTGAGACCTACAGCTCAGAATAAAAGATTCCTTTCAAAATATGACTGCTCATTAACAATGCACCTGGTTACCCAAGAGCTCTGATGGAGATGTATAATGACATTAATGTTTTCATGCCTGCTAACACAACCTTCATTCTGAAGCCCATGGATTAAAGAGTAACTTCAACTTTCAAGTCTCATGATTCAAGAAATAGATTTCATGAGGCTATAGTTGACATAGATAGGGATTCCTCTGACGGATCCAGGCAAAGTAAATGAAAACCTTCTGGAAATAATTCACCACTCTAGATGCCATTAAGAACATTTGTGATTCATGAGAAGAGGTCAAAATATCAACGTTAACAGGAGTTTGAAAGAAGTCCATTCCAACCCTCATGGATGACTTTGAGGGGTTCAACACTTCATTGGAGGAGGAACTGCAGATTTGATAGAAATAGCAAGAGAACTAAAATTAGAACTGCAGCCTGAAGATATGACTGAATAGCTGCATTCTCATGATAAAACTTTAATGGATGGGAGTTGCTTGTTATGGATGAACAAAGAAAGTAGTTTCTGAAGATGGAATCTACTCCTGGTGAAGATGCTGTGAATATTGTTGAAATGACCACAAAGGATTTAGAATATTACAAATAAGCTTACTTGATGAAGCAGTGGCTGGTTTTGAGAGGATTGACTCCAATTTTGAAAGAAGTTCTAAGGTGGGTAAAGTGCTATCAAGCAGCACTTCATGCTACAGAGAAATCGTTTGTGAAAGGAAGAGTCAATTGATGTGGCAAACTCCACTGTTGTCGTAATGTTAAGGAATTGCCATAGCCACCCCAGTCTTCAGCAACCAACACCCTGATCAGTCATCAGCCACCAACATCGAGGCAAGATCTTCCACTAGCCAAAAGATTACAACTTGCTGAAGGCTCAGATGATGGTTAGTATTTGTTAGCAATAAATAATTTTTAAATTAAGGTATGTACATTTTTTAGACATAATTTTATCGCACACTTAATGGACTACAGTATAGTGTAAACATAACTTACATGCACTGGGAAACAAAAAGTTTGTGTGACTCACTCTATTGCAATATTCACTTTATTGCAGTGGTCTGTAACTGAACCCACAATACCTCCAAGGAATGCCTATATATATATCTGTTAGTTCCATTTGGCCTAAAGTATGGTTCAAGCTCAACATTTCCTTGTTTATATTCTGCCTGGATGATATGTCCATTGTTGAAAGTGAGGTAAAGTCCTCTACTATTGTATTTTTCTCTGTTTCTCTCTTTAGATTTGTCAGTGTTTGCTTAATATATTTAGGTGCTCCACTCTTGGGTGCAAATTTGTTCATAATTGTTATATATTCTTGATGAATTGACTCCCTTATGATTATATAATGACCATCTTTGCCTTTTTTTTTTAACATTTCTGGTTGAAAGTCTATTTTGTCTAATATAAGTATAAGATATTCATGCTCTCTTTTGGTTCCTATTTGCGTGGAATATCTTTTATCCTCCTTTCACTTTGAGCTTGTGTGTGTCTGTAAAGCTGAAGTGAATCTCCTTTAGTCAGCATAGTGGGGTCTTATTTTTTTTTAATCCATCCAGCCACTCTATGCCTTTTGATTGAAGAATTCTATTATCATTTAGAGTAATTACTGAGAGGTAAGGACTTAACTAATGCCATCTTATTGTTTTTTGGCTGTTTTCTAGTTCTAATTTTCTTTCTTCCTTTCTTTGTGGCCCTCCTTTGTACACTGATGATTTTCCACAGTGGTATGTTTTGATTCCCTTCTCTTTTTTTTCTTTTTTCATCTTTATTGGAGTACAATTGCTTTACAATGGTGTCTTAGTTTCTGCTTTATAACAAAGTGAATCAGTTATACATATACATATGTTCCCATATCTCTTCCCTCTTGCGTCTCCCTCCCTCCCACCCTCTCTATCCCACCACTCCAGGTGGTCACAAGGCACCGAGCTGATCTCCCTGTGCATTGTGGCTACTTCCCACTAGCTATCTATTTTACGTTTAGTAGTGTATATATATCCATGCCACTCTCACCTTGTCACAGCTTACCCTTCCCCCTCACCATATCCTCAGGTCCATTCTCTAGTAGGTCTGTGTCTTTTTTTTTTAAACATCTTTATTGGGGTATAATTGCTTTACAATGGTGTTTTAGTTTCTGCTTTATAACAAAGTGAATCAGTTATACATATACATATGTTCCCATATCTCTTCCCTCTTGCATCTCCCTCCCTCCCACCCTCCCTATCCCACCACTCCAGGTGGTCACAAAGCACCGAGCCGATATCCCTGTGCCATGTGGCTGCTTCACACTAGCTATCTACCTTACGTTTGGTAGTGTATATATGTCCATGCTTCTCTCTCGACCTGTCACAGCTCACCCTTCCCCCTCCCCATATCCTCAAGTCCATTCTCCAGTAGGTCTGTGTCTTTATTCCTGTCTTACCCCTAGGTTCTTCATGACATTTTTTTCCCTGTAAATTCCATATATATGTGTTAGCATATGGTATTAGTCTTTCTCTTTCTGACTTACTTCACTCTGTATGACTGACTCTAGGTCCATCCATCAAACTACAAATAACTCAATTTTGTTTCTTTTTATGGCTGAGTAATATTCCATTGTATATATGTGCCACATTTTCTTTATCCATTCATCCGATGATGGACACTTAGGTTGCTTCCATCTCCTGGCTATTGTAAATAGAGCTGCAATGAACATTTTGGTACATGACTCTTTTTGAATTACGGTTTTCTCAGGGTATATGCCCAGTAGTGGGACTGTTGGGTCATATGGTAGTTCTATTTGTAGTTTTTTAAGGAACCTCCATACTGTTCTCCATAGTGGCTGTACCAACACATTCCCACCAGCAGTGCAAGAGTGTTCCCTTTTCTCCACACCCTCTCCAGCATTTATTGTTTCTAGATTTTTGATGATGGCCATTCTGACTGGTGTGAGATGATATCTCGTTGTTTTGATTTGCATTTCTCTAATGATTAATGATGGTGAGAATTCTTTCATGTGTTTCTTGGCAATCTGCATATCTTCTTTGGAGAAATGTCTATATAGGTCTTCTGCCCATTTTTAGATTGGGTTTTTTGTTTTTTTGTTATTGAGCTGCATGTGCTGCTTATAAATTTTGGAGATTAATCCTTTGTCAGTTGCTTCATTTGCAAATATTTTCTCCCATTCTGAGGGTTGTCTTTTGGTCTTGGTTATGGTTTCCTTTGCTGTGAAAAAGCTTTGAAGTTTCATTAGGGTGCATTTGTTTATTTTTGTTTTTATTTCTGTTTCTCTAGGAGGCGGGTCAAAAAAGGATCTTGCTGTGATTTATATCATAGAGTGTTCTGCCTATGTTTTCCTCTAACAGTTTGATAGTTTCTGGCCTTACATTTAGGTCTTTAATCCATTTTGAGCTTATTTTTGTGTATGGTGTTAGGGACTGTTCTAATCTCATACTTTTACATGTACCTGTCCAGCTTTCCCAGCACCATTTATTGAAGAGGCTGTCCTTTCTCCACTGTACATTCCTGCCTCCTTTATCAAAGATAAGGTGACCATATGTGTGTGGGTTTATCTCTGGGCTTTCTATCCTGTTCCATTGATCTACATTTCTGTTTTGGTGTCAGTACCATACTGGCTTGATTACTGTAGCTTTGTAGTATAGTCTGAAGTCACAGAGTATGATTCCTCCAGCTCCGTTTTTCGTTCTCAAGATTGCTTTGGCTATTCGGGGGCATTTGTGTTTCCATACAAATTGTGAAATTATTTGTTCTACTTCTGTGAAAAATGCCAGTGGTAGTTTGATAGGGATTGCGTTGAATCTATAGATTGCTTTGGGTAGTAGATTCACTTTCACAATGTTGATTCTTCCAATCCAAGAACATGGTATATCTCTCCATCTATTTGTATCATTTTAATTTCTTTCATCAGTGTCTTATAATATTCTGCACACAGGTCTTTTGTCTTCTTAGGTAGGTTTATTCCTAAATATTTTATTCTTTGTGTTGCAATGGTAAATGGGAGTGTTTTCTTGCTTTCACTTTCAGATTTCTCATCATTAGTGTATAGGAATGCCAGAGATTTCTGTGCATTAATTTTGTATCCTGCTACTTTACCAGATTCAATGATTAGCTCTAGTAGTTTTCTGGTAGCATCTTTAGGATTCTCTATGTATAGTATCACATCATCTGCAAACAGTGACAGCTTTACTTCTTCTTTTCCGTTTGGATTCCTTTTATTTCCTTTTCTTCTCTCATTGCTGTGGCTAAAATTTCCAAAACTACATTGAATAAGAGTGGTGAGAGTGTGCAACCTTGTCTTTTTCCTGATCTTAGTGGAAATGCTTTCAGTTTTTCACCATGGAGGATGATGTTGGCTGTGGGTTTGTCATATATGGCCTTTATCATGTTGAGGAAAGTTCCCTCTATGCCTACTTTTGGGAGGATTTTTACCGTAAATGGGTGTTGAATTTTGTCAAAAGCTTCTTCTGCATCTGTTGAGATGATCATATGGTTTTTCTCCTTCAATTTGTTAATATGCTGTATCATGTTGATTGATTTGTGTATACTGAAGAATCCTTGCATTCCTGGAATAAACCCCACTTGATCATGGTGTATGATCACTTTAATGTGCTGTTGGATTCTGTTTGCTTGTACTTTTCTGAGGATTTTTAAATCTATGTTCATCAGTGATATTGGCCTGTAGTTTTCTTTCTTTCTGAAATACTTGTCTGGTTTTGGCATCAGGGTGATGGTGGCCTCATAGAATGAATTTGGGAGTGTTCCTCCTTCTGCTATATTTTGGAAGAATTTGAGAATTATAGGTGTTAGCTCTTCTCTAAATGCTTGATAGAATTCGCCTGTGAAGCCATCTGGTCCTGGGCTTTTGTTTGTTGGAAGACTTTAAATCACAGCTTCAATTTCAATGCTTGTGATTGGTCAGTTCATATTTTCTATTTCTTCCTGATTCAGTCTTGGTAGGTTGTGCATTTCTAAGAATTTGTCCATTTCTTCTGGGTTGTCCATTTTACTGACATAGAGTTGCTTGTAGTAATCTCTCGTGATCTTTTTATTTCTGCAGTGTCAGTTGTTACTTCTCCTTTTTCATTTCTAATTCTATTGATTTAAGTCTTCTCCCTTTTTTTCTTGATGAGTCTGGCTAATGGTTTATCAATTTTGTTAACTTCTCAAAGAACCAGCTTTTAGTTTTATTGAGTTTGCTATTGATTCCTTCATTTCTTTTTCATTTATTTCTGATCTGATCTTTATGATTACTTTCCTTCTGCTAACTTTGGGCTGTTTTTGTTCTTCTTTCTCTAATTGCTTTAGGTGCAAGGTTAGGTTGTTTATTCGAGATGTTTCTTGTTTCTTAAGGTAGGATTGTATTGCTATAAACTTCCCTCTTAGAACTGCTTTTGCTGCATCCCATAGGTTTTGAGTCGTTGTGTCTCTATTGTCACTTGTTTCTAGGTGCCTTTTGACTTCCTCTTTGATTTCTTCAGTGATCACTTCATTATTAACTACTGTATTGTTTAGCCTCCACGTATTTTTATTTTTTACAGATCTTTTCCTGTAATTGATATCTAGTCTCATAGTGTGGTGGTCGGGAAAGATACTTGATAAAATTTCAATTTTCTTAAATTTACCAAGGCTTGATTTGTGACCCAAGATATGATATATCCTGGAGAATGTTCCATGAGCACTTGAGAAAAATGTGTACCCTGTTGTTTTGGGATGGAATGTCCTATAAATATAAATTAAGTCCATCTTGTTTAATGTATCATTTAAAGCTTGTGTTTCCTTATGTATTTTCATTTTGGATGATCTGTCCTTCGTGAAAGTGGGGTGTTAAAATCCCCTACTATGAATGTATTACTGCCGATTTCCCCTTTTATGGCCATTAGTATTTGTCTTATATATTGAGGTGCTCCTATTTTGCGTGCATAAATATTTGCAATTGTTATATCTTCTTCTTGGATCGATCCCTTGGTCATCATGTAGTGTCCTTTTTTGTCTCTTGTAATAGTCTGTATTTTACAGTCTATTTTTTCAGATATGAGAATTGCTACTCCAGCTTTCTTTTGGTTTCCATTTGAATGGAATATCTTTTTCCATCCCCTCACTCTCAGTCTATATGTGTCCCTATGTCTGAAGTGGGTCTCTTGTAGATGGCATCTATATGGGTCTTGTTTTTGTATCCATTCAGCCAGTCTCTGTCTTTTGGTGGAAACATTTAATCCCTTACATTTAAGGTATTATCGATATGTATGTTCCTATTCCCATTTTCTTAATTGTTTTGGGTTCGTTTTTGTAGGTCTTTCCTTCCCTTGTGTTTCTTGCCTAGAGAAGTTCCTTTAGCATTTGTTGTTAAGCTGGTTTGGTGGTGCTAAACTCTCTCAGCTCTTGCTTGTCTGTAAAGGTTTTAATTTCTCCATCTAATCTGAATGGGATTCTTGCTGGGTAGAGTAATCTTGATTGTAGATTTTCCTCCTTCATCACTTTAAATATGTCCTGCCTGTCCCTTTTGGCTTGCAGAGGCCTTTTGGCTTGAAAGATCAGCTGTTAACCTTATGGGCATTCCCTTGTGTATTATTTTTCTCTTGCTGCTTTTAATATGTTTTATTTGTATTTAATTTTTGACAGTTTGATTAACATTTGTCTTGGTGTGTTTCTCCTTGGATTTATGCTTTACGGGACTCTCTGTGCTTCCTGGATTTGATTAACTATTTCCTTTCACATTTTAGGGAAGTTTTCAACTATAATCTCTTCAAATATTTTCTCAGTCCCTTTCTTTCACTCTTCTTCTTCTGGGACCCGTATAATTCGAATGTCTTTTCGTTTAATTTTGTCCCAGAGGTCTCTGAGACTGTCCTCAGTTATTTTCATTCTTTTTGCTTTATTCTGCTCTGCAGTAGTTATTTCCACTATTTTATCTTACAGGTCACTTATCCATTCTTCTGCCTCAGTTATTCTGCTATTGATCCCTTCTAGAGTATTTTTCATTTCATTTATTGTGTTGTTCTTCATTACTTGTTTCATCTTTAGTTCTTCTAGTTCCTTGTTTAATGTTTCTTGCATTTTCTCTATTCTATTTTCAAGATTTTGGATCATCTTTACTATTATTATTCTGAATTATTTTTCAAGTACACTGCCTATTTCCTCTTCATTTGGTAGGTCTGGTGGGTTTTTATCTTGCTCCTTCATCTGTTGTGTGTTTTTCTGTCTTCTCATTTTGCTTATCTTACTGTGCTTGGGGTCTCCTTTTTGCAGGCTGCAGGTTCATAGTTCCTGTTGTTTTTGGTGTCTGTCACCAGTGGCTGAAGTTGGTTCAGTGGGTTGTGTAGGCTTCCTGGTGGAGGGGACTCGTGCATGTGTTCTGGTGGATGAGGCTGGATCTCGTTTTTCTGGTGCACAGGTCCATGTCTGGTGGTGTGTTTTGTGGTGTCTGTGGCCTTATTATGATGCTAGGCAGCCTCTCTGCTAATGGGTGGTATTGTGTTCCTGTCTTGCTAGTTGTTTGGCATAGGGTGTCCAGCACTGTAGCTTGCTGGTCGTTGAGTGAACCTGGGTGTTGGTGTTGAGATGGAGATCTCTGGGAGATTTTCACCATTTGATATTACATGGAGCTGGGAGCTCTTTTGTGGACCAGTGTCCTGAAGTTGGCTCGCCCCCCTCAGAGGCACAGCACTGACTCCTGGCTGAAGCACCAAGAGCCTTTCATTCACATTGCTCAGAATAAAAGGGAGAAAAAGTAGAAAGAAAGAGAGAGGATAAAATAAAATAAAATGAAGTTATTAAAATAAAAAATTATTATTAAGAAAATAATTTTTTTAAAGTAAAAAAAAATTGTATAGACAGAATCCCAGAACAAATGGTGAAAGCAAAGCTGTACAGACAAAATATGACACAGAAGCATGCACATACACACTCACAAAAAGAGGAAAAGGGGATAAAATAATATATCTTGCACTCAAAGTCCACCTCCTCAATTTGGGATGATTTGCTGCCTATTCATGTATTCCGCCTATGCAGAGTACATCAAGTCGATTGTGGAGCTTTAATCTGCTGCTCCTGTGGCTGCATGGAAAAATTTCCCTTTCTCTTCTTTCTTCAGACAGCTCCCGGGACTCAGCTTTGGATTTGGCCTCGCCTCTCCATATAGTTCGCCTGAGGGCGTCTGTTCTTGGCTCAGACAGGACAGGGTTAAAGGAGCAGCTGCTTCTGGGGCTCTGGCTCACTCAGGCCGTGGGGAGGGAGTGGCACAGAGTACAGGGTGAGCCTGCAGCAGCAGAGGCCGGCAGGACGTTGCAGCAGCCTGAGGCATGCCATGTGTTCTCCTGAGGAAGTTGTCCCTGGATCACGGGACCCTCTCAGTGGTGGGCTGCACAGGCTCTCGGGAGGGGAGGTGTGGATAGTGACCTGTGCTCGCTCACAGGCTTCTTGGTGGTGGCAGCAGCAGCCTTAGCGCCTCATGCCTGTCTCTGTGGTCTGCGCTTTTAACAACGGCTCACGCCTGCCTCTGGAGCTCCTTTAAGCAGCACTCTTAATCCCCTCTCCTTGCGCAGCAGGAGACAAAGAGGGAAGAAAAAGTCTTGTCTCTTTGGCAGGTCCAGACTTTTCCCCGGACTCCCTCCTGGCTAGCTGTGGTGCACTAACCCCTTCAGGCTGTGTTCACGCAACCAGTCCTCTCCCTGCGATCCGACTGAAACCCAAGCCTCAGCTCCCAGCCCCTGCCCACTGCAGCGGGTGAGCAGACAAGCCTCTCGGGCTGGTGAGTGCCAGCCGGCACCGATCCTCTGTGCAGGAATCTCTCCGCTTTGTCCTCCTCACCATGTTGCTGCACTCTCCTCCGTGGCTCTGAAGCTCCCCCCCCACCCCCCGCCACCCAGAGTCTCCGCCCATGAAGGTGCTTCCTAGTGTGTGGAAACAGTTTATTTTACACTAACAATTTAAGTTTGATCTCATGGAAATACTTTTTACTCTACTCCCCCTTTTATGTTTTTGATGTCACCATTTACAGCTCTTTATATTGTTATCCATTAACAAATGGTTGAAGCTATAGCTATTTTTAGTACTTTTGTCCTTTACCCTTTGTACTAGAATTAAGTAGTTCACACATCACCATATTACAGTGTTAGGGTATTACGAATCTGACTATATGCTCACCTTTACCAGTCCATTGTATATTTTCATATAAGTGTCTTTATGTTATCAATTAGCATCCTTTGTTTCAGCCTGAATAAATCTTTTCAGCATTTAAGGCATGCTTAGTGATGAAGAATTCCCTCAGCTTTGGTTTATTAGGAAAAATCTTTACTTTGCCTTCAATTCTGAAGGACAACTTTCTTGAGTGAAGTATTTTTGGTTGGCAGTTTCTTTCTTTTAGCACTGTGAATATATCATCCCATTATCTTTTGGCCTCTGCTGAGAAATCCACTGACAGCCTTATGGGCATTTCCTTGTATGAGAGAATTTCTTTTCTTTTGCTGCTTTTAAAATCCTTTATCTTAGGTTTTAGACAGTTTTTTTTATTATGTGTCTTGGAGAATACTGTCGTGGATTGAAATTTCAAGGTGATCTATTACCTTCATGAACATGGACGTCCAGGTGTAAGAAGTTCTCAGCCATTATTTCTTTAAATAAACTTTAAAACCATTTCTCCCTCTTTGCTCCTTCTGGGACTCCAATCATTAGTACATTATTTTTCTTGATATTGTTTCATAAGTCCTGTAGGCTTTCTTCATTACTTTTCATACTTTAAAAAAATTTTGCTCCTCTCATTGGATAAGTTCAATTGGTCTGTCTTCTAACTCATTAATTCTCTCTTCTGCATGTTCAAGTCTGCTGTTGAAGCTCTCGATTGAATTCTTCAATTCAGTCATTATATTCTTCAGTCCCCAAATTTGTTTCTTTTTTATGTTTCTATCTCTTCATTGAACTTCGCATTTTGTTCTCATATTGTTTCCCTGATTTGTTAAATTATTTGACTGTTATCTCTTGTAGCTCTCTGGGAACTATAGAACATTTTGAATTCTTTGTCAGGCAATTCCTGATCTCCACTTCTTTGGGGCCAACTCTTGGAGGTTTACCATATTCCTTTGGTGGAGACATGTTTCTCAGATTCTTCAGGATTCTGTGTAGCCTTTCATACATGTCTGCTCATTTGAAGAAGCAGTCACAACTTCCAGACTTTATGGATTGACTTCGGTAAGGGAAGCCTTTCTCCTGTGAGTGGGGGCATGCTGAGTTGTGCTACAACCCTCAGTCTGGTAGTACAGGGTGCTAAGTTTTGAAGCATGTGTCAGGCACCATGGGGGCATGATTTTTCTTTGGCTCAGCCTACTGGGGTCCACAGTATCATCAACTGCATGGTCCTTGGTGGGTACTGTGGGGGTTCAACATAGTTGCAAGGGCTGTTGGGGTCCTAAGTGGCACCTCCAGGTCCAAAAGCTAGGGACCAGTGCAGGCAGCTGTGGTGGCTGGAGCTGGTGGTGTACAGACACTCCGCTATAGGGGCCAACTGCAGGTGCCTGTTTATAAGTAAGGGCTAGTTGCAGACAGACATATAGTGATGGGAACTAGGGCAGGTAGCAAAGGTCAGGGCCAACTATGAGCACACTGGCAGCTGCAGAGGCCCTGGATGTCAGAATGACCTTCTATGGCTGCACACTCTCTCCCCAGGTATGCGGACTTCAAAGGAGGCTGGTGACAGAGTTGTTAGAGGTGTGCAGGTGCAGAGATGGAATGGTGAGTGCTGTTGTGTTCACCAGTGACAGAATGCATGGCCTGATCTGGGCCCATATGCAGCTGTGGGGTCCCTGGCTGTTAGTGTACACTCCTGCAGCTGCATAATCTCCTCCTGGGCATTCACACCGCAGTGGTGGCTGGTGGTGGGAGTTGGGCTGGGAGCACGCAGGCACACAGCTGGAGGGGCTAGTTATGGGTGGGCAGTGGTGCTGGCCAGTGACAGAAGGCAGAGCCTGAGCCAGGTGCACAAGTGGTTGTCATCCATGGCTGCACGCTCTCCCCCCAGGATGTGTGTGCTGTGGTAGAGGCCAAAGATGGTTGTCAGGCCAGTGGTGTGCAGGTGCACAGCTGGGTAGGCTAGCCCACTACTAGCGGAGTAGTGGTGGTGAGCCTAGTGTCTGTAGGTTGGTGTCCTAAACCAGCCTTACTCACACAGCTGCAGAGGCCCACTCACACAGCTGCAGAGGCCCACACTGCCTGCAGGCATGGGTCGTGGGCTCCAGCGGGGGTGGGGAGGGTCTTGGGCAGCTTGTCTTTTACACTTGTGCAGCTGCAGAGATTTTGGATGGCTGCCAGGGTGGTTCCTAGGCACCATCAGGGGTGAGTGGGTGGAGAGAGTGGAGATGGACTCAGTTGGCTGCCATTAGGGAACATGAATACCTGTGGGGAAAAAGCTGGTCAAGACCTACAGTGGGTTAATAGCAGCTGTGCTGGCCACTGGCTTCATCAGTGGTGAAATCTGCTGAGTTTGTCTGCAGAGGTCTCTGTGGACTTTAATCAGTCCCACTGCATGTCTGCTAATAATAGCCACTGCTTTTCATCTTTGTTCCTAGCCAGCTGTACACATCTCAGCTTTGCTGGTCTGGGTGGTGCGAAACTGAAGTGGGACATTTACATACTGCCCTGAGAGGCTGGAGAAGTTGGTCATTCACTCCCTTCTTCCCTTCCAGGCAAGAGGAACTTTTCCTAGCTGGGAAGTTCCTTCGTGGCACTAAACAATGTTGACTTGAAGGATGGGGATGATGTAAACAAAATGCAATTTCTTCCTTCTCTCCTGTTTTTGTTGTTGTTGTTGTTGCTCCAGTGTGTTTCTAAAACTTCTGAAGGAGACTATAGAAGCCTCCTAGAGGTGTTTTTGTTCATGGATAGCTATCCAATCATTGTTCTTGTGGGGGGACAGAGAAGCTGGACTCTCTAACACCACCATTTTTTCTGCCAAGCTTCATGTTGCCTTTCTGTTATTGATTTCTTGTTTGATTCCATTGCAGTCAGGGAAAACACATGCATGATTTCAATTTGTAAACATTTTTGAAGTTCATTTTATAGACTAGAATATTGACTATCTTGGTATGTGCCCCATGGCCACTTAAAAATCATGTATATTTTACTGCTGTTGGGTGTAGTATTATATCAATGTTGATCAGATCCTGTTGGTTGATGGTGCTCTTGATTTCTTATATTTCTTTTCTTTTTCTTTTTTTTTTTTTTTTTTTTTTTTTGCAGTATGCGGGCCTCTCACTGTTGTGGCCTCTCCTGTTGCAG
This sequence comes from Stenella coeruleoalba, assembly GCF_951394435.1. Taxonomy (NCBI): domain Eukaryota; kingdom Metazoa; phylum Chordata; class Mammalia; order Artiodactyla; family Delphinidae; genus Stenella; species Stenella coeruleoalba. The sequence continues at coordinate 52,291,942 of NC_137152.1, forward strand.
AGCACAGGCTCCGGACGTGCAGGCTCAGCGGCCATGGCCCACAGGCCTAGCTGCTCTGTGGCATGTGGGATCTTCCAGAACTGGGGCACGAACCCGTGTCCCCTGCATCAGCAGGCGGACTTTCAACCACTGCGCCACCAGGGAAGCCCTTGATTTCTTGTATTTCTGATTTTCTGTCTAGTTGCATTTTCAGTTCTTGAGAGAGAAGGTTGCTAAAGTCTCCAAGTACAATTATGAATTTTGTATTTCTCCTATCAGTTCCACAAGTTTTTGCATCATCTAATTTAAAGTATATACATTTTTTGGTTTAGTGCATAGACATTTAGGATAGCTATGATTTCTTAAACATTTCTTAGAATTCCAATTTGATTTATCTGTTCTGAGTGCATCACTTTTTAAAGGTTTTTAGTGGTTGTTTTACGTATTACACTGTAAATACATAACTTATCATAGGCTACTAGTGTCAACATTTCATGTCATTGGTGAAATGTATTTAAATCTCTCTTCATTTGAAGTTTTTTATGCTCCATTAATACCACTGTCTTAAGCATTTTCTTCACATACACTGAGAACCACATCAGATCATACCATAATTTTTGCTTCATCTCAATAAAGTTGGAAAAGTTTATTTTTTGCTCTAAGCATCAAACGTAATGGAGACAAGGGAAAAGCAGCAAATAATATACAGGGGAATCCACATAATGTTAACAGCAGATCTTTCAGCAGAAACTCTGCAAGCCAGAATGGAGTGGCAGGACATATTGAAAGTGATGAAGGAGAAAAACCTACAACCAAGATTACTCTACCCAGCAAGGATCTCATTCAAATTTGATGGAGAAATTAAAAGCTTTACAGACAGGTAAAAGTAAGAGAACTCAGCACCACCAAACCAGCTTTACAACAAATGAGAAGGGAACTTCTCTAGGCAGAAAAAAATAAGAGAAGCAAATAACCTACAATAACAAACCCAAAACAATTAAGAAAATGGTAATAGGAATATACATATGAATAACTACCTTAAATGTAAATGGACTAAATGTTCCAACCAAAAGACACAGACTGGCTGAATGGATACAAAAACAAGACCCATATATATACTGTCTAAGAGAGACCCACTTCAGACCCAGGGATATATACAGACTGAAAGCGAGGGGATGGAAAAATATATTCATGCAAATGGAAATCAAAAGAAAGTTGGAGTAGCAACTTTTGTCACATCAGACAAAATAGACTTTAGACTAAAGACTAATACAAGAGACAAAGAAAGACACTACATAATGATCAAGGGATCAATCCAAGAAGAAGATATAACAATTGTAATCATTTATGCACCCAACATAAGAACACCTCCAGACATAAGGCAAATGCTAACAGCCATAAAAGGGGAAGTCAACAGTAACACAATAATATTAGGGAACTTTAACACCCCACTTTCACCAGTGGACAGATCATTCAAAATGAAAATGAATAAGGAAACACAAGATTTAATTGATACATTAAACAAGATGGACTTAATTGATATTTATAGGACATTCCATCCAAAACCAATAGAATACATATTCTTCTCAAGTGCTTGTGGAACATTCTCCATGATAGATCATATCTTGGGTCACAAATCAAGACCCAGTAAATTAAAGAAAATTGAAATCATATCAAGTATCTTTTCCCACCACAATAATATGAGACTAGATATCAATTCCAGGAAAAAAATCTGTAAAAAATACAAACACATGGAGGCTAAACAATACACTACTAGATAACCAAGAGATCTGGGAAGAAATCAAAGAGGAAATCAAAAACTACCTAGAAACAAATGACAATGAAAACACGATGACCCAAAACCTATGGGATGCAGCAAAAGCAGTCCTAACAGGGAAGTTTATAGCAATACAAGCCTACCTCAAGAAACAAGAAATATCTCAAATAAAAAACCTAACCTTACACTTAAATCAATTAGAGGAAGAAGAACAAAAAAACGTCCAAAGTTAGCAGAAGGAAAGATATCAAAAACATCAGATGAGAAATAAATGAAAAAGAACTGAAGGAAATGATAGCAAAGGTCAATAAAACTAAAAGCTGGTTCTTTGAGGAGATAAGCAAAATTGATAAACCATTAGCCAGCCTCATCAAGAAAAGAAGGGAGAAGACTCAAATCAATAGAATTAGAAATGAAAAAGGAGAAGTAACAACTGACATTGCAGAAATACAAAGGATCATGATGGATTACTACAAGCACCTGTGTGCCAATAAAATGGACAACCTGGAAGAAATGGACAAATTCTTAGAAAAGCACAACCTTCTGAGACTGCAGCAGGAAGAAATATAAAATATAAACAGATGAATCACAAGCATTGAAATTGAGACTGTGATTAAAAATCTTCCAGCAAACAAAAACCCAGGACCGATGGCTTCACTGGTGAATTCTCCCAAACATTTAGAGAAGGGCTAACACCTATACTTCTCAAACTCTTCCAAAATATAGCAGAGGGAGTAACACTCCCAAACTCATTCTACGAGGCCACCATCACGCTGATACCAAAGTCAGATAAATGTGTCACAAAGAAAGAAAACTACAGGCCAATATCACTGATGAACATACATGCAAAAATCCTCAACCAAATACCAGCAAACAGAATCCAAAAGCACATTAAAAGGATCATACCCCATAATCAAGTGGGGTTCATCCCAGGAATGCAAGGATTCTTCAATATATGCAAATTAATCAATGTGATACACCATATTAAACAACTGAAGGAGAAAAACCATATGATAATCTCAATAGATGCAGAAAAAGCTTTTGACAAAATACAACACCCATTTATGACAAAAACCCTCCAGAAAGTAGCCATAGAGGGAACTTACCTCAACATAATAAAGGTCATATATGACAAACCCACAGCCAACATCATTGTCAATGGTGAAAAACTGAAAACATTTCCATTATGATCAGGAAGAAGACAAGTTTGCCCACTCTCACCACTAGTAGTTTTGGAAGTTTAAGCCACAGCAATCAGAGAAGAAAAAGAAATAAAAGGAATCCAAATTGGAAAAGAAGAAGTAAAGCTGTCACTGTTTGTAGATGACATGGTACTATACATAGAATATCCTAAAGATGCTACCAGAAAACTACTGGAGCTGACCAATGAATTTGGTAAAGTAGCAGGACACACAATTAAGGCACAGATATCTCTTGAATTCCTATACACTCATGATGAAAAATCTGAAAGAGAAGTTAAGGAAACACTCCCATTTACCACTGCAACAAAAAGAATAAGATACCTAGGCATAAACCTACCTAAAGAGACCAAAGACCTGTATGCAGAAAACTATAATACACTGATGAAAGAAATTAAAGATGATACAAACAGTTTGAGAGATATACCATGTTCTTGGATTGGAAGAATCAACATTGTGAAAATGACTATACTACCCACAGCAATCTACAGATTCAATGCAATCTCTATCAATCTACCAATGGCATTTTTCACAGAACTAGAACAAATAATTGTACAACTTGTATGGAAACACAAAAGTCCCCGAATAGCCAAAGGAATCTTGAGAAAGAAAAACAGAGCTGGAGGAATCAGGCTCCCTGAGTTCAGACTAAATGTTACAAAGCTACAGTAATCAAGACAGTATGGTACTGGCACAAAAAGAAATATGGATGAATGGAGCAGGATAGAAAGCCCAGATATAAACCCACGCACATGTGGTCACCTTATCTTTTTAAAGGAGGCAAGAAAATACAGTGGAGAAAAGACAGCCTCTTCAATAAATGGTGCTGGGAAAACTGGACAGCTACATGGAAAAGAATGAAATTAGAACAGTCCCAAACATCATACACAAAAATAAACTCAAAATGGATTAAAGACCTAAATGTAAAGTCAGACACCATCAAACTCTTAGAGGAAAGCATAGGCAGAACACTCTATGACATAAATCACAGCAAGATCCTTTTTGAACTACCTCCTAGAGAAATGGAAATAAAAACAAAAATAAACAAATGGGACCTAATGAAACTTAAAAGCTGTTGCACAGCAAAGGAAACCATAAACAAGACCAAAAGACAACCCTTAGAATGGGAGAAAATATTTGCAAACGAAGCAACTAACAAAGGATTAATATCCAAGATATATAAGCAGCTCAATATCAAAGAAACAACTCAATCCAAAAATGGGCAGAAGACCTAAATAGACATTTCTCCAAAGAATTTATACAGATTGCCAACAAACACATGAAAGAATGCTCAACATCATTAATCATTAGAGAAATGCAAATCAAAACTACAATGAGATAGTATCTCACACCAGTCAGAATGGCCATCATCAAAAAATCTACAAACAGTAAATGCTGGAGCGGGTCTGGAGAAAAGGGAAACCTCTTGCACTGTTGTTGGGAATGTAAATTGATACAGCCACTATGGAGAACAGTATGGAGGTTCCTTAAAAAACTAAAAATAGAAATTCCATACGACCCAGCAATCTCACTACTGGGCATATACCCTGAGAAAAGTATAATTCAGAAAGAGTCATGTACTACAATATTCACTGCAGCTCTATTTACAATAGTCAGGGCATGGAAGCAACCTAAGGGCCCATCGACAGATGAATGGATAAAGAAGATGTGGCACATATATATATACAATGGAATATTACTCAGCCATAAAAAGAAACAAAATTGAGTTATTCGTAGTGAGGTGGATGGACCTAGAGACTGTCATACACAGTGAAGTCAGAAAGAGAAGAATAAATACCATATGCTAACACATATATATGGAATCCTAAAAAAAATGTATATGGTTCTGATGAACCTAGGGGCAGGACAGGAATAAAGATGCAGAGGTAGAAAATGGACTTGAGGACATGGGGAGGGGGAAGGGTAAGCTGGGATGAAGTGAGAGAGTGGCATGGACATATATACACTACCAAGTGTAAAACAGCTAGTAGTGGGAAGCAGCCACATAGCACAGGGATATCAGCTCAGTGCTTTGTGTCCACCTAGAGCGGTGGGATATGGAGTGTGGGAGGGAGATGCAAGAGGGAGGAGATATGGGGATATATGCATACATATAGCTGATCCACTTTGTTATAGAGCAGCAACTCACACAACATTGTAAAGCAATTATACTCCAATAAAGATGTTAAAAAAAAAGAAATGTAATTGAGGAATCTAAATGGGAGAATAAAAGTCTATGATGTTTATTCATAATTTTGGTCTTTCTGTTGTTCTTTCTTCTGTCCTGCTATTCCAAGATCCCTTCTTTAATTGTGCCCTTTTTGTTTAAAGAACTTCCTTTAGCCATTATTTTAGGATAGGTCTGCTGTAACAAATTCTCTTAGTAGTCTGTTGCTTGGATTGCATAATTTGTGTTATTCTATAAGTTCACTGTTTCTTTCTCCTGTTCTCTCTATTGTATTGTTGAGTACATCCACTGAATTTTAAAATTTCACTTACGGCATTTTTCAGTTCTATATTTTTCACTTGTTTCTTCTTTATATCTTCTATTTCTTTGCCGAGTCTGTGTATTTCTCTGCAGAAATTTTCTATAACTTTGCTGAAATTTTTCCATCTGTTTCAAATGTATTCCTAATCGTGCATTGTAGCATTTTTATGATGGCATCTTTAAAATTCTTGTCAGATAATTAACATCTGTGTCATCTGGATGTTGATGTCTTTTGATGGTCTTTTCTCATTCATGTTGAGATATTCCTTGTTCTTGGTATGACAAATAATTTTCAACTAAAGCCTGTACATTTTGGGTATTATGAGAATCTTGTTCTTACTTATACCTTCTGTTAGAGCAGACCTCTTTTTACAGTGCCACTGCAGGGGAGGAGTGCACTACCTTATTACTGCGAGGATGGAGTGGAAGTCCAGATTTTCCCCTTGGCCTCCACTGACATCCCAAAGGGAAGGAAAGACTCCTTGTTAGGAGTAGGTAGGGAAGGAAACACTACCTTGTTAGTGCTAGGCAAATGTAGGAGTTTAGGCTCCTCACTAGGCCCTGCTGATACCACTCTGGCTGGAGAAGAAGCAAGTCTCATTATGGTTCCCCACATGGTCTCCTCTCAACTGATACCACAGTGTAGTAGACTTGCTACCACAGAGTAATGGTAAAGTCCTGTATTTCTGCCAGGCCTCCTCTGACACTACTCCAGTGCTAAATGGTCATGGGAGTCCAGGTGCTTTATGTGGTCTCCACTGACACCATAGGGAGTGGGGGAAGGTATCTCATTACCTCAGGTGAGGATGAAAGTCTGGTTCCCCACTTGGCCTCCTTGACACAACCACATGGGGCAGGAAGAGGTTGGTTGAGGTGCCTTGTTACAGACTGGCAAAGATAGAAGTCTAGTCTTTCCACTCAGCATTTTCTGAGGGTGGGGGTGAGGCCTCAAGTTTTTGGTGGCATTTTGTGGTGAAGGGGTTATTATCTAAATTTTTTTGTCATTAGGCTGTTCCTTTCCAGTTCCTTTGGACAGAGAGAGCAGGCTTTTGCTGGGACCTCTTTTGACTGCACCCGTTGGTGTTCTTAGGTTGTCAGCTTCTACACTACTCAATATGGAAGACATGAGGCCAAATCAAAACCCTGATGACTTGTGGCCATGTCATTCCTCAGGTCCCAAGGTCCGTACATGGTCTGGTGTGCCTTGTTCCCTTCATGTTACAGAGTCTTCATTTTTTGTTTGTTTTTTAAGTTTTCTTTTTTATATTTTTATCTTATATCAGAGCATACTTGATTAATAATGTTGCATTAGTTTCAGGTGTATAGCAAAGTGATTCAGTTATACATATACACATAATCTATTATTTTCCAAATTCTTCTCCCATTTAGGTTATTACAGAATATTGAGCAGCATTCCCTGTGCTATACAGTAGGCCCTTGTTGGTTATCTATTTTAAATATAGCAGTGTGTACATGTCAATCTTAAACTCCCAATCTGCAGGCTTCCCTGGTGGCGCAGTGGTTGAGAGTCCGCCTGCTGATGCAGGGGACACGGGTTCGTGCCCCGGTCTGGGAAGATCCCACATGCCGCGGAGCAGCTGTGCCCGTGAGCCATGGCTGCTGAGCCTCCGTGTCCAGAGCCTGTGCTCCGCAACGGGAGAGGCCACAACAGTGAGAGGCCCATGTACCACAAAAAAAAAAACCCCAAAACTCTCAATCTATCCCTCCCCCCCTTCCCCCCTGGTAACCATAAGTTTGTTCTCTAAGTCTGTGAGGCTTTTTCTGTTTTGTGTTGCTTTTACATATAATGTCTAGGGTTTTTAGGCTTTCTCAGTAGAGAAATAAAATATGCATATTAAAATCTATCAAATATATTAATGCATGTGTATGTATATATATGTATTGTTTTTCTTTGCTGGAATGCCAAAGAAGAAATTATTGAAATGACGTTTGGAACTAGGAGTTGAGAATAAGTAAAGGGTGGAATTATTTTTCATTCTATACTTTCTTCATGGTTGGAAATTTTTACCATGTATATGTATTGCTTATATTTAAAAATTTAAAAAAAAAACACTTAAAGCAGTAAATACTTTTCAGTTCCTGTCCTAGATGACTTGTCTTGGGAAATGGAAACCACTGTCCACTCTTTCTTCCAAAAACTATCTCCTCTCCAGGAGTCTATGGCTCCCCTATCTCCTCATTCTCATGCTACTGAACATTCTTTTTGATCTGTTTTGTGGTCTTTTCTAATGGCCCTTAAAACATTGGCACTCCCTAGATTTCAATCTTTGGTCTAACATTTATTGTCTTGCTACAAGTATCCCTAGGCAAGACTTGCATGGTTTTAACCACTGCCTCTATGCTATGGAAGGCCAACTTTATTTCCCTAATCCTGTTTTATTCTCTGACCTCAGATGTCTCATAGGCATATCTATCTTAACTTGTCCCAAACTGAACTCCTGCTCTTTTTTTTCAAATCTTCTTCTCCCTCAGCCTATCCATCACAGTAAATGGAAACTTCATCCTTCTAGTTGCTCTGATATAAAACCTTGAAGTTATCCATGGCTCCTCTCTCTCTCCCACATTCCACATGATTTGTTAGCAAGTCCTGTCAGCTCTGCCTTCAAAATTATTTAGAATCTGACCACTTTCTCACCATATCCACTGTTACCACCGCCATCCAAGGTACAAACCATTTCTTGATTGCATTATTGAAACAGGTTCTTAATTAGACTCTTTGTGTCTACCCTTGTCCCCCTACAGCTATTATCCACACAGCATCCAGAATAGTCCTATTAAATATAAGTCAAATCATGTCATTTCTCTAGTCAAAAACCTCATTCTACTCAGATAGTAAAGTCAAAATCCTTCCAATGGGTCTAAGTCCCTATAGGATCTATTTAGCTTTCCCTCTCCATTTCCTCCCTGAACCATCTTCTTCTGTTTCCTCTTTTGATTAATCCTTCTGGCCTCCTTTTTGTACCATGAACATGATATACACATTTCTGCCTCAGGGATTTTCCACTTACCATTTCTTCAGCCTAGAATGATTTCCCCCCAGATATCTGAATGAACAATTCCTTTATTTCCTATGGGTCTCTGCTCAAAAGTCCTTCTCAATGAGGTCTTCCTGGCCACTGTATTTAAAATGTGAAAACCACTTCTCAACCCTCCCTATTCCCCTTTTCTGCTTTACTGTTCATCTTAATGCTCATTACCATTTAATATATTATATATTTTAGTTATATTGATACTGTTTTTCTAAATTATATGAGGGCTGTATCCCCATGCCTAAAACAGTACCTGGCAAATGTGGATACTCAAAACATATTTTCTGAATGAATGAACTAATCAGTTAATCAATAAATGATATCTGGGCTATAGACCAAGAGTCAGAAAATTACAGCCCACAGGTCTGCTGCCAGTTTTGTCAATAAAGTTTTATTAGAACATTCATTTGTTTATGTTATCTATGACTGCTTTCCCAGTACAAAGGTGGAGTTGAGTAGTTGTGACACACATCTATGACCTGCAAAGCCTAGAATATTTATTATATGGTTCTTCAATAAAAAGTTCACCGATCCCTGCTTTGGATTCATAGTCAACTACTTCCTAGATATTGCTCTCTCGATATATTCCAGAAATCTCAAATCCAATCTGCCCCAAACTGAGCTTTTGCTCCATCTTTCTTATATGTATGAAGTAGAGCCCCATCCACACAGTCACCCAAATTTAACTCTATTCATCATACTACTCTAATTTGAAGCAAGGCTTTCCCAAGCCTGCAAGAACAATTTCAAACATTCCAAACTCCTTAATTAGACAAAGCCTAGTCCTTTTAGAACATGGCCACCGTCTGCCTCCAGTCACATCTCTTGCCACTCCTATTTCCATTTCATGTTCCAACAATATAAAATGGTTTGGGGTTTTAGGTCCTTGGGCCTTTGTTCATGCTGAACCATCTCCTTGAAATTTCTTTTCCCTATTTCCCTTTCTTTCCCACTTTAAGTATTGACATAGGTTGTACTTCTCTGCAAGTACCCAACCTTGATAATCCCAAAGTGTCCTGTATATACCCAATAATATCATTGTACCAAAATGATTGGTAAGGCAGCACTGTATAGTGATTAAGTACTTCAACTCTGAGCCACGTACATGGATTTAAATTCTAGCTCTCTCACTAGCTAAATGGCCTTGGGCATGTAACTCTCACATAGCATGTGTTTATTATCATCTTCACATTTCAGCTGAAACACAATGACTATCAGAGAAGTTACAGTGCTCAATGTAACACAGATAATATGGCAGAGAATGTCAATTGTTCTCCAATATCCATTCTCTCCTTCTTTTAGTAAAAGAACTAAAGTCTTAGCTAGGCACATGGCTGCCCCAAACAAAAACTAAATTTCCCTGCTTTTCTTATAGCTAGATCTGACCATGAGATTAAATTCTGATAAATGGTATGTAAATAAAAGTGATATGTATGACTTCCAGGTCATTGCCTTAAAGGAAAGGGTTATATCCTCAGCTTTCTTTCTTTCATACTTCCCAATTGATATAATGTAGAAGATATTTGGTCATGCAGATGAAGCAGCACCTTAGGGATGATGGAACAACAACAAAGAAGTAAGCTGGGTTCTAGCCTTTGTCAAGTCACTGTATCAGGCCTGGACCACCTTGCTGAACTGTTCCAAACCAAGAAATAAATGTCTCTTGTGTTGGAGCCACTGTGGTATCTTAGCAGCCTAACCTGTATCTTACCTAATACAGCTAGTAAGTGGAAGAGCTTGGATTTGAACTGTGCATACCACCTGGACTATATCACCAGTCCCCTCCCCCTGAAGAAAAGTTTGTATTGAATTATGTTCTGCTAGGATGGCATTGGCTGCTAGAAAGCCTAGAGTCAAATGTAGGACCATCCGTAGCAAGTGTATAGGACTTGTCATTAAATATTTCTTGTCTAGCCTCATTCCTGGGTTCATTTTCTATCTGTATCATGATTTTTCATTTGATCTAATTACAATGTACACTACCTCATATTTTACATACCATATAAATATAACACCTTAAATTCTTTAGAATGTTATGGGGTTTTAATAAGTATTGCTTTCCTTATGGTTTAATTGTACATATACCACTTTTATACCTATCATTTTCCTTTGTTTACATGGTTGTCTCCATATTATACTATTAACTCCTTAAAGGCATGTACAATGATATTTTTCTTCTATACCATCTTGCATGGGGTCTGATAATAAAATAGTTGCATGCTCAAGCAATGTTTGCTGAAAGAATGAATTTCACAGGGTCAGAAATGATATTAAATGTCATTGTGTCATATGGATTTTCCTTCCATTATAACTTGAGCCAGAAAGAAGACACAACTCTAAAAATTGGCTAGAGGAAAGTGTCACATGGTTGGAGGAGTGATGGTAAAGATAGGAAATACATACCTTGACAAAGTGCTCAATTAGGATTTCCACCACAATGTTCTGGAATTTGATGTTCATCATGGCAGCCACAGTGTCCTCCTGAGCTCTCATGAGAGTGGGCCCGAAGATCACCCCCATGTTAGAGGGGGTCATAAGATTCTCTTTGCTGTGCTCACACACACTGCCAGAAGAGAAAGAAAATGATTAACAAGATTTTCTCCAAGACCCCATTGTAACCAAGACTGTGTTAGATGCTTTAGGGGGTAAGAGAAACTAAAAAGTAGAAGAAGAGGAGAGGCCCAAAATATATATGGGAAGAAAAGATTACAAAGGAAGCAACTAGCAAAGAATACAAGATAGCATATAATTAGGGGCCAAACTGAGCCATGGCTAACTTAGTTTGTAGCACTGTAGAAGTCATGAGAAGAGGGGCGGATGGCTATAGTATTTGGAAAGACAGGAGGGAAGCAAGAAGGTATTCCAGGGCAAGAGGTACAGCATGTATAAAGCATATATAAAGAACAAAGCACATAGAGAAAGTGCCTACCAGTCTCACCAGTCAGGAATCTAGTCTCTTCCCCAGCCCTAGCTAGAGAGGCAAAAAACTCAAAGAGCCAAAAGAGATCCTTAAGATTAGCACTTTTTCATTGTCCTCACATTACAGATGAGAAAACAGAGGTCCAAAGAAGGAAAGAGATTTGGCTGAAGCCACAGTCAGTTAGCCTGATTAGAGAAGGGCCTCTAATCCCAAATTTTCTGGTCCCTAGTCACTTTCTTTACTTAAATTACCTTAAGTGGCTTCCTATCACTTATAGGACACTGCCAATTCTCTTCAAAGTAGCAATTAAAGTCTTCAGTAACTTGACACATATTTCCAATCCCAATGCACAGCTTGGGCTCTGAAGCTGACCTGGGTTTGAATCCCAACTCTGCCACCCATTAGCCGTGCAACAGTGAATGTTGCTGACCTAACTTCTCTGGGCTTCAGTTTTCCCACTTGCAAAAATAGTATCCACCTCAGACGGTTGTGAAATAAATAGAGCTAAATTGCTTTAGCATGGTATCCTGGAAATATTCCATTAGAAGTATCTGCTGTTAAAATGACCTCTCCAGGAGCCTCCATTTAGGCACTGCTGATGTCTGACACTCTTATATACTACACTGCTTAGATGAAGTTTTCTGGCTATATCATGCTGTTACAGATCTCCGTATCTTTGCTCATGCCATTCCCTCTGTTTAGAATGTCTCCATACTCCTAGATCCAAAGAATGTCTGTCCTTTGAGATTCACTTTAGGTGACATCTCCTTCAGGGCTCTCACAGCCCACTGTCCTCATCTTGATTGACACCATTGGCAAGTCGAGTATATTGCAATTTTCTATTTCTTATCTGCCTTTCCTACTAGGTGGTAAACAACTTCCAAGTGTGTGTGCCTCACACAGAGTAGATACTAATTAATTATTTTTAATAGAACTGAGAGCCTCTAGCACTCTTTCATATAGTACTGGAGGCAGCTAAGTAAAAGGTGTACAGCGCTTTGGTCAGTTTGGCTGTGGGAGTGGGGAGATAAGGGAATGGAACAGCCCGCCACAAACACTAATTTTCAAAACCTGCCCAGGTCAAGTCCCTTGAGAGACTGACCCCATTAATAGGCAGGCTCCTGTCACTAACAAGGTAATTGACAGGGACAGAATCCTTAGACAAATTCTAATGAGGTCTGTTAAGCCCATGACAAAGGTTGGGTGCCATTCAGATGATAATGAACAGCAACTATTCACAGGCCTTTGGTATTGCTAGACTGATGATGGATCCCTTTTAACAGTTTAAATACTTCTGCAGTTAACCCTTATTCTTTAGTGACAGAATATTTCAGATGTTAAAATGGAAAAGCAACTCCATGCTGCCACCGAGATCCAGAATGGCTAAACCACTAGTAACAAGGCAAGGACACTTGTGAGACAACAGCCTCCAGCATGTGTAAATGCTTATCTCCTTTTTTGAGCTTTGAAAGAAAGTGACTTTGGTTGAATATGCCAGAGCTCACTTAATCCGCATAACTCCAAAAGGCAGAGTATATTATCTCTGAAGCCTAGTTTCACAGAGGGTAAAGAACTTAGTTAAAGTCAAACAGTTTGTGAATACATGGCAATACAGGGATTCAAACCCATATCTGTTGGGCTCCAAGTCTTACAGTCATCCCATTGCATCCCACTGCCTGCTTGTCTAGTTCCTGTCAAGAAATCAGCCCCTATGGGGGCCCCTTTAGGCAAAAGCCACCTTCTGTTTCTCTGATGGAGGTTCAAGGTATTCCATTTAGGACACTCTTTTCATTCTTAGTCTTCTTATGAGATTTGAAAGGTAATCTATTCTTTGGGGAGGTTTCTTTCCATTTGACATCTCTCCTTTTTTATTATACATTTTGAAAATCATTAAGAGGCATAATTGTGGGTTAATAAGATGAATGAAACCAAAAATAAGGGCATCATGAGTAGTTAATTAGGTGGGAGTTTGTAATATGATTTGGAAGCAAAGAAATCTTAAATTCTTTAGTCCACTTAGACTAAAGAAAATAGATACAACTTCTTTTTTTTAACATCTTTATTGGAATATAATTGCTTTACAATGGTGTGTTAGTTTCTGCTTTATAACAAAGTGAATCAGCTACACATATACATATATCCCCATATCCCCTCCCTCTTGCATCTCCCTCCCACCCTCCCTATCCCACCCCTCTAGGTGGTCACAAAGCACTGAGCTGATCTCCCTGTGTTATGCATCTGCTTCCCACTAGCTACCTATTTTATATTTGGTAGTATATATAAGTCCATGCCACTCTCTCACTTCATCCCAGTTTACCCTTCCCCCTCCCCATGTTCTCAATGGATACAACTTCTTGAACATCAAAATTTAAACCAGAGTAGAGAGAGGTTATAAAAAGCCTCCAGTTTAGGAAAAAATAATTTTGATTAGATGGTTTAGATCAGAGGTCATAAATTAAAATGCCTATAAAAACAGAACTACCTTATGATCCAGCAATCCCAATTCTAGGTATATATTCAAAGGAAATGAAATCAGTATCTCAAAGAGAATATCTGTACTCCCATATTCATTGCAGCATTAGTCACAATAGCCTAAGTGTCCTTAGATGGACAAACAGATAAACATATACACACAATGGAATATCAATAAGCTTTAAAAAAGAAGGAAATCCTGCCTTTTGCAACAACATGGATGAACTTGGAGGACATTATGTTAAGTGAAATAAGCCAGACACAGAGTAGAATGGTAGTTGCCAGGGGCTGGGGGAGGGGAAAATGGGGGAGATGTTGGTCAAGAGGTACACATTTTCAGTTATATAAGATGAGTAAGTTTTAGAGATCTAATATATAGCAATATGAATATAGTTAACAATACTGTATTTTGTGCTTGAAATTTGCTAAGAGGGTAGATCTTAAGTGTTCTTCATAGAAAGAAAGAAAGAAGGAAGGAAGGAAGGAAAGAAAGAAAGAAAGAAAGAATGAATGAAAGAAAGAAAGAAAGAAAGAAAGAAAAAGAAAGAAAGAAGGGAAGGAGGGAGGGAGGGGAGAAGGAAGGAAGGAAGGAAGGGAGAAAACGGTAACTATATGAGGTGATAGATATAGTAATTAGCTATATTGTGGCAATTATTTCACAACATATACATATACCAAACATCATTATGGTATATAAGTAATATACCATAAATATATACAATTTTTATTTGTCAATTATACCTCAACAAATATGAACAAATAAAAATAAAAACTGAATAAGTTCATTAAACTGGTTCCATCACTAACACGTTGTATGATTTGGGGCCTATCTTTTTCCATCCCTGGATATCTGTTCCCTCACCTATAAAATGAGGTGGTTATTGGGTAATCTAAAGAGTCTTTCAGCTCTGCCATTCAGTGACTCTAAGAAAGTCCTTCCCTTGAAAATAATGGAAAAAAGAAACAGTCACACATTACACGTCTACTGTTGGAAGAACATAGAACCATTTATTAAGTATGTCTGCCCTCCCCACTGTAAAGACCACGCCCCCAATACCCAAAATAACCAAAAAAACCCACCCCAAATCCCCAAAAAACAAATTAAAAAAAAAGAACTTGAATCAGAGCAAGCCTCTTGATTCAAAATATGGGAAACTTTAAAGGACAAATGACCTGTTTTCTTTAACAAATAAATTATAAGAAACAAGAAAGAGATGAAGAAGAAACTTACAGATTGGGAACATGGTAAAAACACAGAGGCCCTATCCTATCAAACTTTGGCCTCTGTGTTCTTTATTAGCCCTCCAAGTGATTCTGATACACACAAAAGATTGAGAACTACTGCTATAGATAAGGGATCACCAAACTATGGCCCTTGGGCCAAATCCAACCTGTTTTTGTAGATAAAGTTTTATTGGAGTATTGTTATGCTTATTCATTCACATATTATCAATGGCTGTTTTTGTATTATAAAGGTAGAACTAAGTAGCTGCAACAGAGTCCATATAGCTCACAAAGCCTTCAATATGTATTATCTAATCCTTTCTGGAAAACATTTGCTGACCTCTGCTAGAGATTAAAAGAGACTTAAAAAACATCTGAAAAGATTCCTATGTGTGGACGTTATTTGGATCCTTATTAAAAAAAAATATATATATATATATATATGACATATTTGAGACTACTGGAAAATTGAACACAGAATATTTAATGATATTAAGTAATTATTAACAGTTTGTTTTCAGATGTGATAATTATATTGTGTTTATATGTACAAAGAATTTTCATTTTTCAATATACATACTGAAATATTTATGGATAAAATAATGTCTTAGATTTGCTTCACAATAATATAGGAGGAGGGGAAATGAATAGGGATATAGATGAAACAAGGTTTGCTACGTGTTGAAAATTGTTGAAGCTGGGTGATAGGCACATGAGAGTTCCTTACAGGCATATGAGAGTTCCTTATACTATTCCTTCAGACTCAGGATGCCACAAGGATTTAAAAAGTCCCCCACCCTCCTTCACAAGATTTTGGTTAAAGATTTAAGAGGATTATACCTGGATCAAGGTTGAGTAGAGGCCTTTCCAGCCAGAACGGAAAAAAGCATCTGAAGTGACAAAAACCCTTCTTAAGGACATTATTCCTAGGTACGGCCTTCCCTCTACTATTCAGAGCAACAATGGATCTGCTTTCATCACAGAAATAATGCAAACAGCAAATAAAGGTTTAGGTATAAAATGGAAACTTCACTCAGCATGGACACTGCAATCTACAGAAAGGGTAAGAAGATGAACCACACTCTGAAGAAAATGCTCGCCAAACGATGCCAGGAAACTCATCTAAAATGGAAAAAGGTCTTGCTGATTGCTCTCCTTTGTACACTGGTGGCCCCTAGAAGCGGGCTAGGTATACAGGATACCACTCTTACCTCCTAAGAGTAAAGAAAGAGAAACATTTCTAACACAGGAGGCAAAAATTAAACAGTATGTACAACAGATTGGTCAATTGTTAACCACTGCATGAGTTTGTATTCCACAGGTCTCCCCCTCACCTGGAAGCTCCCTTGCATCCCTTTAAAGCAGGAGACCCAGTGCTGCTGAAAGTGTGCAAAAGAGCAAGGGTGCTTCCCTGGTGGCACAGTGGTTAAGAATCTGCCTGCCAATGCAGGGGACATGGGTTTGAGCCCTTCTCCAGGAAAATCCCATATACCGCGGAGCAACTAAGCCTGTGCACCACAACTACCGAGCCTGCACTCTAAAGCCCAAGAGCCACAACAATTGACCCCACGTGCTGCATGTACGGAAGCCCACGTGCTCTAGAGCCTGTGCTCCACAATAAGAGAAGCCTGCGCACCACAACAAAGAGTAGTCCCTGCTCACCGCAACTAGAGAAAGCCTGCATGCAGCAACAAAGACCCAACGCAGCCAAAAATAATAAATAAATTTTAAAAAAAGAGCAAGGATCTGAGCAGCAGCTTGAAGAAAAATGGAAGGGATCCTATGACATTCTTCTTACTACTCAGAAACTTTAAGTATTTGTTCTGACAAGCAGAATGAAAGTTCTGTTTTCTTATTCTTTCTCATACCTTTTATGTACAAAGTTATACATCCATATGCTGATCCTTTTGATAATTCTAACTGCCAGATATGTGGTCAGCTTCCTATTTCTGGGTCTTCAGGATTGCCTTAATGGGTTTTCCCCATACAGGAAATGGTTTGGAAACAACTGGCTACAACAAGTCTCTCTGAAGTACCAGTTCCACACTAGGCTTCAGACTTATTCCCTTGAATTCCTAAGGAAATGAGATCTTTTCTGTCTACTAAAGTTCCAGTTGTCATTCCTCTTACCTCTAACTGGGCCTGTTGCACCAAAATGGCAGACCAAGGGATTGAGATCTTAATCACATAAGACTCGGATCCAGGACTTGGAGCTCAAATATTGTAAATTTGGTATCTACTCCCCAAAATTTAGACACCCCATCTCAGCAGGAAGTAGAATGGTCATCACCCAGTTCCCTGAAAGATTTGGGGAAAGATAAAACCAAAGTGGGGATTAAAACCGAGTTCCCCTAAAACCAAGTTCCTCTGCTGAGTTTATGATTAACATCTCTATCCAAAATGATTGTTCCCTTTCTAATCTAATATCTGTTCTCCTCAAGATTGAGGAGGATCAAGTAAAAAGCGGGGAGTGAGACCAAGCAGGGCCCTGTGGGGCTCCCAGGCCTCCCCGTTTCTTGTAGGCAAGACTCCAGCCTGCATGACTTTCCCTGTGTTCCAAAGGGAGGGTTTGAACAGCTGCTAATCAAGGGAGAAGCAGCCAGAAAACCACCTGAGGAAAGACTAAAGGAACCAGAGAAGCTCATCAAGATGATTACCTGAGACCAGATTAGAGGAGTGCAGGCCCTACACATAACCTAATCTTGTCAGAGACCCCACCGTTGAACCACTGTTATAAAACCCTTCATCAAATCCTCTGGGGTTGTGACACATAGTTTTTCAGGCACGCACCAGCTGTGTCCCCCTTTGCCTAGCAAAATAATAAAGCTATCCTTTTCTATTCACCCAAAACTCGTTCTCCAAGGTTTGATTCGGCACTGGTATACAGAGAAGCTGAGCTTTTGGTAACATCCCAATTCCTGAAGATGATGCCCTTAAGGGCAGACAGCTTTGGTTTCAACCATTGGTGTTATATTATTCATAATTTACTTTAAATACTGCAACATAGCCAGTACAATGTCCTAAATTTCATCAATGTCATCAATTGCAATCACACCATTATTTTAGTATGTACCACTGAGAAAGAAGAAACTTTCACTGTCAAATCATTATGTAATATTTTTGAAGACATTTTAAATAGAAAATAAACTCAACAATGAACATAATTTAACTAAAATGACTACAACATGAGCAGCTATGATCATGTTCATGCATGTAGACGTTATGATAATTAGATAAAAACTGCTATCTGACAACAGTGATTTTAAGAAACAATTGATTCTAAGATGCATCCAGAATTCAGGTTACAATTTGAAAAAGAAAAGTGCCCTTTAGAATGGATAAAATTTGATATATGTGTTTGTTAGTTTTCATGCACACCCTAGGACAGGTCAGTTATGGTTGTAGTATTCTAATTTTAAATGCATATTTACATACTCTAGGGCTGATTAATTAGTATTTAAAAGACTCTAATCAGAAGCCAGAGGGGCTACTATAAGCTTCAGCTAACCTCATCTCCAATCAACACCAATGGCTCTGTTAATTAGCATGGTTGGTGGCAAACTGACTTCTCATTGCTTAGATGTGTCAAGATAAATGGATTGTGGATTGGCTAGAAATATTGTATAGACATTCTCAAGCTTTCATTGACAGGTTAGAATAGAGCAATGATCAATCTTAACATCAGTAAGGTGAGTCAACTAATATTATGAATCTTCAGATGTGATGCAGCATAAGGTACACAAAATCACCTATGATGTGTTCTATCCCCAAAATAGTTAACTTGAATCCATCTAGCCTTAAAATACAACCTCTACTTTATAAGAAATAAAGAAAATAGGGGAACAAGCTGAAAAATACAATGACGAAAGTAGACAAAACTAGTGAGAGAGTGGTGTGGACATATATACACTACCAAACGTAAAATAGATAGCTAGTGGGAAGCAGCCGCATAGCACAGGGAGATCAGCTCGGTGGTTTGTGACCACCTACAGGGGTGGGATAGGGAGGATGGGAGGGAGGGAGATGCAAGAGGGAAGAGATATGGGAACATATGTATATGTATAACTGATTCACTTTGTTATAAAGCAGAAACT
The DNA here is from genome assembly GCF_951394435.1 of Stenella coeruleoalba. Taxonomy (NCBI): domain Eukaryota; kingdom Metazoa; phylum Chordata; class Mammalia; order Artiodactyla; family Delphinidae; genus Stenella; species Stenella coeruleoalba. The sequence continues at coordinate 52,311,145 of NC_137152.1, forward strand.
AACACCATTGTAAAGCAATTATACTCCAATAAAGATGTTAAAAAAAACAAAAAAGACTCTACAGAAAAACAAATTTTTGGGTCAACTAAGGAAATGTTAATATGCTCTGGAGAGGTAGAACTTGTTGAACTGAAAAAAGGTGGAAATTGTTGAACTGAAAAAAGTTTGGTGTTACTGAACAGCATAACCTCAATTTGGTAAAAAATGTAAATGTGAAAGATCCAGAAGAAAAAGCACGAATATATTAATAGTAGTGACTTTTGGATGCTGAAAATAGAAAGCTTTTATTTTTGTTTATTGACTTGTTTTGTTCTTCTATATTTTCCAATCTCTACAATGCAATGGTATTGCTTCAGAAATAACAAGTGCTATTATTACAAAAGTAAGAAGATTCTAATAAGCCTAAGAGCTCACACCCTATAGAATGGTAGCCGAAGCCTAGGATTGCAAAGGGGTCTTGGTCTTGCATTTGGGCATTAGATCATGGGATTTTATTGCCTGAACTACAATTGCGTTGCTGTATTATTATCTCATCTGTTTCAATTTAAACTTTAATGCATGATGCAGTCAGAGCAACTGAAAGGAAAGAGAGCTGAGACTTCACTGAGTTTACAGAACAGGTTGTACAACTGTTTTGAATCTGCTTCGAGATAAATACCTGCGTGAGTGGCAGAATTAGGCCTGAGGCTTGCTTGCATTGTATATGCCACTGGTCATGAGATTGTGGGGGAGGTAACCTGTACCGTTCTCCTACTTCAGATTAATGGAAGCAATAGGTAAAAAGCAAAAAGAATGGAATAATTGGGAATCTCAAATTGGCTGATGTCAATTTGTGTTTGCCAGTAATTAGCCTAGAAAATGGGCCAGCAGTGGGAACACACTAAGAAGGCATAAGTTATGATTATCATATAGCTTATGAAAGCAGTGGTTGGCAGGCAGAAAAATTATGTGAATTTTGAAAGCACATAGATTTTCTTCTCCTGTGTAAATTTCCCTGTTGGAACTAAGCCTATTTTATTTGCATTTTCCCTATAACTCTTGGTTATAAAGATACAAAAAAGTTGAAAGAATGGTACTATGAAAAATAATACTGTCTATACCTAAATTCAGGAATTAACATTTTCCTACATTTGCTTGTTCTCTCTGTATATTTTTTTTCTGAGCCCTTTAGAAGTAAATTGTTTCAACCCTAAATATTGTAGTATTCATCTCCAAATAATAAGCATGCTGTCCTACAAAACCACAATAACATTTTTATACCGAGGAAAATTTATAATAATTCCATATCACCTGATATCCGGTCCATATTCAAATTTTCTCAAATATCATGAAAAAATTATTTTATAGGTGGGTGTTTCAAATCTAGATCCAAAGTTCATACACTGCATTTGTTTCTGTTTCTTTAGCCTCTTAATACAAAACAGTACCACTACCTTTTTTCCCCAGGGCATTGACTTTTATAAAAATTCCAAGCCAGTTGTCTAAAAGAATGTCAAAATTCTGCATTTTTCTATACCCTGTATTTCCTGTAAACTTAAAAGGCTAAATTTGATTGGGGTTAAACATTCTTGGCAAAAATATTTGTTTATGTTGTATACTTCTTACTGTATCCCATCAGAAGGTAGATAAGGTCAGTTTGTATCATTATTAGTGATGCTAAATTTGATCAATTAATTAAGGTGGTATTTGCCAGATAACTTCATTGTAAAGATATAGTTTCCATTTGTAATTAGTAAGTAATCTGTGGGTAATACTTTGAAACTATATGAATATCTTGTTCCTGAAAATTCTTTTACTCAGTGGTTTTGATCCATGCCTGAAACAGGGTGCTGAGGTTGCAAACTCGAAGTTTTTCTTTTTACTTTCTTTCTTAAGTGTAGTTGATTTACAATATTAGTTTTAGGTGTACAACATAGTGATTCAATATCTTTATAGATTATACTCCATCCAAAGTTATAAAATATTGGCTATATTCCCTGTGCTGTACAATATATTCTTGTAGCTTATTTATTTTATAAATAGTACTTTGTACCTTAGTCCTCTACCACTATCTTACCCCTCTCCACTTCCCTCTCCCCACTGGTAACCACTAGTTTGTTCTCTACACCTGTGAGCCTGTTTCTGTTTTATTATGTACATTCGTTTGTTTCATTTTTTAGATTCCACATATAAGTGACAACATACAGTACTTGTCTTTCTCTGCCTGACTTATTTCCTTAGCATAATACCCTCCAAGTCTATGCATGTTGTTGCAAATGGCAAAATTTCATTCCTTTTATGGCTGAGTAATATTCCATTGTATGTATATATACCAGCTGCTTTATCAATTCATCTGTTGATGGACACTTAGGCTTCTACATCTTGGCTTTTGTAAATAATGCTGCTATGAACACTGGGGTGCATGTATATTTTTGAATTAGTGTTTTGTTTTCTTTGTATATATACCCAGGAGTGGATTATATGGTAATTCTAGTTTTTGTTTTTTGAGGAACCTCCAAATATTTTCCATAGTGGCTGCATCAATTTACATTCTCACCAGCAGCATACTAGGATTCCTTTTTGATGACAGTCATTCTTTTTGTTTGTTTGTTTGTTTAGCAAGAAGAAAAGAGTTTTATTTATCACTATGGATGATAAATGAAACAATGAGTAAATAAAATTATACTTTTAATATTGATTTACAGTATTTCAAATATCTCTGGGTGTTTATATTTAATCTACGTATCCATTCAGACTTCTTAAAATTATTTTCATGAGCTAATGATCCACACAGAATTTAAAAATTCACAGTATCCTTCAATTTTGTTTATTTTATTAAAATCCAGTCCTCGATCTAATTGCATTTCTTTTCTTCTTTAAAATATAAATAGTGGCACTTAAAATAACACTAACAATTGCAACAGATCCAACCACTGACAATACCAAGGTAGAAATGTTAACTCTGGGATTTGGATGACTTTCACCACGACTGGTGATCTGCTTGAGAAATAAACAAAGCTACTTGTGTAAAGTTGGATACTTTTGATGTCAAATTGCTTTAATCCACATTTTGAATGGCAATGAATATGTGGGTTTCATTTTCTTCTGAGATATTTCCTGGTTTGAATGCAAAGGTTTCCTTGGAGTTGGCCTCATTTGGTAGCAGATCAGTAGTGTTTACTTGCAGAGCATGGTCAAAATTATCCCTTAACTCCAAAATTAGCTCCAGAATGTTTCCACTTATTCTTATGATATACTGTTGAACTTAGGGGAAAAAGTTACAAATTAAGTAGGAACTGGAGCATCCATTTAAAATTCCTTTTTATTAATTTTTCTCAAAAATATTTAGTTATGTCAAGCTTATACTCATATCCAAAGCCTTATTTATTTTTCTATAAAAGCTGAATTCTGATTTTTAAACTCTGCCAAATGCTACCTTCTCTGTATGAAAAGTGGTAGCAGGTTATAATGTGTCACATTTGATTGATTCAAAACATGAGATTATAAAATTAATACTTTTCTGAGCTATCAATTAAAAATTATTTTCCTCTTACTCATCCTTACACCCTTGCTTTTGCAATGAGTACCTTTCACTTAATCAACGCTGCATGACACTTTGTCCTTACCATTTACAACATCAAAATCATCTGGTGCTGTCCATGTTTTTTTAATAATTTTAATTGTAGTATAGTTGCTTTACAGTGTTGTGTTAGTTTCTGCTGTGCATCAAACTGAATCAGCTATACGTATGCATAGATCCCCTCTTTTTTGGATTTCCTTCCCATTTGGTCACCACAGAGCAGTGAGTGGAGTTCCCTGTGCTATATAGTAGGTTCTCATTAGTTATCTACTTTATACATAGTAGTGTATATATGTCAGTCCCAATCTCCCAATTCATCCCACCACCCCCATGACAGGTGTGAGGTAATATCTCAATGTGGTTTTGTTTGCTTTCTCTGATTATTAGCAATGTTGAGCATCTTCTCATGTGTCTGGTGATCTGTATGCCTTTGTTGGAAAAATATCTATTCACGTCTTCCCATTTTTTAATCGAGTTGTTTTTTCAATATTGAGTTACATGAGCTGATCATATATTTTAGCTATTAACCCCTCATTGGTCATATCTTTTACAAATATTTTCTCCAATTTGGTAGAATGTCTTTTTATTTTGTCAATGGTTTCCTTCGCTGTGTGAAAGGTTATATGTTTAATCAGGTCCCATTTTTTTTGTTGTTCTTTTTTTTTTTTTGCTTTTGTTTACTTTGCCTTAGGAAACAGATCAAAAAAACCATTGCTACAATTTATGTCAAAGAGTGTCCTGCCTATGTTTCACTCTAAGAATTTTACAGTATCTGCTCTTACATTTAGGTCTTTGATCCATTTTGAGTTTATTTTTGTGTATGGTGTTAGAGAATGTCCTAATTTCATTCTCTTACATGTTGCTGTCCAGTTTTCCCAGCACCATTTATTGAAGAGACTGTCTTTTCTCCATTGTATATTCTTGCCTCCTTTGTCATAGATTAACTGACCATAGGTGTGTGGGTTTATTTCTGGGCTGTCTATTCTGTTCCATTGATCCATGTGTCTGTTTTTGTGCCAAGAACACACTGTTTTGATTACTGTAGCTTTTTGAAAACTAGTTTTTCTAATTCTATCATTCCTCCCACACTTATTAGCTGGTATTCTTCAGTAATAAAGGGCTTTCCTTACTCTAACTACCTCCCATGGATTTTTATTTATTCAAAATGTTATTATCAAATACAGCACTCATTGTTTTTGATGTTTCGGTTGCTCCAGATGTAATCAGTGTCAGCCTTTTCAAGCAGATTCCTGAATCTTTGTGACATGACCCTATTAGTGCATGAGCTCTTCTTTGCTTACAAAGGTATACTTGATCCAAGACTCACCTTGTATTTTCCTTGCCCCAGACCTGGAATCAGCCAGTTCTCTAAGAAGACTTGGCACTTTTGAGAAGGGAATGTTATTTAGAGACAAAAGATCTGGGCACTACATGTGTTTATTGCTTTCTTGGGTAGAATCATCTCAAGACTCGTTAAGTGAATAGAAGATTTTGTTGTTTTGTTTTTAAATCATGAGTTCATATTGGCATTCTCAATTCAACTTTACCATTAGAGAATTTTTTTTTCTTTACATCTTGAATTTTGTATCCACATCTCTTTTTCTTACACCATAAACCTTGGCTTCTGATAATATTAATATATTTACTATTTTTTATTTTATCCTTATGAGATACATATACATAAAATAATTTCAAGTTATAATTATAATATTACTAGTACTAATAAACCTACTGGCTGATGCTTACAACTTTTTTTGCAGTTTTTCCTGTTTTTAGAATATATTTCATTAGCATGAATCAGAGGCTGTGTTGACAAGTTAGATGAAATAACTGTTTTCTCTGTATGACTATGCTATGAATTTGATAAACATTTAGATTCATTTGATTTTTTGCATTCCATTTTAGGGTTTGTAATGTTTTCCTTTTCATTTAATTTTACTTTTTGGATACCTAAAATATTAATATGGCTCAAAAGTCAAAACCATAGAAGGAGGACTCAGAGGAATCTAGCTCTCATCCTTGGCCCTTCCACCCTAGTCACCACCTATCCCCTGTAGAAAAGAAAAAAAAAAGAGAAGCCTCAATTAAATATAGTCAGGAGACCAGAAGGGGGAGCTCTTATACCCTGCCATGATAGCAGAGCCCAACAGGAAGAAAACAGATTTTTCTTTCCTGCCAAGGACCCAAGCCAATGAAAAGCTATGGACTCTTTGTTTACTATAGCCCTCCCAACTTCCTTTTCCCCTCTATAAAAGCATTGTCCTTCCCTTGTCAGGTGAGGACTTGCCCATTGTTTGGCATGGTTGCAGATTCCAAATTACAAATCTCTGCTCATCCCAAATAAACCCACCTTTGCTGAAGAAATATCTGGTAGTCTATTTCAGGTCAACACCTCCATAGTAACCATTTTCATTAGTTTGTTTTTATAACAGCTTTATTGAGATATATTTCATGTACCATAAAATTTACCCTTGTAAAAGGTACAATTCAGTGGTTTTTAATATATTCATAGAGTTGTCCAACAATCATCACTATCTAATTCCAGAACACTTTCACCACTCTAAAAAGAAACCCTGTAACCATTAGCTGTTACTTCCCATGTCTCAGTCCTAGGCAACTATTAACCTACATTCTGCCTCTATAGATTTGTCTTTTCTGGTCATTTCATAAAAATGGAGTAATGTAATATGTAGCCTTTTGTGTCTGGCTTCTTTCACTTAGCATAATATTTTCAAGGTTCATCCATATACTTGATTCCTTTTATGGCTGAATAATTTTCCATTGTATGTTTATACCATATTTTATTTTTTCCATTCAGCATTTGATGGTCATATGGGCTGTTTCCACCTTTGGACAACTATGGATAATGCTGCTATGAATATTTGTGTACAAGTTTTTGTACAGAAATTTGTAATGCATCTGGAAATCACTTCAAAAACAAAATTCATATTTTCCTCATTCTTTTTAATGACTATATAATACCACATTGCTTGAATATACCATGATTTACAAAACTAGTCACTTATTGTTGAATATTTATGTTGCTTCCAATATTTTGTTACTAAAAATTACACTGCACTGACACAAACTTGTGCATATGTTGTTTTGTATTTGTGGAGGTATATCTTCAGAGTAGATGCCTAAAAGTGGAGTTGCTGGGTTAAAGGATAATTGAAAATGCAGATTTGTTAGATATTGCCAAATTCCCGTCCTGTACGTCTGTGTTTGTATTGCATTAACACCAGCAATGTGTTGGACTCCCTGTGCCCCAAAGTCTCATAAACAGAATGTGGTCAAGCTTTAGGGTTTGCCAATAAATGGTATCTCAATGTAGGTTTAATTTGCATTTTTCTTATTACAAGTTAACTTGCACAGTTTTTCACATATTTAAGGTTATTTGTCATTCTAGTTCTGTGTTTTGTGTGTCTGTGTCTATTGTTCCTTTTGTTCTAAGGATTTTGAGGAGCAAGATTCTTCAAGTAAGGTAGATGGCCAGCCTTTTGGTGGAGGGAGGTAGGTGTCTCTCACTAACTGCTAGTAGGAGAATCTTCAATTGAATCCTTGGCTCATGTCACATATTAAGACTCTTAGAAAGTAAGAGCTGGAAGAACACTTTGAGATTAGCTATTCCAGTCCCCTCATATTATAGATGACCAAACTGAGGCCCAGAGAGTAGGATGGACTTTCTTTAGGTTCATAGCAAATTAGCAATAAAGCTGAAATTTGAACCCAAAGTCCCTTTTCCCCGGGCAACTTCAAATTAACAACATGTGCTGATTTTTGTACTTTACGGAGATTATCATAAACAATTTTTTGGAAAGAAAATGCCTTTTAATGTTTGCTATTAGCCCAAATTACAAACATTGGCAATAAATATAAAAGCTATTGTCTTGTTAATTCTGCCTATTTGTCTGCAATATTGGCTATAGACGTATTAAAAAAAACTCCAAAACAAAAACTTAGAATGTCAGAGTTGGTCAGATCTTGGAGAGATATTATCATATCACAGGGGAACCTGAGGTCCAGAGGTACAGAGTGATCAGGATTTATTACAGCAGGAGGCAAAGAGGGCCATTTAACCTTCACTACGGGCCTCAATTTTAGGTGTTTTGAGATATTCTCCAAATGAGGTTAAAATATCTCATCAATGCATTTATGAGTGTGCTGATAGCTTTATTTTGTTAAACACAAACACTTAAAAGGCATCACAATTTTTCTAAGCTTGTTGTCTCACTTATTTACTTTTTAATACACCAGGAGTGGTCTTAAGAGAGACCTGCCCGTGGTCATCAAGAAAGCTAGTAGCAGAACTGACACTAGAACCCAGGTTTGCTGACTCCTGGACAGAGTATTTTCTGCTGCACCATACTGTTTCCTTAGAGCAGCTAGCCTTTTATGAGTCAAGTAAATTCATCTTTATTCACAACATTGAACCTTCATGCCAGGAAGCACCACAGTGGGGCACACATGCCCTTACACCCACCCATCTTAGAGCCTATCACCAGACCTACTCTCTGGAATGCTGCTATCTGTTCCTACATGCCACACCCAAGCAAAGAAGGTGACCATAATCATAACTCCCATGTCTTGAGAACTTCCTATGTGCCACGTACTTCACCTGTGTTCATTCAAATCCACACAACAGTCTTATGTGGTAGGGAATACTACTCTCATTTTATAGATGATCAAACAGGTTAAGAGAGGTTTTCCTAAGATTACACAGCTGGGATTTGAACCCACGTTTATCTGACAGCAAAGCCTGTGCTCAGCCACCATTCTACCTGGTGTTACCATTCAACTGAGACAACCCCTCAACTAAGATGCATGATGACCCTGAGAGGATATATATAAGGGTAAAGGGAAAACTGACTTTCTCACAGAGCACTCAGACTGCCCAGGATGAAGCAGTTGGGGGCTGAGACTTAATGAGCTGACAGACAGTTAATCTGCAGTGCTACCATGTGGGCCAGCCCTCTAATAGGAACTCTTCCTGAAAACCTAGAAGTTACTTACTTGACCAAGTGTCTTATAAGAAGTTCCAGCATCTCTCTGTTCTTTTCCGGTAGCTTATATACCAAGGAATGAATAGCTCCCAGCCGATAATCCAGGTTGTCAGACTCTGAGAGAGAACAGAGAGATAGTTTTGCCTTCTGGGCAACTGGATCAAGCAAACTCTCATACATATACACACAGGCACACACACACATGTGCACATGTGCACACAGACACAATCAGAGACACATAGAGTCAAATAGATGGAAAGAGAGAGATATATAGACACAGGGACACAATGACAAAGAGAGACCAAGAAACAGACACTGAAAGAAAGAGAGGGAGGGAGAGAGACTGACTAAAAGATAAAAACATAGATTGAAAACAAAGAAATAGGCCTAGAAAGATGAAGAATTAGAAGAGAGAAGAGAAAAGAAATGTGAGTAGAGAAGACAAGACTGTCTCAGAGCAAGTCAGAATTCTGGATACAGCAGGTTGCTCCTAAAGTTCCACATGTAAACTTCCAGCTGGAATCCCTTGCCCACCCACTTTCCTTGTGGAACTAGGAGGTATGCTTCTGCCTCTGGGTTCCTATGAAAATCACTGAGAGACCTCAGAGTAAAGATCAAAGCTCTCTTGCCTCAACAAATATTCATTATGAAGACAAATCCCCTGAATCATTTTCCTGAATACCATACAAGGCATAATGCAGAAGAGTCACATCAAGGTAGGGAGGGATACTCATACAGTGGCCTCAGTCAAAACTTTTAATGCTTCTTCAGCTGCCAACTTTTTAAGTGATTCCATATGCCTTATTTCCTGTGTACCCTTCCACCCTCACCATTGGTCTTATCATCTAAAAAAATGTGATGCTAGCACTAAAAGATTAGGAATAATAATTCACAACACAATTGAAAAGCATTTGAAAAGGCAAAGTGCTGAAAACATGCTGAAATAGTAACTGTAATGGAAACATTTTGCTGTCCCCTGGCAATGTGAGCCATCTTGTTCTGATGTAAGAGGCAAAATCGATCAATAAAATCCTCAGACCTGTCATATCCCTCGTTAGCCAGTTTTCTCCATTTCACTCAACTAACATTGATTTATGAAAAATAATACAACACTTGAGTTAGCAAGTAAGAATACTCTCATTTGACAGTGGACAAAATCTGTGTATATGTTTGTTTTTTCCCTCACTTTCCCTCAAGCAGTCTTCTAGGCTTGTTGCTGTAAATATTACTTAAAAGCGAGGACAACACAATTAACTAAGTAACATAAATACTTACTGGCAGCAGAGACCAGCTCTTTGTGAAGTCTATAGGTCATGACAGGTTCAGAAAGATTCCTGAAATTAATGAAGACTGTAAGTTCCTTTGGGGAGGGAGTAGCAAGGCCTTAGATGCGCAGTTCTGTGAGCAGCAAGGCTGAAGTTTCTGAGCTCCACAGATTAATGACTACATACATTTCTCTCTTCATCTGAAACTTTGTCAGAGGAATCCTAGTTGCTAGTAATTTGACAGAAGACCTATAAAAGTATGAGCTGAGACCTTGTGCAGGGTCTCCAATTAGTTCCCCAAAGTGAAAAGAGACACAAATCAGTCCTGCAAAATTCCAAAGTGGACCCACTATGAATGCTACTATGAAGTCCTTACAGTTGGATAGTTCCTCAGTTTCCAAAGTGCTTTTTTTTTTTTTTTTGCAGTACACGGGCCTCTCACTGTTGTGGCTTCTCCCGTTGCGGAGCACAGGCTCCAGATGCGCAGGCTCAGCGGCCATGGCTCGCGGGACTAGCCGCTCCGCGGCATGTGGGATCTTCCCAGACCGGGGCACGAACCCGCGTCCCCTGCATCGGCAGGCGGACTCTCAACCACTGCGCCACCAGGGAAGCCCCCAAAGTGCTTTTATATCTGTCCTCCCATTTGATCCTTCCAAAGATCCTGTGAGGTGAAGCAGTAATTCAAATACCCATTTAATGCAGAAGGAAATTGAGCCTCAAATAGGTTTCTTTATTTAGTCAAAAAATATTGGCTGAGGGACTTCCCTGGCGGTCCAGTGGTTAACACTCCATACTTCCACTGCAGGGGGAATGGGTTCAACCCCTGGTTGGGGAACTAAGATCCCGCTTGCTGTGTGGTGCAGCCAAAAAAAAAAAAATGTTGGCTGAGCACCTACTCGTGACTGGCATTGTGCCAGGTATTGGGGATCCAGATGAATTAGACATAGTCTAAACCTCCGAGGAGCTAATAGTCTAGTTGAGGAGAGTTCCATATACAAAATGTAGGTGATGCATGGCTCAGAGGAAGGAAGTAATACACTAATAATAATAATAACAAACTATCCACTGTTCTAAGTGGTTTATATATATTTACTCACTTAATTCTCATGACAACCCTGTAAGGTAGATATTGTTATTATCTCCACTTTATAGATAAGGAAACTGAGCTTCAGAAAAGTTAAATAGTTCATCCTAGACCACACAATTAGTAAGTGGCAGAATTTAGCAGTCTGTCTCAAGTCCATGTTCTTAATCACTACTTTATACTGCTTGCCACTGCTATTATTGTAGTAATCTAGGTGAGAAATAATAAAGGCCTAAACGAAAATAGTGCCATTAGGGATAGAAAGAAAATGTGAGAAGAGTCATTTGAAAGACATTAAAGACAGAGCTTCAATAATTGCATATGCTGGTGACGGAGAGAGTAATCTGGTTTGGGTGACTGAATAGATTAGAAATTGATTGAGAGGGAAGTGGAGATGCTATGTCAGAAGGGTTTCTGGGATAGCCAAAGGCAGATGTTTATTAGGAAGATGGATGGAGTGCCTTTCTAGATCTGAGAAGTAGATGTGGAAATCATGAGCCTAGGAGGGTGATTAGAACCATGAGAACAGATACCACTGCTCAAGGAAAGATGACAAACTGGCAGCCAACAGCTACATGAGACCTTTCAACAATTCTTCCCTGTCCAGAGTAGTGTGTAAAAAAGAAATGGAATTGAATGAGTCATCAGAATACGAAAAAATTGTATATTACACATAAAAGTCAATATTGTCTGCCTCTATTGAAAAACTGAAAGATCTGTCTATATTGGGTCCATATGGTTATTTGTGGAAGTAAAGAATATTGCTGTTTATATATAAACAAAGGGATTGCTATGCAAGTAAAGGTTTTATATGCAACATGTTTAACATAAAAGCAGTCTACTTCAGTCATTTTCATGTCCTGGCTCTTGTGGATATTTGAATTTTCCATCCCCTCAGTGTAGTAAAAAGAGAGGAAAGCCCTAGGAAATACCAGGTAGAAAGTCCATAAAAGGGACTTCTAAAAATTGTCAGAGGTGAGAGAAAATCCAAAAGCAATGGATTAGCAGAATCGAAAAGAAGAAAGTTTCAAGGAGGGCTTGTTAACAGCTTCAAATGCTACAAAGAGGTCAAATAAGGTAAAGGCTGACAATTGTCCATTGTGTTTAGAATTGAGGGAATCACTGGTGACCTTGGCAAGAGCAGCTTCAGTAGAGCAGAGGGGGCGGGAGTCAGACTGCAGTGGGTTAAGGAGTAAACTGGGACATTAAGAAGCAGAGACAGGGAGTGTATATTACTTCATACACTGAAGCTAGATTGGGAAGGGGTGAAATATCTCACTAGGCAATCTCATCTAAGCTCCTGACTCCAATTATCATCTACACTGTTGATGATTCTCAATTTTTTAGCTCGAGCCCAGAATTCTTGAGTTTCATTCCTATATATTTCCTATATATCAAATTGCCTACTTAAAATTCTCCTGATTTCTTCAAAGACACCCAAATTTGACATATCCAAAACCTAACTTGTCATATCCCTCAAATTTAGTCATTTTCTTATGTTTCCCAAATCAGTAAATGTATGACCATCATTTGGTTGTATGGGTGGGAAATGTGGAAGCCATTCTTTTATCTCCCTCTCCTCCATCTTCATATCCAAGTTTACTCCCTAAATCTCTTGAATATGCTTATTTCTATCTATCCCCACCGCTACTCCCTAGTCCACACAGAAGCATCATCTCTTTCCGGGACCACAGCAATAGCTTGCTAATTGGTTTCCACCTCTACTTATTTTGCCTCTCTCTAATCTCATCTCTCTATGTTTTTCTCAAAATGCAAATCTCATCATATAACCTCCTGCTTAAAAATCTTTCAATATATTCTCATTCCTTTTAATACAAATTCATACCCCAATTCTTAAAATGTCCTAAAAGCCCTTGTATGATCTGGCCCCTACATATCTCTCCCTCCCTGTCTACACTCAATACTCCACGTAAACTGGTACATGTAGTTTCTTAAAAGGGTCTTCCTCTTGCTTCAAAGTCTTTGCATATGAAGTTATTTCTGTCTGGAAATGCCTCCCTCCATCCCCAGTTGACTCCAAGTTATAATTCAAACATCATTCCAAACTAAAAACCAGAATAAGTTAGGCCTTCCTATTATATGACTGCATAGCACCTTGCACTTTTCCTTCAGAGAACTTATCATAGCACATTATATTTGTATAATTATTTGTCTTTTGTCCACTTCACTGGACTATAACCTTTATAAGGTCATATCTACTCACAACTGTATGGCTACTGCCAGACACCATGCTAGGCATAGAGTAGGTCAGGAAATGTTTACTGAATGGTTTAGTGAACGGTAGAATAAATGAATGCAAAGAGATGTGTAATGTTGGAGCATATTTACATGCTGAGAGGAAAAAGCCTGTTGAATGAGAGAGGGTAAAGATACAGAAGAGAGAAGGGATGTTTTTTACAGTAATTTTCTAGAAGTGTTGGAGACAAGGGGTGAGTTAGGTGCCTAGAACACAGATGGAGGAAGTCCACTATGAAAATACTGACACATTTAAGAAATCTAAAGGGTGTTGACTGGCTAGTACATATTAAATGTTCATGGATAAGACACTTAAGAACAAATATCTCTTATTGGGGGTACAGGCCACTCAAACTTTCAGGCTCGATCTTCTCATCTTTCAAAAGAGCTACACTGCTTGTTATGGGATAAGCTGGGAAAGACGTAATGTGGGAGGGACTTACTCTATATAAATCTCTGAAAAAACTAACTCCTTTTAAGGAGGCTAGAGACACAGAGTTATTTACTTGCATTATTCTCATCATCACGAGTCTCCTGAAAGTATGCATAGCAGATTGCTCTGTCTTTCTTAAATTACCCAAGCAACTCCAAGAAGGCCACAGCCCCTGGGCAGTGGGGAATAGGGGAATAAGGTGCTCCAATACCAGTGGCCTTATAAGTCAGAGATACTTAGGTTCAAATAATATGAGCCACGATCATGAATATCACTTAATGGGGGAGGGATATGATTTAATTTCTTCATCTGTAAAATGAGTATGGTAACACCTACCTTATAAGATTATTGTGAGAAAAAAACAATGATATTGTCAACGTAAGCAACTAGAACACAGCCTAGCACAGAATAAACCCTCCAACACCAGTGCTTTTCTTCTTCGGCATATGCAGGAGAAATACCCCTGGAAAGAGCATTCATGTTTACTTAAAGTTCTAAGATGATGCTACAGCAGAAGGTCATTTAATAGCAATATCTGGGACCCAATCTATTTTGGATTAATGACATTTCCCATAGCTAAAGTACCTATCTTAATGTCTAAAGAGTACAGTAATTGAAAAGAAGACATTTTACCACATAAAGTATGGTGCATACATGGGACATAGAAAATGGTAAGAAATGAATGACTTTAAAAAGTGCATATGTCACAAATATTTTTACGTAATATAAATCTATGCCAATAAACTGAATGATATATTCATCATCATTGTGCATCCCCAAATTTTGCTTGTAAGTTAATTTTTTTCCCGACTGCCATCACTTCATTCAGTTCTAACATTTTTATGGTTGTAGTTTTTTGGTTTTTATTGCCATTTTAACAAAAGACATACAAATACACAAATTATGTTTGTGTAAATGCAATTTAATGTTTCAAAATGGTTATTATCCACCAAAACATGTTAACAACCTTGAAATGTCACAACTCTTGATTTTACTAGTGAGTCCATTTGTGACATCACCCTATCTGTGCACAATGGCAAAACTTCAATTATTTTAAGGGTGTGATTTTTAAATAATCTTTTTTAAAGCCAATTTTCTTCAAAAAAGCCATATTTCAATAACTATTCTATTATTTTAATGCTTCCCTCGCTTAAATTCCCAAATTTTAAAAAGTCTCCTAATGCACATTCTTCTTTGACAGAAATTTTTTTCACTATTTTTTTCTTTAGCAATCCTATCCAACCTCCCAAAATTGGGACCACATTAACTCCAATCTCCATCCAGAAATATTTCATCAACTCTGAAAAGGAATGTTCCAAATCATATCAGATATACCTGAGGTAGAATTTCAAGGAGCTGGTGATTGTCTTAATGTCCCAGTCACTATTATGAAAATCAACATCTCCTGGACATTTAGGATCTATTTGAGAAGAAAAAAATGAGAAATAAGTTAACATTCCACAAGATCTTACATTTTATCTTACATTTAAAGTGCATTAATTAAAAGATGGTTACTCTAACCAGTTTTCAAAAGATGAAAACTTTACAACAAACATGTTTTTGAGGTCTCAAAAATTCCCTTATATTCCAGCTAGGGATGTAAGGAGCTTGGAAGCCACCTCTTTCATTCACACAATAAGAAAAAAAAATGTAACAAACTGAAAGTCAACTCCTCTTAGTTCCATCAGAGAACTGAGGTCATAGGGCAAACTGAATAAACAGACAGGCACATACAGAAAATCAAAACTTATAGAGCAGAAGCCCAAGGTTAGAAAACTCCTTGGGAAACAGTACAGGGCTAGGAAAACCCAATCTGTAATTGGCAAATTGCTAGTGGCTCAGTGTGGACAAGATTGAGAGTTAAAAATTTTAAGCAGGCCCAGTCCTAGGGGACTCCCAAGTTTTTGTGAGTTTTACCTCCAGGAGCCCTATCAGGTTCTCACAGTGAAGATCTGAGAAAAATTCCCTCATGTTACTGTAATTCTGAGAAGGGGATAAGAAAATTAGCCATTTAAAAATATGCACAGAGCATTTCATTCTTCTTAATAAGGCCTACCCTCAAGAGAAACTACTTTAACAGAGCTTAACTGACCTGGGAAGGGGGAAATTTCCCAATTCCAGATATGAAATCCCTTCCTGTCTCTTCCAAGGGAGAAAACTGAAACAAAACTGAGAAATGCTTGTGAAAGTCACAGGCCAGAAGTACAGGTTCACTAAAATACTGACACATAACTGTAGAATTGTAGAACACTACCCCTGCCCTCACACCTTACCACCATATCAACAGGCTTCCTGGATAATAACAAGGGAATATGACTAAAAGAATTATTCTTCTCAGACAATATTTAAGAAGTCTCTAGGGAAAACAAAAGACAAGAGAGGAAATAAAAACAAGGACACCAGAGGTAAGTTTAGCCCCTGAGACCTACAGTTACAGCAACCAAAAAACACAAGCTAAACTCTAGTCAGATAAATAAAACCTCATGCTAAAGACCCATTTACCTCAGTTCCTTTTACCCATAATGTCTGGCTTGCAACAAAAATTACAAGAAAACACTAAAAGACAAAAAAAGTTTCAAGAAACACAGAAAGCATCATAATAAGACTCAGATATGGCAGATACTTTATAATTATCAAACTAGGAATTTAAAACAACTATGATTAATATACCAAGGACCATAATGGGTAAAGTGGACAACATTAAAAAAAGGAGTTGGATTAATGTAAGCAGAGAGATAGAAGCCTTAAGAAAGAATCAAAAGGAAATTTTAGAAATCAGAAACACCATAACAGAATGAAGAATTCCTTTGATGGACACAGGTGAGAAAATAATCAGTGAACTTGAAGATATGTCAGTATAAACTTCCAAAAATAAAATGCAATGAGGAAAAAAAAGAAAGAAAGAAAAAGACAGAAGAGAATATCCAAAAACTGTGGGACAATAACAAAAGGTGTAACATACATGCAATGGGAATACTAGAAGGAGAAGAAAGAGAAAAAGGAACAGCAGAAATATCTTAAGCAATGATGACTGAGAATTTCTGAAAACTAATAATAAACACAAAACCACAAATCCAGGAATCTTGGAAAACACCAATCAGGATACATATCAAAAGAATCTACACCTAGGTATACCACAATCAAACTGAATAAAACCAAAGACAAAGAAAAAATCTTGATAGAAGCCAGAAGAAAAAAACACCTTACTGAAGGAAGAGCACAATAAGAATTATTCCAACTTTTCTCAAGAAACCATGTAAACAAGAAGAGAGTGGAATGAAATATTTAAAGTGTTAAAAGGAAAAAAAAGACCAGCCTGAAAGAAAGAAATTACCTTTCAAAGATGAATGAGAAATAAATACTTTCTCAGATAAACAAAAGACAATAGAGGAAATAAAAACAAGGACAATTGTTTGATCTACAAATCTACAATTTGAGAAAATTTGTCACCAGTAGATCTCCCTTGCAAGGGATGTTAAAAGAAGTTCTTCACAGAGAAACCTATAGGTCAATAATTCATATTTACATAAAGAAATGAAGAGTATTAGAGGAGGAATAAATGAAGGTAAACAAAACACTATTACTCTTATTATTAACTGGTCTAAGAGATAAAAGTTTAAAATAATAGCAACAATGTATTCAGTGATTATAGCTTATGGAAAGTGAAATGAATGACAAAAATGTTATAAGGGATTAAAGAGAGGAATTAGAAACATTCTGTTATAAAGTACTGGCACTAACAGTGTAGTGGTATGGTATTATTTGAAAGAGGACTTGGATAAATTGTAAATGTATGTTGCAAATGCAAGGGCAACCACTAAAAATGAGTTTTAAAAAAGTATAATTTATACGTTAACAGAATAGAAAAAATAGAATCATAAAAAATACTCAGTTAAACCCAGAGAAGGCAGAAAAAGAGTGGAAAATGAAAAGAGAAATGAAGAACAAGGACCATGACCAGAAAAATGTAGCAAGTATGGTAGGTATTAATCCAACTATATCAATAATCACTTTAAATGTCAACGGTATAAATACACCAATGAAAATACACAGACTGTCAGAGTGTATTATAAAATAAGACTTAATTATATATTATCTACAAGAAACCGACTTCAAATATAAAGAGACATATAGATTAAAAAAGGGACGGAGAACGATATACCACGCTAACATTAATCAAAAACAAAGCTGAGGTAGCTCTATTCATTTCAAACAAAGCAGACTTCAGATCAAGGAAATTATCAGGGATAAAGAGGGCCATTAAATAGAAGGATTAATTCTCCAAGGATACATACCTATCCTTAAAAGATATGCATCCAACAAAAAAGCATTGAAACATGTGCTTTTCAACACCCCTTTATTGGTAATTGACAGATACAATGGTTAAAAAATCAGTAAGTAATTGAACTGAACAGCATCATCAATCAGCTGGATTTAATTGACATTTATAGACTACTTCATCCAACAAAAGCGAATACACATTCTTCTAAAGTTCATATAGAACATTCATTAAGATAGACCACATTCTGGGCCATAAAACAGACCTTAATAAATTCAAAAGAATAAAACCTTACACCAATATGAAATTAAACTAGAAAGAAATAACAGTAATATAATATTCAATGAAATTCCTATCAAAATACAAATGGCATTTTCCACAAAAGTAGAACAAATAATTCTAAAATTTGTATGGAAAAACAAGACCCCAAATAGCCAAAACAAACTTGAGAAAGAAGTACAGAAGTAGACGTATCACATGTCCTGAATTCAAACTATACTACAAAGCTACAGTAATAAAAATAGTATGGTACTGGCACAAAAACAGTCCCATAGATCAATGAAACAGCATAGAGCATCCAGAAATAAACCCATGCTTATATAGTAAATTAACCTATGACAAAGGAGGCAAGAATATACCATGGAGAGAAGACCCTCTTTCCAATAAATGGTTTGGGAAAACTGGACAGCTAGTTACATGCAGAAGAATCAAACTGGACTACTTTCTCATGCCACATACAAAAATAAACTCAAAATGAATTAAACGCTTAAATACAAGACCTGAAACCATAAAACATCTAGAAGAAAACATAAGTGGTAGGCTCTTTGATATCAGTCTTAGTAATATTTTTTGGAATATGTCTCCTCAGGCAAGGAAAATAAAAGCAAAAAAAAAGTGAGACTACATCAACTTACAAAGCTTTTGCACAGAAAAGGAAACTATCAACAAAATGAAAAGCCACCTTACTGAATGCAAGAAGATATTTGCAAATGATATATCCAACAAGAATATATATATATATATATGTATACACACACACACATATACAACACACACACACACAACAAGGATATATACAAGGATAATATATATATATATAATATTCAAAATATAAAAAAGAAATCATATAATTCCACTTCAAAGAAACCAACAACACAATTTTAAAAATGACAGAGGACATGAATAGAGATTTTTCCAAAGAAGATATACAGATAGCCACAGGCGCATGAAAAGATGTTCAAAATCATTAGGGAAATGCAAATCAAAACTACAATGAGCTAACACCTCACATCTGTCAGAATGGCTATTATCAAAAAGACAAGAAATAGTAAGTGTTGGTGAAGATGTGGAGAAAAGAACACTCATTCACTGTTGGTAGGAATGTACACTGGTGCAGCCCCTATGGAAAGCAATATGAAGATTCCTTAAAAAATTGAAAATAAAACTACCATAAAATCCAGAAACTCCACTCTGGGTATTTATGTGAAGAAAATGAAAACACTAATTTTAAAAGATATATGCACCCATATGTTAGGTTCAACCTAAGTGTCCATCGACAAATGAATGGATAAGGAATATATGTTATATATACATAGTGGAATATTACTCAGCCATAAAAAAGAATGAAATCTTGCTACTTGTCACAGCATGGGTGGACCTAGGGGGTATTATGCTAAGTGAAATAAGTCAGACAGAGTAAGACAAATACTGTATGATTTCACTTACATGTGGAATCTAAAAAAAACAAAACAAACGTGAAAACATAACCAAACAGAGTCACAGATAAAGAGAATAAACAGGTGGTTGTCAGTGGAGTAGTGGTTGAGGGGAGGAGAGAAATAGGTTAGGGAGATTAAACTTCTAGTTACATTATGAAATGTACAGTGTGGGGAATATAGTCAATAATTATGTAATATCTTTGTAAGGTGACAGATGACAACTATACTTATCATGGTGATCATTTTTAAATGTACAGAAATATTGAATCACTATCTTGTGTACCAGGAACTAACACACTGCTGTAGGTCAATTATACTTCAAAAACCAACAAACAAATTCAGAGAAAAAGAGATCAGCTTTGTGGTTATCAGAGACAGGGCATGGGGGAAGGGGGAATTAGATGAAGGTAGTCAAAAGGTACAAGCTTCTAGTTATAAGATCAGTAAGTACTAGATATGTAATTTACAACATGACAAAGATAATTAACACTGCTCTATGTTGTATATGAAAGTTGTTAAAACAGTAAATCTTATTTTCTATTTCTTTTATGCTATATTTATATGAGACTATGGATTTTTAGTAAGCTTATTGTGGTAATCATTTCATGATGTATGTAAGTCAAATCATTATTTTGTACACCTTAAACATATATATGTCAATTATATCTCAATAAAAATGGAAGGAAAAATAGCGGTTAGTTGGAGTTGAGATATTCTGTAAGTATAAAATAGACACCACATTTTGAAGAATTAGTACAAAAAGGAATGTAAAATATCTCATTAATAATTTGTTATATTACATATTAAATTGGTAATATTCTTAATATATAGGGTTAAATAAAGTGTATGATTTAAAAAAAAGTCTAAGTTCAATGTCTTATCTAAATATCATCTAAATCAGATACTGGTGAGATAATTCATCCTGAAGCAAACTGCTCTCCAGCTGGCAACCTGCGAAATCAAGCATGTTAGGTGCTTCCAAAATACAAACATGGGACAGGCATAGAACAAACACTCCCATTCCAAAAGGAAGAAATAAGAAAATAGAAAGGGGTACTGGTACTGAGCAAGTCCCAAAACTTAAGGCCAGTTTGCATGGGGATCCTGCCTTCTAGACACACTGGGGTAGTGGTCCTGTCCCCAAGGCTTTGGGTGGCCCTGCTCCCATGGCTTGGTCGGCACAGCACATTCTGCAGCTCTCCTGGGTCAGAGTTCAGTGCGGGTGACTCCCAGGCTGAAACTGCATACATGTGGTTCTACTAGTCCGGGGTAATGGAGGCAGCCCCATTCCCACAGCTCCATTTGGCATTGCACCAGTGGGGACTCTCTGTGGTGGCCATGGCTTACAACAGCCCTTTGCCTCCACCCATCAAAATACATGTGGAAGTAGTCACACCTCCATAGCTCTTGCACTCTGCATGCTGGCAGAGAAGGTGCTGCAGTGATGCCCACAAGGTTTAGTGCCTATGCCCTCCAGAGGGGCAACCACTTTAAGCTTGTGCCTGTGCTTCCCCTTATATAATCCTTTTCTCTCAGAAGAGTGTCTGGCATATAGTAGGTAAGCTTCATCCTTTTGCACTAAGTAAAGGCAAAAGATTCCCAGCTATAGAATCAACACTTCAATTGCTTGAATGAGAATAATATCCTCCTATATAAATTGGTAATTGGTATATTCTGAAGATTACTGCAGCCTTATTTGTGTAAAATCTTGGCCCTGCCCAAGGCCTGTCCATTCTCAGTGAAAGTAAAGTGGCCATAAATTTAGCCATGTGTCGCATTTAGGCTTCTTAATCTTCAAAAGAACCTATCTACCCAAATTTCAGCTCATTTGATTGTAAAACATATGGGTCTGCATGTAACTGACATGACTATGATTTCTGAATTCCAATTACTTCTCAGAGAATGCCAATTTCAGCTTTATATTGCCTAATTCTTATGCACATCTTTGTGACAAGATAGTATTTATAGAGAATTATTGGAGAAACATGCAGTCAAGATATTCCTCTAAGTTAGTGACTGAGATTTTCTTTTCCACCCAAACGAACTACCCTCTGAATCTGAGGTTTACCACAGCAGTGATTGTTGGAGTAATGTTTCGCTTTTCTACTCATTTGGACCTGAAAGTTTGAGCAAGAACTCAAACCAATATCTTACAAACCCAAATTTGACTCCTCCTTGTCTATAATGTAATAGAAACAACAAACTGAAAAGTTATTAGGGCCAGGAAAAGTCAATGTAGCTCAAAATAAGGGAAACACTCTGAAGAATCAGAATACAGGCATCCATCTGAAAAAAAAATACTGCAAGACATAGAAAGTTTTAAAACTTTGGTGATAAGTTGTCAATATGATGAAAGGTGGCTTCAATAAAACTCAAATAGTAATGAAGATAAAAATTACCCTTAGATTAGGAATAGAAGGAAATATTTACAATAGTATGCTGGGAGAGGAGGGGAGCCTTGATTTGCAGCATTTGCCAAATTCTGTGGAGTGGGGCCAATTCCAAGCTACCACGATGTCAATAAACTTGAAGTTGGGAAAAGATGTGCAAAGTCAGGTCTCATGAGCCAGTATGAGCACATCCAGTACACCACTGAATCTGTCTCAAATGATCAGTTGATATCATAGTTAAAGCTTAAGATCAGAAGCCAGAAAGGAATCCTTCTTTCACCACTACTACTTATCATTGGATCAGAGTGTTTTGAACAATGATTCTCAAACCTAACTTCTAGAAATCTCTGAGAAACTTTGAAAATAACAATGTCCAGGCTCCTCTCCATGTAAAGTAAATCAGAACCTCTGGAGGTGAGTCTTGGTTGTTTTTTAAATTCTCCAGATGATTTTAATGAATGGCAAAGGCAGTGAACAGCTAGGACATTTAATGTAATTAAACAAGGAATAGGAAACTTAGAGCTGTTGGAAAGGAGACAGAGTAAGAATTATTTATCAATGACGTAATTGTCCACCCGAAAAACCCAAAATAAACAATTAAAAAATTGTTAAAACTCACAGGAAATCTTGTTAAAATCCTTGGTCAGAAAATAAAGATACAAAAATCATAAGCATCTTATACACTAGCAATAATCAGTTCAAAAATTTATTGATAATAGGAAAAATGGTACTCTGTGCATGTGTGTGTGTGTATATGTTATTTTTATAATCAAACCTAGGAATAAATATACGTAAACATTTAGGACTTATCTAGAAAAAAGTATAAAATATAAAAAGAAAACTGCATAAATGAAAACATATACTGTGATTCTGTGCAGAAAGACTAAATATTGAAAAGTTATCAACTTGACTCCAATTAAGTTTTAGATTTAATAGGATTCAAATAAAAATGTCAAAAAGCTTATGTTTTCTGGAACATGATAAAAAGTTTACATGGGACAATGAGTTGGCAAAAATGGTTTAAACATTTTTTTAAAGAAGAATAATTGGG
This sequence comes from Stenella coeruleoalba, assembly GCF_951394435.1. Lineage (NCBI taxonomy): Eukaryota > Metazoa > Chordata > Mammalia > Artiodactyla > Delphinidae > Stenella > Stenella coeruleoalba. Next base: position 52,334,183 of record NC_137152.1, read on the forward strand.
GAGAATTTGTGCTACTTGATAGGAAAATGATTAAAGATGCTACAACAATAACAAGGTCATACTAGTACAAGAATAACAAATGGAAAAAGTGAACAGCTCATGAAAAGATCATCATGTAAATATAAGAACTTAATATACAATAAAAGCAGCATTATAAATTAGTGAAAAAAGAAGACATTCAATAAATGGAGCATAGAAAATTAATAATTTGGAAAAAATTCAGTTAGATCCCTATTTCACAACCAAACATATTCAATTTCAAATTAACAGAAGAATTAACATGTAAAAAAAACCATTCAATTCGCAGAAAACCAAATGAATTTTTATAGGCTCTTGGTTTGGGAATGACATTCTGAGCATATTAGAAAATGAAGTTTTGTATGCACCCTGGAGCACATCATGAATATACAGCAAGGTTAACAAGTTCTAGAAACTGGAACAGAGATGACCATTTGACAGCTATATTGGGGTCATCATTTGATGTAGAATATGCACTGAAACTATGCATCCCCAAAATGAGCCTATAGTCAGGTGACAAACGGCACCAGAGACATTAGGGAAGCTTTGTGAAATACAGATTCCTGGATCCCAAGACAAGAGACTGTTTCATTGGGTCCAGGGTTAGGCCTGGGAAGTTTTGTTTTGTTTTGTTTTGTTTTTGAATAACAACTTCTCAAATGTGATTCTAGGGTGAGGCTGTTTTCCTGTTGTGTTTTGTTATGTGATAGATAATAAGATTGGGAGTAAAAATAATCATAGGAATATCTTGGTCAAAGTTCTAACTACCACTCCAAATGAGGGCACAATGTTTATTTCCCTCACATTTAGAGGCAGAAAAAAAAAAAAAAACACAACAACAAAAATACCCCCACAATAGCAAGGTCATAGTGGCTCCTCTAAAACACACGAGTCATGTCAGAGTGTACCAACTAATGAAGAAAACATGAGTAATATGATATTACTGTGAAAATTCTGGTTGCATTAATAGTAAGATAAGCTTTGATTACTTGCAGTTGATAAAACTGATCGACTGAGAGGAAGAAAGAGAAGTCACTAATAGAAAGTGGAGGAAAAATGAGACTATCAGTCTCTGACACAAGTCATGAAGGCAGTAATGATTAATGTGAGGATTGATCAGGTTCACCAAGTTACAGCCTTGCCAGCTCAGTCTCTTGCTTATCTCCCTTCTTCACTTATAAAACCCAGGAATGGCAGACTAAAGGAGAGCTGAAATAAAGGTCACTTGTCCTTTTGTTGTTGCTGTATATGTATGTGTCCCAAGTAGAGTGATAAAAGACAATACACTCATAGGAAAACAAATATTATAAACTACGGCTGCAGGAGATCTTCAAATATTTAATAACCAATAATGGCACATGGTTCCATCAATAAGCAGAGATACTGGTTGTAAACACCAGAAATAGCCACACTGATGCCTCCCAGCTATTTCAGACCTGGTTCCTGCTATATATGTAGAAGACAGGGGTGCTACCTGAAAAAAAGATGGAAGCAACCTTAGTTAGCTGATTAAAATAAATCCATATGTGATCTACTGGTTCTCCCTGGATTCAAATTATATCAAGATTATTAATAATATTTATAACCTTAAGAAAATAATTCTACTTCAGCAAATCTATGCAAAGTAAACATTAGAACGACTTCATCCACAAATTATGTAATCACAAAAAAGGAGACAAATAAAATGCTCAATAAGAAGGAAATGATCTGATAAATTTTGGTTCTTTTGTCTATCATAATATTATGCAGCCATTAAAATATTTGCAAAGCATTTTTAATCATATAGGAAATGCTTATGTTGAGGTAATTGTGGCCATGAAAAATTAAATCTCCCTACACATCCTCCATAAATCAACACAGAACCACTAGAAACACATAAAAGTACACAAAGCCATGCCCTCCACATGAAAACACAGAGAACACCCAAATTCCAAATTAATTGTAAGTAGGAAAATAAACACCAAATCCCAGTGAGGTATCACTCATAGTCCCCCTCCACAAACCCTTGTAGAAAACAAGGGCAATGCTGGGCAAAGTTCATTCATGAGAAATAAAGAGGACTAGAGGTCTAAGATTAATCTAAAGCTAGCACCAGAAAGACAAAGTCTACAGAAAGTGTAAAAATACTGAAAGACAGTCAGGGTAGATCAGAGCACTTAGGGAAAGGTGTTCTAAGCAGTCTTCAAAAAGCAGTCTTGAGAGAGACCTTCAAGGTGGATGGAGGAGTAAGACGTAAAGATCACCTTCCTCCCCACAAATACATCAGAAATACATCTACATGTGGAACAACTCCTACAGAACACCTACTGAATGCTGGCAGAAGACCTCAGACTTCCCAAAAGGCAAGAAACTCCCCACGTACCTGGGTAGGGCAAAAAAAAAAAAAAAAAAAAAAAAAAAGAAAAAACAGAGACAAAAGAATAGGGACAGGACCTGCACCTATTGGAGGGAGCTGTGAAGGAGGAAAAGTTTCCACACACTAGGAAGCCCCTTCACTGGCGGTGACAGAGGGGTGGTGGTAGGGAAGCTTTGGAGCCACGGAGGAGAGCACAAAAAGGCACGCAGAGGGCAAAGCAGACAGATTCCTGCGCAGAGGATCAGTGCCGACCAGCATTCACCAGCTTGAGAGGCTTGTCTGCTCACCCGACAGGGCGGGTGGGGGCTGGGAGCTGAGGCTTGGGCTGCAGAGGTCAGATCCCAGGGAGAGGACTGGGGTTGCCTATGTGAACACAGCCTGAAGTGGGCTAGTGTGCCACAGCTAGCCGGGAGGGAGTCCAGGAAAGTGTCTGGAACTGCCTAAGAGGCAAGAGACCATTGTTTCAGGGTGCGCAAGGAGAGGGGATTCAGAGCACCGCCTAAATGAGTATCCAGAGTCAGGCGCAATCCGCGGCTACCAGCGCAGACACCAGAGACGGGCGTGACATGTTAAGGCTGCTGCTGTAGCCACCAAGAAGCCTGTGTGCAAGCACAAGTCACTAACCACACCTGCCCTCCCGGGAGCCTGTGCAGCCTGCCACTGCCAGGGTTCCATGATCCAGGGACAACTTCCCTGGGAGAACACATGGCACGCTTCAGGCTGTTGCAACATCACACCGACCTCTGCCACTGCAGGCTCACCCCGTATTTTGTACTCCTCCCTTCCCCTGGTCTGAGTGAGCCAGAGACCCCTAATCAGCTGCTACTTTAACCCTGTCCTGCATGGGCAGGGAACAGATGCCCTCAGGCGACCTACAGGCAGAGGCAGTGTCAAATCCAAAGCTGAACCCCAGGAGCTCTGTGAACAAAGAAGAGAAAGGGAATTTTTTCCCAGAAGCCTCAGGAGCAGCAGATTAAACCTCCACAATCAACTTCATTCACCTTGCAACTCTGGAAGAACTGAATAGACAATGAATCATCCCAAAATGGAGGCAGTGGACATTGGGAGTGACTGTAGACTTCAGGTTTGCTTTCTCCATCTAATTTGTGTCTGGTCTTATGTTTATCTCAGTTTAGAATTTAGAGTTTATTATTATTGGAAGATTTGTTTATTGATATGGTTAATCTCTTCCTTTTTGTATAGATATAGATATATACATTTTTATCCTTTTTCTCTTTTTGTGAGTGGGTATGTGTACGCTTTTTTGTGTAATTTTGTCTGTATAGCTTTGCTTTTACCATTTGTCCTAGGGTTATGTCTGTCCGTTTTTTTGTTGTTTGTTTGGGGTTTTTTTGTATAGTTTTTAGTGCTTGTTATCATTAGTGGATTTGTTTTTTCATTTGGTTGCTCTCTTCTTTCTTTCTTTTCTTTCTTTACTACTATTTAATATTTTTAACTTTTAATAATTAAAAAAATATTTTAATAACTTTATTTTATTTCTTTCTCTCTTCTTCCCTTTTCTTCTGAGCCGTGTGGCTGACAGGGTGTTGGTGCTGTGGCCAGCTGTCAGACCTGTACCTCATAGGTGAGAGACCCGAGCTCAGGCCACTAGCCCACCAGAGACCACCCAGCTCCACATAATATCAACTGGAAAAAGATATCCCAGAGATCTCCATCTCAATGCGAAGACCCAGATCCACTCAATGACCAGCAAGCTACAGTGCTGGACACACTATGCCAAACAACAAGCAAGACAGGAACAAAACCCCACCCATTAGCACAGAGGCTACCTAATATCATAATAAGGTCACAGACACCCCAAAACACACCACGAGATGCAGTCCTGCCATCAGAAAGACAAGACCGAGCCTCATCCACCAGAACACAGGCACCAGTCCCCTCCACAAGGAAACCTACACAACCCACTGAACCAACTTTAGCCACTAGGGGCAGAGACCAAAAACAATGGGAACTACAAACATGCAGCCTGCGAAAAGGAGATACCAAACACAGTAAGTGAAGCAAAAGGAGAAGAAAGAGAAGCAAACAGTAGATGAAGAAGCAAGGTAAAAACCCACCAGACCAAACAAATTAAGAGGAAATAGGCAGTCTACCTGAAAAATAATCCAGAGTAATGACAGTAAAGATGATCTAAAATCTTGGAAATTCAACAGAGAAAATACAAGAAATGTTTAACAAGCACCTAGAATAACTAAAAAGAAAACAAACAATGAAGAACAACACAATAAATGATATTAAAAATTCTCTAGAAGGAAACAATAGCAGAATAACTGAGGCAGAAGAACAGAAAAGTGACCTCAAAGATAAAATAGTGGAAATAACTACCACAGAGCAGAATAAAGAAAAAAGAATGAAAAGAATTGAGGACAGTCTCAGAGATCTCTGGGAACAATGAATGCACCAATATTCGAACTATAGGTTCCCAGAAGAAAAAGAGAAAAACAAAGGGACTGAGAAAATATTTGAAGAGATTATAGTTGAAAACTTCCCTAATATGGGAAAGGAAATAGTCAATCAAATCCAGGAAGCACACAGAGTCCCATACAGGATACATCCAAGGAGCAACACACCAAGACACATAGTAATCAAACTATCAAAAACTAGATACAAAGAAAAAATAGTAAAAGCAGCAAGGGAAAAACAACAAATACCTTACAAGGGAATCTCCATTAGGTTAACCACTGATTTTTCAGCAGAAACTCTGCAAGTCAGAAGGGAGTGGCAGAACATTTTTTAAGTGATGAAAGGAAAAAACATACACCCAAGATTACTCTACCCAGCAAGGATCTCACTCATATTTGAGGGAGAAATTAATACATTACAGACAAACAAAAGCTAAGAGAATTAAGCAATAGCAAACCAGCGTTATAAAAAATGCTAAAGGAACTTCTCTAGGGAGGAAACACAAGAGAAGGAAAAACCCTACAATAGAAAACTCAAAACAATTAAGAAAATGGTAATAGGAATATACATATCCATAACTACCTTAAATGTAAATGAATTAAATGCTCCAACCAAAAGACATAGACTGGCTAAATGGACAGCAAAACAAGACCAGTATATATGCTGTCTACAAGAGACCCATTTCAGACCTAGGGAAATATACAGACTGGAAGTGAGGGGATGGAAAAAGATATTCCGTGCAAATGGAAATCAAAAGAAAGCTGGAGTAGCAATTCTCACATCAGACAAAATAGACTTTAAAATAAAGCCTATTATGAGAGACAAAGAAGGACACTACATAATGATCAAGGGACCATTCCAAGAAGAAGATATAACAATTGTAAATATTGATGAACCCAACATAGGAAAACCTCAATACATAAGGCAAATTCTAACAGCAAACGGGAAACCAGCAGTAACACAATCATAGTAGGGGACTTTAACACCCCACTTCCACCAATGGACAGATGATCGAAAATGAAAAGAAATCAGGAAACAGAAGCTTTAAATGATATATTAAACAAGACGTACTTGATTAATATTTATAGGACATTTCATCCACAAACAACAGACTATACTTTCTTCTCAAGTGCTCATGGAACATTCTCAAGGATAGATCATATCTTGGGTCACAAATCAAGCCTTGGTAATTTTCAAAAAGTTGAAATTGTATCAAGTAACTTTTCTCACCAGAACGCTATGAGACTTGATATCAATTACAGGAAAAACTCTGTAAAAACTACAAACACATGGAAGCTAAACAATACACTACTAAATACCCAAGAGATCACTGAAGAATTCAAAGAGGAAATAAAAAAATACATTGAAACAAATGACATTGAAAACATGATGACCCAAAACCTATGGGATGCAACAAAAGCAGTTCTAAGAGGGAAGTTTATAGAAATACAATACTACCTCAAGAAACAAGAAACATCTCATATAAACAAACTTTACACCTAAAGCAACTAAAGAAAGAAGAATAGAAAAACCCCAAAGTGAGCAGAAGGAAAGAAATCATAAAGATCAGATCAGAAATAAATGAAAAAGAAATGAAGGAAATAATAGCAAAGACCAACAAAACTAAAAGCTGGTTCTTTGAGAAGATACACAAAATTGATAAACCATTACACAGACTCATCGGGAAAAAAAGGGAGAAGACTCAAATCAATAGAATTAGAAATGAAAAAGGAGCAGTAACAATGGACACTGCAGAAATACAAAGGATAATAAGAAATCACTACAAGCAACTCTATGCCAATAAAAGGGACAAGCTGGAAGAAATTCTTAGAAAAGCACAAACTTCTGAGACTAAACCAGGAAGAAATTGAAAATATATACAGACCAATCACAAGCACTGAAATTGAGACTGTGATTAAAAATTTTTGAAAAAACAAAAACCCAGGACCAGATGCCTTCAAAGGAGAATTGTATCAAACATTTAGAGAAGAGCTAACACCTATCCTTCTCAAACTCTTCCAAAATATAGCAGAGGGAAGAACACTCCCAAACTCATTCTAAGAGGCCACCATCACCCTGATACCAAAACCAGGCAAAGATGTCACAAAGAAAGAAAACTACAGGTCAATATCACTGATGAACATAGATGAAAAAATCCACAACAAAATACTAGCAAACAGAATCCAACAGCACATTAAAAAGTTCATACACAATGATCAAGTGGGGTTTACCCCAGGAATGCAAGGATTCTTCAATATATGCATATCAATCAATGTGATAAACCATATTAACAAATTGAGGGAGAAAAACCATATGATTATCATAATAGATGCATAAAAAGTATTCTACAAAATTCAACACCCATTTATGATAAAAACCCTGCAGAAAGTAGGCATAGAGGGAACTTACCTGAACATAATAAAGGCCATGTATGACAAATGCACAGCTAACATCATTCTCAATGGTGAAAAATTAAAGCATTTCCACTAAGATCAGGAACAAGTCAAGTTTGACCACTCTCACCACTATTATTCACCACAGTTTAGGAAGTTTTAGCCACAGCAATCAGAGAAGAAAAAGAAATAAAAGGAATCGAAATTGGTAAAGAAGAAGTAAAGCTGTTACTGTTTGCAGAGGACACGATACTATACATAGAGAATCCTAAAGATGTTACCAGAAAACTATTAGAGCTCATCAATGAATTTGGTAAAGTAGCAGGGCACAAAATTAACGCACAGAAATCTCTTGCTTTCCTATACACTAATGATGAAAAATATGAAAGAGAAATTAAGGAAACACACTCATTTAATATCACAACAAAAAGAATAAAATACCAGGAATAAACCTACCTAAGGAGACAAAAGACCTGTATGCAGAAAACTATTAGACACTGATGAAAGAAATTAAAGATGATACAAACAGATGGAGAGATATACCATGTTCTTGGATTGGAAGAATCAACATTGTGAAAATGACTATACTACTCAAAGCCATCTACAGATTCAATGCAATCCCTACCAAACTATCAATGGCATTATTCACAGAACAAGAACAAAAAAATTCACAATTTGTATGGAATGACAGAAGAACCCGAATAGCCAAAGCAATCTGGAGAAAGAAAAATGGAGGTAACAGAGTCAGGCTACCGGACTTCAGACTATACTACAAAGCTACAGTAATCAAGACAGTATGGTACTGGCACAAAAACAGAAAGATAGATCAATGGAACAGGATAGAAAGCCCAGAGATAAACCTACACAAATATTGTCACCTTATTTTTCATAAAGCAGGCAATAATATACAATGGAGAAAAGAGAGCCTCTTCAATGAATGATGCTGGGAAAAGTGGATAGGTACATGGAAAAGAATGAAAGGAGAACACTCCCTAACACCATACACAAAAATACACTCAAAATGGATTAAAGACCTAAATGTAAGACCAGACACTATGAAACTCTTAGCGGAAAATATGGGCAGAACACTCTATGACATAAATCACAGCAAGATTCTTTTTGACCCACCTCCTAGAGAAATGGAAATAAAGATGAAAATAAACAACGGGGACCTAATGAGACTTAAAAGCTTTTGCACAGCAAAGTAAACCATAAACGAGACAAAAAGACAGCTCTCAGAATGGGGGAAAATATTTCCAAATGAAGCAACTGACAAGGAATTAACCTGCAAAATTTACAAGCAGCTCAGGCAGGTCAATATAAAAAAAAACAAACAGCCGAATCCAAAAATGGGCAGAAGACCTAAATAGACGTTTCTCCAAAGAAGACATACAGATTGCCAACAAACACATGAAAGGATGCTCAACATCACTGATCATTAGAGAAATGCAAATCAAAACTACAATGAGGTATCAACTCACATGGGTCAGAATGGCCATCATCAAAAAATCTACAAACAATAAATGCTAGAGAGGGTGTGGGGAAAGGGAACCCTGTTGCACTGTTGGTGGGAATGTAAGTGTATATATGAATGTATGTATCACCACTATGGAGAACAGTATGGAGTTTTCTTAAAAAACTAAAAATAGTACTACCATACGACCCAGCAATCCCACTACTGGGCATATACACTGAGAAAACCATAATTCAAAAAGAGCCATGTACTACAATGTTCACTGAAGCTCTATTTACAATAGCCAGGACGTGGAAGCAACCTAAGTGTCCATTGACAGATGAATGGATAAAGATGATGTGGCACATATATACATTGGAATATTACTCAGCCATAAAAAGAAATGAAATTGAGTTATTTGTAGTGAGTTGGATGGACCTAGACTCTGTCATTCAGAGTGAAGTAAGTCAGAAGAAAACCCCAAATACCATGTCCTAACACATATATATGGAATCTAAAAAAAAAAAAAGGTAATGAAGAACCTAGGGACAAGACAGGAATAAAGATGCAGATGTAGACAATGGACTTGAGGGCACGGGGTGGGAGGAAGTGTAAGCTGGGACGAAGTGAGAGAGTGGCATCAACTAATATATACTACCAAATCTAAAATAGATAGCTGGTGGGAAGCAGCCCCATAGCAAAGGGAGATCAGCTCAGTGTTTTGTGACCACCTAGAGGGCTGGGATACGGAGCGGTGGAGGGAGACACTAGAGGGAGGGGATATGGGGATATATGTATATGTATAGCTGATTCACTTTGTTATAAAGCAGAAACTAACCCACCATTGTGAAGCAATTATACTCCAATAAGGATGCTTAAAAAATAAAAATAAAAACATGTCAAAAGACATGAACAGACAATTTTCATACATAGTATGTATACATCTGTGTATATGTGTGTGTACCATTAAGCATATGAAAAGAAGACCAACCTCTCTCATAGTAAGGAAATGCAATTTAAAACTGCAAGACTGGGCTTCCCTGGTGGCGTAGTGTTTGAAAATCTGCCTGCCAATGCAGGGGACACGGGTTCAAGCCCTGGTCTGGGTAGATCCCACATGCCACGGAGCAACTGGGCCCGTGAGCCACAACTACTGAGCCTGCGCATCTGGAGCCTGTGCTCCGCAACAAGAGAGGCCGCGACAGTGAGAGGTCTGCACACCGTGATGAAGAGTGGCCCCCGCTCTCCGCAACTAGAGAAAGCCCTCGCACAGAAACGAAGACCCAACACAGCCAAAAATAAATAAATAAATAAATAAATTTTAAAAAGCCCTGCAAGGCCTAAATGTAAGACCAGATACTATAAAACTTAGAGGAAAACATAGGCATAGCATTCTTTGACACAAATCGCAGCAATATGTTTTTCAATGTGTCTCCCAGAGTAATTGAAATAAAAACAAAAATAAACAAATGGGACCTAATTAAATTCAAAAGCTTTTGCACAGCAAATGAAAGCACAAGCAAAACGAAAAGAAAACCAACAGAATGGGAGAAAATACTTGGAAATGATGTGACCGAAAAGGGATTCATATCCAAAATTTACAAAGAGCTCATGTGGCTCAATATCAAAAAACAAAGAACCCAATCAAAAAATGGGCAGAAGACTTAATAGCCATTTCTCCAAAGAAGCCATACAGATGGCCAAGAGGCCCAAGAAAAGATGCTCAAAAATCACTAATTATCATAGAAATGCAAATCAAAAATACAAGATATTACCTCACACCAGTCAGAATGGCCATCAGCAAATAATCTACAAACAATAAATGCTGGAGAGGGTGTGGAGAAAAGGGAACTCTCTTGCATTATTGGTGGGAATGTAAATTGATACAGCCACTATGGAGAACAAACAGTATGGAGGTTCTTTAAAAAACTAAAAATAGAGCTACCATATGACCCAGCAATCCCACTACTGGGCATATACCCTGAGGAAACCATAATTCAAAAAGATACATGTACCCCAATGTTCCTTGCAGCAGTATTTACAATAGTCAGGACATGGAAGCAACTTAAATGGCCATTGACAGATGAATGGAAAAAGATGTGGTACAATTTTACAATGGAATATTATTCAGCCATAGAAAAGAATGAAATAATGCCATTTGCAGCAACATGGATGGACCTGGAGATTATCATACTAAGTGAAGTAAGTCAGACAGAGAAAGACAAATATCATATATTGCTTATATGCAGAGTCTTAAAAAATGATACAAATGAACTTATTTACAAAAAAGAAACAGACTCAGACTTAGAAGATGAACTTATGGTTACTAGGGAAAAAAAGGGGGCAGGGATAGATTGGGAATTTGGGATTGACAGGTACACACTGCTATATTTAAAATAGATAACCAACAAGGACCTACTGTATATCATAGGGAATACTGCTCAACATACTATAATAACCTAAATAGGAAAATAATTTGAAAAAGAATAACTACATGTATATATATAACTAAATCACTTTGCTGTACACCTGAAACTAACACAGCATTGTTAATCAACTGTGCTCCAATATAAAATAAAATTTTTTAAAAAAACATATAGATTTAGAGGAGACCAAGATGGTGACATAGGAGTCTACTAAACGTCCCTCCTCCCACAGACACACACAGCAATTCCCTCTGAGAGAAATCCAGAAACTAGCTGAGTGACTCCTATATATTGGGCAAATGAGAAAATATCCACATGGAATTTGGCAGGAAAGATGGAGATATACTCTCACTGTAAACCAGTCACTCCACCCAGCATAATACCGTATAGTCAGGAGGGAACCCTGAACTCTGGTATGAACCTTCTCCTGAAGAGTGAAGGCTTCGGATCACACATCTAGCATCCCAACTTTTATTCATTCCCTTCCTTGTTACAAAAAGGATTTAAGATAGTGTACCATTTAACTGTGGATATAAAGGGAGATAAGCAAAAGGATTAAATTATCTAGTTTAATGAATGATTGAAGGCAATCTGCTGATGTTCTTTTAATATCAATGTGAGCAGTGATTTTAATCTAATGTAGGTTTGAGTCTGTTAACTCCATAAATAAGATTACAATTACTAATCTAAAAATAATTAAATGCAAACCTATACAACGAGTATGAACAAACTATTGCAATTCAGACAACATGGCTAAATCTCAGAAACATAATACTGAGAAAAAGAAGCCAGACATAAAAGAATACATACTGTAATTCCATTTATTTAAAATTCTAAAAGAGTCTAAACTAGTCTAGAAGTCAGGTTAGTGATTACCTTTGGAGAGAATGAATGGGAATAATGATTGGGGGAGGCCCCAAAGAGTGGTTTTCCAAGAACTGTTCTATTTCTTCACCTGGGTGGTGGTTATAGAGGTGTGATCAATTTTAAAAATTCATTGCATGTTACACATAAGATTTGTACACTTTTCTGTACGTTTGTTATACTGAAATAAAAAGTTTAATTTAAAAAGTTAAAAAAATTTAAAAAATGTTTACTACAAAAAAGTAATGTGACAATCAAAGGCAACAGATGAACCAAGATTCCCTTTCAGTTAGCTGAATTAATAATAAGATCTGTACATTAGATAATAGTATCATATCAATGTTAATCTCATTGTTTTAAGAATTATACTGTGGTTATGCAAGATCATTTCCTTGTTTTTAGAAAACTCTCAAATTCTTCAGAAAAAAAGTGCATATATAGTATGTCCCAAAAGTCTTAGTATACTTTTTAGCTTCAGTATCATCAGAAGTTTAAATGTTACAAATGTACAAAAAGCATTTGAAAGCTTATATAAATTCCTTTAATATTTATTCATGTGAATTTTAATTTTTGTTTCAGTTCCTCTGATTCAAGATAGCAAATGCTGAGGCATGGGAAATCCCAGGCAAATAAACCTAGCCTGTTCTGAATATCTTGGCATCCTTTGGAATCATAACCATGAATACTCACATATATGAGTATGTACGGATATATGCATATATGGGAATTTGGGCATATAGGTATGTGTATGTGACTGCCAAAGTGGTTGAAACTGGCTGAAGTAGCGACTGGAATCTCCCAGGATTCTCTGACCAATAATCTAATCATCATTTTAAACAAGTTTCTAAAAGAATGACTATATATCATGGCATCAAAATTGTCTGGAGAACGTTAAAAAATAAAGATTCTCAGACTCTGCCTCAGAGAGACTGAATCAGAATCTCTAGGGATGGGACCAGTGAATCTGTATTTTTACAGGACTCTCTAATTTATTCTAACACACAGTCAGCAAACACTGATTTTCAACACCTTCCACTTGCTTGTCATTCCTTAGGTGGCAATAAGTTTACTGAGAGATGAGAGGGGAAAAATGGTGGACATCCAGTCTACCAAAAGATAGGAATTAAAACCAAAACTCCATTCTAGAGTATGTGGATCTCTACATTAATTCCAAGAAGACAGATATGGTGGAAACATCGCAAAACCAGATTACATAAAATGTCAAGGAAGGGAGAACTTCCTTAAGGAAGGCAAAAGAAATGGTAACTCCAAGAGAAGATGAAGCAACTAAGAGGCTTCATTTCCCCATGCATAGAGTTGTCCATCAATCCATACACACCACCTCTAGATGATAATATCTGAGGGAATGTGGGTAACATTCAAAAAAGCATTCATAGTTAAAAGGAGTCAATAAAGGTTTGTATTATTATCTTAGTGAAATTTGACAGTTACTATATGCCAGACTGATCAAAAGATTTTACTTGCATTATCACATTTAATCTTCACCACAGTCCTATTTCCTATTTATTACCTTCCTCATTTTGAAAATGGGCAAAGGCCCAGAGAGGTTAAGAAAAATGCCCAAAGAGGCACCACTAATAAGTAATGGGGTCAGGATTTAAAGACAAGCAGTATGTCACCAGAATGTGAACACTCTACTCCATATTCTGCCTCACTCAAAAAAAATATATATATCTGAGAGGGGAGCCTGAAAAAAAAAGAAGTGAACTGGAATAAGCTGTGCTGTCTAAAGAAGAGAAAACATTGTCTGTAATAATCTTTCTTTTCCTTTTTCTGATTAATGCCTTTTGATAGATAGTCCCTTCCATTGAGATGAGGTTAGTCGGTGGCATTTTACATTCTATCTTTTATTTTAATATTTATTGGAGTATAGTTGATATACAATGTTGTGTTACCTTCTGCTTTACAGCAAAGGGAGTCCGTTATACATATACATATATCCACTATTTTTTAGATTCTTTTCCCATATACGTCATTACAGAGTATTGAGTAGAGTGCCCTGTGCTATACAATAGGTCCTTATTAGTTATCTATTTTATATATAGTAGTGTGTATATGTCGATCCCAATCTCCAATTTTCCCTCCCCTTATTCACCCCTGGTAACCACAAGATTATTTTCTACATCTATAAATCTATTACTGTGTTATAAATAAGTTCATTTATGATGTTTTAGATTCCACATGAGTGATATCATATGATATTTGTCCTTCTCTGTATGACTTACTTAGTATGAAAATCTCTAGGTCCATCCATGTTGCTGCAAATGGCATTATTTCATTCTTTTTTATGGCTGAATACTATTCCATTGTATATATGTATCTACTGTTTTTTATACATTCATCTGTCAATGGACATTTAGGTTGTTTCCCTGTCCTGGCTAGTGTAAATAGTGCTGCAATGAATATAGGGGTGCATTTATCTTTTGAACTATGGTTTTCTCTGTGTATATAACCAGGAGTGGGATTCCTGGGTCATATGTTAGCTCTATTTTCAGTTGTCTCCATACTGTTCCCCACAGTGGCTGTACCAATTTCACTCCCACCAACAATGTAGGAGGGTTCCCTTTTCACCACACCCTCTCCAGCATTTATTGTTTGTAGATTTTTTTGATGATGGCCATTCTGACATGTGTCAGGTGATACCTCATTGTAGTTTTGATTTACATTTCTCTGATAATTAATGATGTTAAGCATTTTCTTGTACTTTGAATATGTGCAGTTTATTGTATGTTTATTGTACCCAATTAATATATTAAATAATTTTGAAACCAAAAATGCATTATAAAATTTAAGAATGATCAATAAAACAAAAGGAATAAAATGTATACCTTCCAAACTGGTGGAGGGAAAGGAGTTAATTCTTTTATTTTTTAAAAAAATTTTATTGGAGTATGATTGCTCCATGTTTTTTTTGAATTATGGTTTTCTCGGGGTATATGCCCAGTAGTGGGATTGTTGGGTCATACGGTAACTTTATTTTTAGTTTTTTAAGAAACCTCCATATTGTTTTCCATAGTAGCTGTATCAATTTACATTGCCACGAACAGTGTATGAGGGTTCCCTTTTCTCCACACCCACTCCAGCATTTATTGTTTGCAGATTTTTTGATGATGGCCATTCCAACCGGTAGGTGGTGATACCTCATTGTAGTTTTGATTTGCACTTCTCTAATAATCAGTGATGTTGAGCATCTTTTCATGTGTTTGTTGGCCATCTATATGTCTTCTTTGGAAAAATGTTTATTTAGGTCTTCCAGCCATTTTTTGATTGGGTTGTTGGTTCTTTTGTTATTGAGTTGCATGAGCTGTTTGTATATTTTGGAGATAAATCCCTTGCCAGATGCTTCATTTGCAAATATTTCCTCCAATTCTGAGGGTTCACTTTTTGCTTTCTCTATGGTTTTCTTTGCAGTGCAAAAGCTTTTGAGTTCAATTAGGTCCTATTTTTTTCTTTTTGTTTTTGTTTCCATTACTCTATGAGGTGGGTCAAAAAAGATCTTGCAGTGATTTATGTCAGAAAGTGTTCTGCCTGTATTTTCCTCTATCAGTTTTATAGTATCCAGCCTCACATTTAGGTTTTTAATCCACTTCGAGTTTACTTTCCTGTATGTGCTAGGGAGTGGTCTAATTTCATTTTTAACATTTAGCTGTCCAATTTCCCCAGCACCAGTTACTGAAGAGACACTTTTACCTACTGTATACTCTTGCCTTCTTTGTCATAGATTAGTTGAGCATAGGTGCGTGGGTTTATCCCTGGACTTTCTCTCCTATTCTATTGATCTATATTTCTATTTTGGGGCCAGGACCATACTGTTTTGATTACTATAGCTTTGTAGTATATTCTGAAGCCAGGAAGGCTGATTCCTCCAGCTCAATCTTTCATTCACAAGATTGCTTCAGCTATTCGGGGTCTTTTGTGTTTCCATAGAAATTGTAAATGTTTTTGCTCTAATCCTGTGAAAATCACCATTGGCGATTTGATAGGGATTGCATTGAATCTGTAGACAGCTTTGGGTAGTATGTTTATTTTAATAATATTGATTCTTCCAATCCAAGCACATGGTATATCTCTCCATCTGTTTGTGTCACCTTTGATTTATTTAATCAGTATCTTACAGTCAAGTACAGGTATTTTCCGTCCTTAGGCAGATTTATCCTGGGTATTTTATTCTATTTTTTATAAACATATTTATTGGAGTATAATTGCTTCACAATGCTGTGTTAGCTTCTGCTTCATAACAAAGTGAATCAGCTATACATATACATATATCCCAATATCCCCTCCCTCATGAGTTTGATAGGGATTGCACTCTGGTCCATGGCTTTTGTTTGTTCAAAGATTTTTAATCACAGTTTCAATTTCAGGGCTTGTGATTGGTCTGTTTATATTTTCTGTTTCTTCCTGGTTCAGGCTCGGAAGGTTATTCTTTTCTAAGAATTTGTCCATTTCTTCCAGGTTGTCCATTTTATTGGCATATACTTGCTTGTAGTAATCTTTCATGATCCTTTGTAATTCTCCAGTGTCACTTGTTACTTCTTTTTCATTTCTAATTCTAATGATTTGAGTCTTCTTCCTTTGTTTCTTGATGAGACTGGCTTTTGGTTTATTAATTTTGTTTATCTTCTCAAAGAACCAGCTTTTAGTTTTATTGATCTTTGCTATCATTTCCTTCATTTATTTTTCATTTTTTTCTCATATGAATTTTATGATTTCTTTCCTTCTGCTAACATTGGGTTTTCTTTGTTCTTCTTTCTCTAATTGCTTTTTGTGTAAATTTAGGTTGTTTATTTGTGGTTTTTCTTATTTCTTGATGTAGGATTTTATTGCTATATGGTTCCATTTTAGAACTGCTTTTGCTGAATCTCATAGGTTTTGCGTCGTCATGTTTTCATTGTCATTTGTTTCTAGGTATTTTTTTTTCTAGGTATTTTTTGATTTCCTCTTTGATTTCTTCAGAGGTCTCTTGGTTATTTAGTAGTGTATTGTTTAGACTCCATGTGTTTGTATTTTTTACAGTTATTTCCCTTCAATTGATATCTAGGCTCATAGCATAGTGGTTGGAAAAGATACTTGAAATGATTTCAATTTTCTTAAATTTACCAAGGCTTGATTTGTGAACTAAGAAATGATCTATCCTGGAGAACATTCCATGAGCACTTGAGAAGAAAATGTAGTCTGTTTTTTTGGATGGAATATCCTATAAATATTAATTAATTCCATCTTTTTTAATGTAATATTTAAAGCTTGTGTTTCCATATTTATTTTCAGTTTGGATGATCTTTCCAGTGGTGAAAGTCAGGTTTAAAGTGCCCAACTATTATTGTATTACTGTCGATTTTCCTTTTTATGGCTGTTAGCATTTGCATTATGTATTGAGGTGCTCCTATGTTGGGTGCATCAATATTTACAATTGTTATATCTTCTTCTTGGACTGATCCCTTGATTGTTATGTAGTGTCCTTCTTTGTCTGTTGTAATAGTCTTTATTTTAAAGTCTATTTTTTTGATATTAGAATTGCTACTCCAGCTTTCTTTTGATTTCCATTTTCATAGAATATCTTTTTCCATCCCCTTACTTTCAGTCGGTATGTGTCCCTAGGTCTGAAGCAGGTCTCTTATAGACAGCATATATACAGGCCTTGTTTTTGTATCCATTTAGCCAGTCTATGTCATTTGGTTGGAGCATTTCATCCATTTACATTTAAGGTAGTTATGGATATGTATGTTCCTATTACCATTTTCTTTACTGTTTTGCGTTTGGTATTGCAGATCTTTTCCTTCTCTTGTGTTTCCTGCCTAGAGAAGTTCCTTTAGCTTGTGTTGTAAAGTTGGTTTGGTGGTGCTGAATTGTCTTAACTTTTGCTTCTCTGTAAAGATTTTAATTTCTCCGTCTAATCTGAATGAGATCCTTACTGCGTAGAGTAATCTTGTTTGTAGGCTGTTCCCTATCAAAAGTGTAAATATGTCCTGCCTCTCCGTTCTGGCTTGCAGAGTTTCTGCTGAAACATCAGCGGTTAACCTTATGGGGATTCCCTTGTATGTTATTTGTTGTATTTCCCTTGCTGCTTTTACTATTTTTTCTTTGTATTTAATTTTTGATAGTTTGATTAATACGTCTCTTGGCATGTTTCTCCTTGGATTTATCCCATATGGGACTCTCTGAACTTCCTGGAGTTGACTATTTCCTTTCCCATATTAGGGAAGTTTTCAGCTATAATCTCCTCAAATATTTTCTCACTCCCTTTCTTTTCCATTTTTTCTTCTAGGACCCATATAATTCGAATGTTGGTGTATTTAATGTTGTCCCAGAAGTCTCTGACACTGTCCTCAATTCTTTTCATTCTTTTTTCTTTATTCTGCTCTGTGGTAGTTATTTCCACTATTTTATCTTCCAGGTCACTTATCTGCTTTTCTGTCTCAGTTATTCTCCTATTGATTCCTTCTAGTGAATTTTTAACTTCATTTATGTGTTGTTCATCATTGTTTGTTTGCTCTTTAGTTCTTCTAGTTCCTTGTTAAAGTTTTCTTGTATTTTCTCCATTCTGTTCCCACGATTTTGGATCATCTTTACTATTATTACTCTGAATTCTTTTTCAGGTAGACTGCCTATTTCTTCTTCATTTGTTTGGTCTGGTGGATTTTTAGGTTGCTCCTTCTTCTGCTGTGTATTTCTCTGTCTTCTCATTTTGCTTAACTTACTCTGTTTGGGGTCTCCTTTTCACAGGTGTTAGTTCATCTTTCCCTTTGTTTTTGGTGTCTGCCCCCAGTGGGTAAAGTTGTTTCAGTTGCTTGTGTAGGTTTCCTCGTGGAAGGGACTGGTGCCTGTGTTCTGGTGGATGAGGCTGGATCTTGACTTTCTGGTGGGCAGGACCACGTCTGGTGATGTGTCTTGGGGTGTCTGTGAACTTATTATGGTTTTAGGCAGGTTTTTGCTTATGGGCAGGGTTGTGTTCCTGTCTTGATAATTGTTTGGCATGGAGTTTCCAGCACTGGAGCTTGCTGGTCGTTGAGTGGAGCTGGGTTTTAGCATTGAGATGCAGATCTCTGGGAGAGCTCTTACCAATTGATATTACATGGGGCCAGGGGATCTCTGGTGGTCCAGCATCCTGATCTCGGATCTCCCACCTCAGAGGCTCAGGCCTGACACCTGGCTGGAACACCAAGACCCTGTCAGCCACACAGCAGCAGCTCTATCCCTCACTTTGCCTCCTAGATCATGGCCTGTTGGCTGCTGCTGAGCCCATCTCCTGCTTCCGCCCATGGTTAATCAAGAGGAGCAAGGGCAAGTATACAATCTTGAGATGGTCTGGTGCTGAATGGTGGCCAGCCTCATTCTCATCCCTCAGCCTTGCAGCAATACAGCAGTTGCAGTTGGGTCTTCTTTCTAACAAATCCTAAAGGCCTGCCATCTTGCTTCCTTTCTATTTTATTCTTTTTGATACAATCATAAATGGGACTGTTCCCTTAATTTTCTAATCTTTCATTGCTAGTGTATGCGAATGCAAGAGATTTCTGTTTATTAATTTTGTATCCTGCAACTTCACCAAATTAATTGATAAGCTCTAGTAGTTTCCTTTAGGTAGCCATCTTTAGGATTTTCTATGTATAATGTCATGCCATCTGCAAACAGTGACAGTTTCACTTCTTTTCCAATTTGGATTTCTCTTCTCTAATTGCTGTGGCTAGGACTTCCAAAACTATGTTGAATAAAAGTGGTGAAAGTGGACATCCTTCTTTTTTTCCTGATCTTAGAGGAAATGCTTTCAGTTTTTCATCATTGAGAATGATGTTTGCTGTGAGTTTGTCATATAGGTATGGCCCTTATTATGTTGAGGTAGGCTGCCTCTATGTCCACTTTCTGGAGAATTTTTATCATAAATGGATGTTGAATTTTGTCAAAAGCTTTTTCTTCATCTACTGAGATAATCAAATAGATGTTTGATTATCTCAATATGTTCGTCATTGATATTAGCCTGTAATTTTCTTTTTTTGTGATATATTTGTTTGGTTTTGTTATCAGGGTGATGGTGGCCTCGTTGAGTGAGCTTGGGAGTGATCCTTCCTCTGCATTTTTTTTGGAAGAGTTTCAGAAGGGTAGTTGTTACCTCTTCTCTAAATGTTTGATAGAATTCGCCTGTGAAACCATCTGGCCCTGGACTTTTGTATGTCAGAAGATTTTTAATCACAGTTTCACTTTCATTACATGTGATTGGTCTGTTCATATCTTGTTTATTCATGGTTCAGTCATGGAAGGTTGTACCTTTCTAAGAATTTGTCCATTTCTTCTCGGTTGTCCATTTCTCTGGCATACGGTTGCTTGTAGTATTCTTTTATGATCCTTTAAATTTCTGTGGTGTCAGTTGTAACTTCTCCTTTTCCATTTCTATTTTTATTGATTTGAGTCCTCTCACTTTTTTTCTTGATGAGTTTGGCTAAAACTTTATCAATGTTGTTTATCTTCTCAGAGAACCAGCTTTCAGCTTCATTGATTTTTGCTATTGTTTTTCCATCTATATTTCATTTATTTTTGCTCTGATGTTTGTGATTTCTTTCCCTCAACTAACTTTGGGTTTTGTTTCTTCTTGTTCCTCTAGTTGCTTTAGGTGCAAGGTTAGGTTGTTTAATTGAGATTTTTATTGTTTCCTGAGTTAAGAGTGTATTATTATAAACTTCCCTTTTAGCACTGCTTTTGTTGTGTCCCATACGTTTTGGACTATTGTGTTTTCATTGTCATCTTCCTCTAGGAATTTTTTCATTTCCGCTTTGATTTCTGCAGTGATCCACTGATCGTTTAGTAACATATTTAGCCTCCATGCACTTGTGTTTTTTACAGTTTTTTTTCTTGTAATTGATTTTTAATGTCATAGTGTTGTGATCAGAAAAGATGCTTGATATGATTTCAATTTTCTTAAGTTTACCAAGGCTTGATTTTTGGACCAAAATGTGATCTATGATGGAGAATGTTCTGTGTGCACTTGAGAAGTGTTTTCTATTGCTTTCAAATGGAATGTCCTATACATATCAATTAACTCTCTCTTTTCTAATGTGTCATTTTAAGGCTTGCGTTTCCTTATTGATTTTCTTTCTGGATGATCTGTCCATTGGTGTAACTGGGGTGTTAATGTCCACCACAATATTATTGTGTTCCTGTCAATTTCCTGTTTTATTACTCTTAGCATTTGCCTTATATACTGAGGTGCTCCATGTTGGGTTCATATATATTTATAATTGTTATATCTTCTTCTTGGGTTGATCCCTTGATCATTATGTGGTGTCCTTTCTTGTCTCTTGTAACAGTCTTTATTTTGACATCTATTTTGTCTGACGTGAGTATTGCTACTCAAGCTTTCATTTGGTTTCCATTTGCATGGAATAAATTTTTCCATCCCCACACTTTCAGTCTGTATCTGTCCCTAGATATGAAGTGTATCTCTTGTAGACAGCATATATATGTATCTTGTTTTTGTATCCATTCAGCCAGTCCATGTCTTTTGGTTGGAGCATTTAATCCATTTACATTTAAGATAATTATCAATATATATGTTCCTACTGACATTTCCTTAATTGTTTTGCGTTTGTCTTTGCAGGTCTTTTTTCTTCCTTTCCTCTTTTGTTCTCTTCTTTTGTGATTTCATAACTATCTTTGGTTTTCTGTCTGGGCTGCTTTTTCTTTTTTGTATGTGTATCCATTGAGTTCTTTGGTTTGCTTTTCCCATGAGGTTTTGATATAGCAGTTTGTATATGTACAAGGTTGTTTTCAGTTGCTGCTCTCTTTCCCACCTAGAGAAGTTCTGTTAGCGTTTGTTGTAAAACTGGTTTGCTGGTGCTGAATTCTCTTAGATTTTGCTTGTCTGTAAAGCTTTTGATATCTCCATCAAATCTGTATGAGAGTCTTGCTGGGTAGAGTATTCTGGGTTGTAGGCTTTTCCCTTTCATCACTTTAAATATATCGTGTCACTACATTTTTCCCTGCAGATTTTCTGCTAAAAAAATCAGCTGATAACTTTATGGGGATTCTCTTGTATATTATTTGTTGCTTTTCCCTTGTTGCTTTTAATATTTTTTCTTTGTCTTTAATTTTTGTTGGTTTGACTAATATGTGTCTTGGCGTGTTCCTCCTTGGGTTTATTCTGTATAGGATTCTCTGTGCTTCCTGGACTTCAGTGTTTCCTTTCTCATGTTAGGGAATTTTTTGGCTATAATATCTTCAAATATTTTCTGAGCCTCTTTTTTTTCCTCATCTTCTTCTGGGACCTGTATAATGTGAATGTTGGTGTGTGTAATGTTGTATCAGAGGTCTCTTAGCCTGTCCTCATTTCTTTTCATTCTTGTTTTCTTTACTCTGTTCTGTGGCAGTGATTTCCACAACTCTGTCTTCTAGCTCACTTATTCGTTCCTCTACCTCAGTTATTCTGCTATTGATTCCTTTTAGTGTATTTTTCATTTCTGTTACTGTATTGTTTATTTCTGTTTGCTTGTTCTTTAAATCTTCTAGCTGCTAGTTAAAAATTTCTTGTATCTTCTCCATTCATGCCTCTATTCTTTTTCTGAGATTTTGGGTCATCTTTACTATCATTACTCTGAATTCTTTTCAGGTAGATTGCCTATCTCCTCTTCATTTAGTTGTTCTTGTGAGTTTTTATCTTGTTCCTTCGTTTCCAACATATTTCTCTGTCATCTCATTTTGTGTCACTTTCTTTGTTTGTGGTCTCCTTTCCACAGGCTGCAGTATTGTAGTTCCTCTTACTTCTGGTGTCTGGCCCCTGTTGGGTGAGGTTGGTCATGTGGCTTTTGCAGGCTTCCTGATGGGAGGGACTGGTGCCTTCCCTCTGGTGGGTGGAGCTGGGTCTTGTCCCTCTCATGGGCAGGGCTGTGTCAAGATGTGTTTTGCAGAAATTGTGAGCTCAGTATGACTTTAGGCAGCCTTCCTGCTGTTGGAAGGAAGTTGTGTTTCTATCATGCTGGTTGTTTGGCCTGAGGCGTTCCAACTCTGAAGCCTGTAGGCTATTGGGTGGGGCTTGGTCTTGGTGTCAAAATAGGGGCCTCTGGGAGAGCTTATGCTAATCAGTATTCTCTGGGGCTTCTGCCACCAGTGTCCTTGCCTCCACAGTGAGCTACAGTCTACCCTCACTTCCCCAGGGACCCTCCTAGGCCCCCAGTTAGGTTTACTCCTGGATCCTACAGAGGTAATTCTTTGTGCTGGGTCCTAATGCATGTGAGGTTTTATGTGCCCCTTCCAAGACTGGAGTCTCTGTTTATCCCAGCCCTTCGGAGCTCCTACACTCAGGCCCTGCTGACCTTCAAAGCATATGCTCTGGGGTTCTTTCTCCCCATGCCTGACCCTCAGACTGTCTTAGAGGGATATCTTTATGTGGGAACATCCCTATGTAGTCCTTGTGTGTTTTATATTTTTGGTACAAGGGTGGTTTTTAGTATGGATGTCTGACCCTCTTTCTTCAGTGTATGCTGGGTGTTATACCCTTGATTGGAGGTGCGACTGATGATGTGGTGACCTAAGCCTGCCCTGGATATTGAGCAGGACCTCCCCTTTGTTATGTGATTGTTACAGCCCTGTCAGGGCAGGGTCTGTTCCCTAGTTGCTGGTGTAGAGGCTCCCAGATCTATTTCAGAGCTGTGTTTCTGCTCTGTGGTGTGAGGTAGGTGGGACTGGAGCACTCCCACTGAGAGAAGTCACTGAGTTTTCCTCCTCTGGAGCTGTTCACCTGTGACTGTGCTCTCTTGTGTCACTTTTCACCCATTATGCTGGCTCACAAATTACACTGTTGTTGGAACTGCTCTCAGCTCCACCTTAGCTGTGGGTATGCTGGTAATTGGCCCTGGTGTCTCTACCAAAGTCAGGTCCCAGGACTGCAGTAATTGTGTACCTGAACTCCCTGTGTGAGATATGGAGGCAGCTCGATTCTGACCTAGTTCAATCCCCACCTGTGCGTGCCCACAAAGCCCACAGCTGTTAAAGCTAGACCCATGTCAGCTGTGGGAGCACTCAGCCATTCAGATATTCTGCAGGTGCTGATTTTACAAAGCCAGCATTTGGGGTGTGAATCCATGGTTCACTGGGGAGTCATGAGTCATGACTGGGGAGTCATGAGGAGAGATTTCAGCTCTTCTTCCTTATTTGCATGGCCCTCTGCTGTGGTTTCATCCCCACCTTTCCATGTGTTCCTCCCACTCATGTCTGCTCCAGAGCACAGGCGCCCACCCAGGCTGGCAGGGGTAAGGGTGGTGATGGGTGTGGTGTGTGGGCACCTCCAGGGCCAGCGTGGCTAGAGGAGGCTTTGGCAAGGAGTGCTGCATGGGCACCTCAGCCAGCCTGGGTGGAGGAGGCTTTGGAGGGGCAGGTGAGCCTGCCAAGGCAGGTGCCCCTCCTACTGCCCATGGAGTCAAGGGCTGGCACATAGGGAAGGGGGCTGCAATGGTGGCCCTGAGCCTTTTGTGCCACTCCACCATGTCACCCTGCTTCTATTGTGGCCTGGACTTCTTCCACAATCTTTCCCAGTTGTGGAGCTTCTTAGTCTCATCCCTTCAGGCTGTCTCTTCGCAGCCAACAGCTGTCCCCTCCCTGGATCCATGATCCAAACTCCACGTTCCAGCACCCAGACTCCCTCTGCAACAGGAGACACATGACTCAGGCTGGGGTGCACAGGGGTGTGGCACAGACCATCCACGTAGGTCTTACTCTGTCCTGCCTGACACTGGGCAGTTGCTGCACTCTCCTCCAATGCCCTGAAGGTCCCTCTCTATCCCAGCCAATCTTCCAGTTGGTGAGGGGGTTTCCTTGAGTGCAGGAACCTCTCCTCTCCCTTCAGCTCCCCCCACCAGGGGTATGGGTCCTGTCCCGTTTCCTCTTTTCTTTTTTTCTTTCTTTCATCCTACTTGGTTCAAGGGAATTTTTCTTGTCCTTTTAGGTGTCCGAGATCCTCTGCTAGTGTTCAGCAGGTGCTCTGTGAGAACTGTTCCATTTGTAGATGTATTCTTGATGTATTCGTGTGGAGAGGCAAACTCCATGTCCTCCTATTCTGCCATCTTGACCTTATATTCTATCTTGCCTTAGCATATCTTTTCAGGCTCCTCATTTGATTCTACTTATATAGTTAGACCTAGTTAGATCTTTCACTAATTTCTCAGAAGAATTCCTGTCACTTGGCACTCTTCATTCTGATATCTGCATGCAGGACAGATATGAATCTAAGTAACATCCTTAGGAACTTAGATTGAGAAGCATTCAGTTCCGTCTGTTAGTATTAACTGCAGATGACTTACATCACAAGATAGAAGAAGTCTATAAGATAAGAGGAATCTCAAGAAAGATGTCGACCTCTCTCCATCACCATTTATTTTGCTACCCTTATTATGCCAGATGGGGTTGAATTGGGAGAGAATTGAAAAAGTTATTGTAATAAACACAGAGGTATAAGCTCTATAAACCTTTCTGTAAGACATGCAGGAAGTCAGTAATTTTTTCTAAGAAACTAAAAAGCAGACTAGTCTTGTCTACATTGCCCAGGACCCTAGGGAGGTTATCAGAGTTAGTATTGGAGTTAGCAACAGAATGTTAACATTTCAATATTTATATTACATTCTGGATCACTAGAATGAATCAGAGGATAAAGAAACTCAAAATATTTAAGAGACATGTCTATAACCTAAAACAGAAAGAAAAGGTAAATGAGTCTCTAAGAAAAGAAAATTAAAAAAAAAAAAGAAAAAGTATACCTGTTCTGGGAAAGGAAAGATTATAAACAAGCCAGAGAAGATCAGGAGGGAGTTACAATATTCATTATAATCCAAATCATAATGCTAATAACCAATTATTTTTAATAGCTAACAGGTATTGAGAGTTTAACTATAAGATAGAAAATTTGCTGAGTATTTTACATATGTTACCTTATTAAATCCTTGAAACTCTATGAAACAAGTAATCTTAAGTGTCCCATTTTACTCATAAAGAAACCAAGGCTCTGAGAAATTATGTTACTTGTTATGAACACACAACTAGTAAGTAGAGGAACTATGATTTGAAAATATCTGCACCCTCAATCATTATGGTATACTGCTGATTTAAGGGATACCTATTAGAAAAGTAAAAGAAAAAACATATCTCCATGTAACCAAGGAGCCAACAGCTCACAGGTGAAGTTTCCTGACTCCTTAGGAAGAAGTTAATTTTTAAATATGAGCAATTGAGTAATTTAGATAAAAGGACTTAATATTCTTTGAAACCTATCAAAAATATAAGTTTAAGTAAGTGGGTTAAAAATATATGAGTACCACCCCCAATATAATAATTGATTCAGGCAAGCCAGGATCATGAGTGGATAGTAAGGCTATTGGGAATAAGGTTGTTGGGAAGCAGACTATTCATATGATGCCAGAGTATCACCTGATAAATTAATTACCAACTAGAAAAGAGAAATGCACTTTTACAGTGGAGATATCTGGCAATCACTACCTCATGCAGGAGATCAAACTGCATCACTAATACAGGTAAAAGAAGGTTTCTCTTAATATGATACAATGAGAAGTATACAGTCTCACCCATTAAGCATTCCTGCCAAAAATGTTCATGCTGATATATTCAGTCTTTTAGACCTGACTTCCAATTTGCAGGAAACATGGGTGATATAAGAACAAGTTATATAAAATGATGAAGTAATCAGAAAAATCTAGAACATGGGACATTCTCCAAGAAAACTGGCTAGGACTCTGCCAAAAGTCAATGTCATAGAAAAAAAGGTAAAGGGACTGTTCTAGATTAAAAGAGATACAGATGTAAGAAAATTTTTTGTGCAACTGGGTAAATCTGATTATGAACTTGATATCGGATTATCTTCTGGAAATAATTTTTTCAGTTAATGATATTATGGTTATGTAAGCAAATTATTCTTAGGAGTTCCATGCTGAAGTATTTGAGAGTGAAGTGTGTGTGTGTGTATGCATATATGTTCTCTCTCCCTCTAATATAAAATAAGATATAGATGTATAAATATATAAATAATATAGATAGATAGCATGACAGAAATAGAGACAGCACTTGCAAATGTGGCAAAATATCAACCAATATAATAAAAATTGGGGAAAATATAAGGGTTCCCACTAACGGAATAGAATATTATGTAAATTTTTCAAACCTTTAGTGGAAAAAATAATGGAACACAGAAGACAATGAAACCATCAGAAGGTGAGAAAAAGAATACAAGAAAGCAATTTATTGAAAAAATAAAATGGTAGAACTTTTCAGTAATCACAATACATGTGAATGGAATGAATTCACCTACTGAAGAATACTATGCTTATTATTCAAAATTAAGCCCAATATTTTAAGCATCTATATATCGGGTAGAAATTACTTAATCAATTAAGGTTATTAAATTGACAATTCCTTTAAAACACATAAAAGAATCATGTATCAATTTTCAGGAAAAAATGTAGGTTGTTTTTGAAATCTATACTTTTTCAAGATTAAAAAAATGTAAATATATTTTTAAGTAAAAAAGTGACTATTAAACTGAAAAAAATTAAGAAAACAATTCCATTTATAATAGCATCAAAAATAATATAATCCTTAGGAATGAATTTAATATAAAAAAGTACCAAACTTATTTCTGAAAACTGCAAAGCGTTGTCAGAAGAGAATATCCAAACGAATGGAAAGACAGGCCATGTTCATCAATTGGAAAACTTAATATTGTTAATATGACATCACTTCACAAATTGATCTACAGATTCAATGTGATCCCTTTCGAACTCACAGCAGGCTTCATAGCAGCACTGTTCACAATAGCTAAAATGTGGAAACAAACCAGATGTCCCTCAACTGATGAGTAGATAAGCAAAATGTGGGTATATGATGGAATATTATTCAGCCATACAAAAGTGGAGGTGCTTAGAAGTGGTAAGATTTTGAAGTAAGAGCTGCAGAATTTGTTCATGGATTAGACGTGAGAAGAAGAAAAAGAGAAGTCAAAGACAACTCTAAAGATTTTAGCTTGAGCGAGTCAAGAAACTGAAATGGAGAAAACTGTGGAAAGAATAGATTTGGAGGGGTAAATCTGGAGTTAATTTTAGACATGATAAGCTTGGAAGTGTTTAATAGAAACTCAGGGAAGATGCCAAATAGGAAATTGGATACATGAGTATGAACTTCAGGGGAGAGATCTGGGCTGGAGAAATAAATCTGGGAGTCATTCCTTCATTCAACAAATGCTTATTGCATGTCATCTGTATGCCAGGTATTGTGCTAAAACCTGTGCTGTCCAATATGGTCACCACTAGCCACATGTGGCATGTTAAATGTTCAGTTCCTTATTCTCACCAGCCATATTTCAAATGCTCTATAGCATCATGTGCCTAGTGGATTCCATATTGGACAGAACAGATAAAAAACATTTCCATCTGCATAGAAAGTTCTTTTGGACCATGCTGTACTAGATCCTATTGTCCAAGATGTAATAGAAAGAAATAAAGGCAAGCCTAACAAGTCACAATTTTAGAAGTAAAAGCGGCAGTATATTATATAAGGTAGTGTTAAAAGCATGTACACTAGACTCAGAAAGGCTGGGTTCAAATCCTGGTTCTAACTTCTGGAACCTGCTTAAACTTTGTGGCTTAGTTACTTCATCTACAAAATGGGATAATAAAATCTGATTCGTTGACATGATGTGAGGCTTAAATGAGTTTACATATACAAAATGCTTAGCACAGATCATTGCATATAGTAAGTGTTAAAGCAGTGTTATTTCTTTGTGTTGTTAAATCACAGTGGCAAATTGGTTGATTATATTTTGAATATGTCACTAGATGCCAACAACTGAACCTGAATCAGGGAAAAGAGTATGAATAAATAAAAAGAAATAAATGTTTTACAAAAAGTTTCTGAGAACCATGTGTTTGGAAGATTTCAAGCCAATGTCTTGAAGAAGGCTCAGAATTTTTCAGTATATTGTCTATGTGTGTACCAGTGCCACTGCTATGATGGATGAGTAAATATGTATAAAAACTTTATGCTGTATAAAACTTCTTGAATAATAATATATCTACTATGAATATGAGGTGTGTTATTGGGAGGAGGGTGATATAATATGAGGCAGGATGGGCCAAGACATTACAGTGATTTCTATATTTGCCAGGGCTAACTCTGTCAATTTCCATTGTATTGACAAAGCACAACAGCAAATCTTTGGTAGATTGAATGGTTATAGGTAATATTCAATACTAACTAAGCCTATATCACTAAAAAATGAATTAAATCATGGGAAAGGAAGACAAGAGGGGCTGATTTATAAAGAGCA
The DNA here is from genome assembly GCF_951394435.1 of Stenella coeruleoalba. Taxonomy (NCBI): domain Eukaryota; kingdom Metazoa; phylum Chordata; class Mammalia; order Artiodactyla; family Delphinidae; genus Stenella; species Stenella coeruleoalba. The sequence continues at coordinate 52,363,446 of NC_137152.1, forward strand.
TCTTAGAATTTGAATTTGCATTTGTTTACCTGGATAAGCTTGGGTAAAGAGTTGATTGGTTCATGACCCACGAGCAGACCTCAGTCAACAGTATGGTGACCTTAGAGAATACAGATTAACAAATACAACCCCTACTTCAAGATCAAGCATATTTTGGTCCAATCTGACACTGATTGATGGTTAATGTTAATTAGACAGAATAGGATAATTAAATTACCAGAGGTTTCTTGGGTTCTTCCTAAAGGCTCTGTGTAATCGGACCTTTCTAGGCACATTCCATCTAAACCACCCCATAAGCTAAATCTTCTATTAGCTCAACTAAGACCACAGCTGACTTTTTTTTAATTGGGGTATAGTTGCTTTACAATGCTGTGTCAGTTTCCGCTGTACAATGAAGCAAATCACCTATATGTATACATATACCCCCTCTGTCTTGGACCTCCCTCCCAACCAGCCCCCATCCCACCCACCTAGGTCATCACAGAGCACCGAGCTGAGCTCCCTGTGCTATACAGCAGATTCCCACTAGCTATCTATTTTACACATGGTAGTGTATATATGTCAATCCCAATCTCCCAATTCATCCTCCCCTTCCCCCACTGTGTCCACACGTCCGTTTTCTACATCTGCGTTTCTATTCCTGCCCTGAAAATTGGTTCATCTGTACTATTTATGAAAGGATTATTGTAACTATGTATTATTTGGGTAGTTGGGCATGTATGTATGTATGTGTGTGTACATAAGGAATTAGTTGTGAATTAGAAAACTCCAAAAATCAGGATCCTGTATTCCTTAATTCTTTGGTGTCACATCTATGGAAATTATATTGCCTTTTTATTAAATTAGAAAGGATATGACTAACATTTTATTAGTGAATAATTCCTTCTCCCCTCTCACTCGCCCTCTTGAGAGCAATCTAGAAAGATATACTTTTCCATTCATGGCTTCCATGCCAGATCTGAGGAAAAACAAAAAAGGAAATTGTTCCCAGAGAAACAATTAAGCTTGGCAACAATTAAGAAGTCCAGATTTTTATAGGCCACTCCACAGGGTCTTCATTCTGAAGTCATCTATCTTGTATTGTTTAAAATATAAGCACCCTTGGCCAGATTCCAAGGACAGATACAGAAACAAATCATGAGATTGCTGAACGTGCCTACATGGCCCCCAGGAATACAGCTACTTGATTGACTTCTGGTTTGTGGGTATCTGACTAAGATCCTCAACTCCCCATGGATGTGTACTATGGAGTGGTAAGTGGCATACACCAAAAGACATTTGATTTTAAAATCACTAGACTTTTAGAGAGGTTGTATGAGGACTACTGTTTAGCTCTGACTTTAAAGGTATATGTGATATGTATCTGTGGGTGCATACACATGCACATTTCAGGGAAGAGGAGGATAGAAACAAAAAGGTAGTTGATATACATGCTTGCTAACAGGAAATCCAGATGGAGACTAAATCCTGTTTACAAAATCTTGCTACCAAAAAACATAAAATAGCTGAAAGATGTGATGCTACACCTAGGGCTGCCACATATGGCCACACAGACTGTGCAATGTACTCCACCAGGATGACCATCATTCACAATGCCCAAGACATAAATGGTGATCCCTGGAGTGTGGCAATATGGAAGTCCTGGCTATACCATATCAGATGATACCGAAATAAAAATATAATAACGTAATAGTTAATATGCATTAAACACCTATCCTGTGGCAAGGCACTATTCTAAATGCAGTACACATATTTAACTTCATTATTCCTCACAATAACACTATGAATTAGGTACTATTACTATCCCCAATCTACAAATGAGGAAACGTGCAATGAGAGGTGGAATTACTTGCCCAAGATTATACAGTCACTAAGCTGTGGCACTGGGATACAAACCCAGGCAGTTTGGTCACAGAACCCATGTATTTAACCAATATGTTATAAAAAATAAATAAATAAAAATAAAACAGAAACAGGGAATTTTCCTGGTTTATCTATAATATTAAAACTGAATACAGACACCTATAAAGCATATGTCATAAATTGAACCTACCACACTGATCAAAGCTCTAAATCAAAATACCAGTTTATAGAACACAGGTTGTATTTGGTTATAGACACACTGTATTTGGTGATGAAATTTGAAGAATATGGAATATTCTACAGGATAAACGACCCAGTTATTTCCACAATAAATGGAAAGAAAGAAAAAAGAGCTGGGGGTGGGGGAGCTATGGGTTAAAAGAGACGAGTTTTAACCAAATGCAATGATGCAATATGTGGATCTGATTTGGATCCTGATTCAAACAATCAAACTGTAAAAAAGAAAATGGGACCAACAGGGAAATTTTTGAATGTGATGATATTAAGAAATTATTGTTGCTTTTTAAGTGTGAAATTGGTATTGTGGCTATGTTAAAAGTCCTTATCTTTTAGTGATACAGACATATTTATGGATCAAATAATAGGACATCTAAAATCTGTTTCAAAATAATCCAGTGGGTGGAAGAGAAAGTGGGTGAGGATATAGCTGAAACAAGGCTGGCCACTTGGTGATACTTGTTGAAGCAAGGTGCTGGATACAGGGAGGTTCAATATACTGTACTTTTTACTTACATATATGTTTGAAATTTTCCATACTGTTTAAAAAGAACTGAGAGGTAGAGAAATCAGTAACTGTACTTGCTTCCTGGGATGGAAATTAGGTGGCTGGAGGCTGGGGTGAAACTTCCTTTACACAGTTTACCTTTTGTAGTTTTTAAAAGAAAAACATATTCAGTGTTTTTAGATTCTGCATATAAGTGATATACAGTATTTGTCCTTCTCTGTCTGACTTATCTCACTTAGCATAATGCTTTCAAGTTCCATCCATGTTGTCACAAATGACAGGATTTCCTTCTTTCTCGTGACTGAATTATACATATCTCACATCTTCTTTATCCATTCACCTGTTGATGACACTTAGGTTGTTTCCATGTCTCAGCTATACTGAATAATGCTGCAGTGAACATGGGTGTGCAGATATCCCTTCAGGATACTGATTTCAATTTCTTTGATATATACACAGGAGTGGGAGAGCTGGATCATATAGTCGTTCAATTTTTAATTTTTTGAGGAACTGCCATACTGTTTTTCCATAATACCTATACAAATTTACATTCCCATCAACAGTGTATAAGAGTTCCACTTTCTCCATATCCTCACTAGAATTTACCTCTTGCCTTTTGATAAAAGCCATCCTAACAGGAATCTAAAAAAACGGAACCTATAAAAACAGAGTAGAATGACAGTTACCAGGGGCTGGTGGGTGGAGGAACCGGGGAGATGTTTAAGGGTACAAATTTACAACTAGTAGATAAATACGTTTTGTAGCTCTAATGCACAACATAGTGATTATAATCAACAATACAGTATTATAAACTTCAGTGTTGCTAAGAGACTAAATCTTAACTGTTCTCAACAACAACAAAAAGAAATGATAAATATGTGACACGATAAAGCTGTTAGCTAATGTTACTGTAGTAATCATATTGTGATACATAAATGTATCAAAACAATGAATGTACACCTTAAACTTAACACAATGTTATATGTTAATTATATCTCAATTAAAAAGGTGAAAAAGAAAAGACAAAACCTCATTGAGGGTAAGGCCATAGCAAGATAGTGCATATTGGCTACTTGCTGTCTCAAGAGGAGGTGGTTATATTAATAAATTCAAGCATAGAAGTCTAAGAAAACAGGTAGGGCACTGAGGTATATCTATACAGACACCAACCTCTTGAGGACAACTTAACTACAAAGGAGGAAGTAACAGGTTCCCTGTAGGACAGAGCAAGTGCCAGCTGACACATTCTCAGTGCAATCTTCCTTGGGACTATTTAAAATAATTATTATGCATAAACAGAAAAATTAAACCCTGAGCAAATTCCATTTGAACTCGTTATATTTCCTTTGGAAGTTTAACAAAGACAGATGAAACAGATTGTATCTGCACACTAGGAAGAAAACCTTAGAGATGTAACTGATGATGCCACAGAAGAGATAAATCAGCTTGAAGTGGTCAACCCAAACTGCTGACGTACCTTTACAGGTTCGTTGGACACAAGTCCAAAATGATCACCCAGAATAGTTCCTTCCTTATGAAAGATGGAAAGGTTGAGGAATCTAGACACCACAGGAACAACTGAATGATCTGGCCTATGATCAGACCAATTTATAATGCTAATGGTTAACACTATCTTAAAAGACTCTATAATCAAAAAAGCAAAAACTATGTCTGATTTTTCTTATCTTTCTCTCCCTAGCACTTACCACCATGCTTGGCATGTAGTAGATATGCAATAAACATTAAACTGGCGGACTCAAGAGAGACCTATATAACAGGGAACACTCAGAGGCCAGCATGAAGGCTATTTGTCATTCTGATTTAACAGGCCAGCATGAAGCAATGTGGTGAGGTCAGGGAAGAAAACAGAAACCACATGCAAACAAAATTTGTGTGTGTAGGTTACCAGTGTGACTTTGTATACTTTTAAATCACTGCTACTTCAAATCTAAGATGCCTCTAATTGAATTTCCACCATCATTTTTATACTATTAAGAAAAAAAAAACTCTGCCAGTTATACTGTGACATACATCAAATTATGAGATGAATCCAAATTTAAAATGTGAAAAAAGTGTGATTCTTAGACTCAATGAAATATGATGTTTATGTTTGTTTGGACTGATTCTTTCCCACCGGGGATATAGTATCTCATAAAGAGGGTCAGAGGCTGAGACTTCTGGACAAGAAAGTCCATAGAAGAAACCAGAAGAACATTCTGGCCAGGAAAGGAAAAGCCAAAAGAGGGAGAGAAGATGAAGTTGGTGACAATTTAATAGCAGAAAACATGGTGCTGCTCAGAAAAAAAGGAATTAGAAAGGCAAGCTCGGAAGAGTTAAAAATGGCAGAGAGTTGCCTGTGAGTGTGGACAGTCCTGGAGACGACGCCCACAACTTGGCCCCTGGCAAACAGGACCTCAAGTCCTGACATTGTCCGCTGCCCCTAGTTCTCTATCATGGTTTTTCAAATGTTGATTAAACATCTATTCAGCTGACTGAAGTCTAAGTGTGCCTAGTCCATGTCTTAGATGGTGCTAACACAGGATTTAGGACAAAACCAGCAATCTTCCAGGTCACAAATACCCTGGGAAATTCTTGTAAAGGCATGCTGACTTTTGCACAGGTGTTTAGGTGTTACACAAATGAAAATGAGAAAGGATTATTCAAAACTTCATTCAAAAACTTGGATGAAGAGTTAGGCCCTGTTCTTGGTACACATTCTCCTGTAAGGATCTTTCTGTCTTGCCAGATTTCAATTGCTTAGTTTCCCCATATTATTTGATGGACATGGTTTGAGGCCTGCTATCCTCTATATTAAGACCCCTATAGAACAAGTCTTCTCTGTAAGTTCCTTTATCTTGGATTCAAACTTGAAAAACCTCTTTTGCTCAGGAAATCTGGGCTATCAATGAAGATTCTGGAAGCCCCAAGAGTACCTACAGAAAACAAGATATGTTAATATTTTTGGGAATTGTACCCTATCTCTGGTACATAACCAGAGTGCAGAGAGAAACTGCTCAGTGCTTGGCCTCAGTGGAAACTTTCTAAATAACATATTGTATATGTAATGATGTACTAAATATAAAACCAACAAGTTGCATTCTGGGACAGGAGGTAGGAAAAAGAATCTTCACATTAGTTAAAGAGAGAAGCTCATTAGAGGAAGTTTGAAGTTATGCTTAGGGGTAAAGGCATAGAGCTGAAGCTATCCAGGCGGGGAGGGGGGGAAGGAAAAGACACTATGTGACAACAAAATGAAATTGGATTTCTTCATCTTTGGGAAACTGGTGCTTGGTGATGACAAGGGCCCATCTGCAGCTGAGAAAGGTCAGGAAATGTACCATTGCTGGGATCATACTGACAGCACCAAAATGGGAGAATCAGTGTAGTCTAAATTAAAGCATACCTACATCTTCAGCCACTGTAAGCTGACAGATAATCACCACTTCTGAAATTTTATTTATTTTTAAAATGAAAGTTCCTGGAGTGCACCTCAACTCTGTATTTTCAAAGTCTTTATTGAATTTGTTACAATACTGCTTCTGTTTAATGTTTTGGTTATTTGGCCATGAGGGATGTGGGATCTTACACCCCCTGCATTGGAAGGTGAAGTCTTAACCACTGGACCACCAGGGAAGTCCCTGAAATTTTAAAACACGGGAAAAAGGGCCTGGATAGATTCATAAACCAACAAACCAATCAATGTTATTTAATATTCATTTACCTTACAAACATTTTTGTGTGTTATGAATTTCTATCTTCTCCCTTTCACTTATCGTCCCAAGAATGCTGGGGTAGGCAGTATGCCAAAATAGCCTTATTCTATTATGCTAGTCACCTAGGGAAACCCATATAGAATTGTATTCATATGGTGTCCAGAAAGAAGTTAACATAGCAGGCCTGAGACTTCTATCCTTAAGACCTGCTCACAAGGTGTGACCTTGGCTGGTGTCTGGGAACATGGAATTTTGGAAGTGTTCCCATCACTTCCAGAACAGATAAAAGTGGCTCATTGTGCCCAGACTGCCGGTACAACCACTGTGCTTTATGCTGAACACCTGCTTTCCTCTGGGAATCTAGAATTCTGGTACATGCTGGGCAGAAGTTGCCTTCATGATCAGCCACCAATAAAAACCTTAGGCACTCAGTCTCTAATGAGCTACTGTGGTAGACAACACTTTATATGTATTGTCACAATTCAATACTGGAGGAATTAAGTGCACACTGTGTGACTACACTGGGAGAGAACTCTTGGAACCTTGTGCCAAGTTTCCTCCAGACTTTAACCTATGTGCCTTTTCCCTTTGCTAATTTTGCTTTATATCCTTTGGCTATAATAAATCATAGCTATGAGTATGACTATATGCTGAATTCTTATAGCAAATGACCAAACCGGGGTTAGTTTTTGAGACCCCCAATGCATATAGGTGGTACATTTTCAGGACTTGTTCAGGGAGAGATATAATTTCCTTTTTAGTCTTTAGGTAACTCAACTGACACTGACTAGGTGCACTGTACCATAATGGGTGGCAATTATAGAAAGTAATGTACTAAAATGATACTGAAATGACAATATCACAGATATAAGCATTAAGTATAAAGAAAGTTCGCGTAGTCACACAAGCAAGTTTCAATTAAGTAAAGAAACCACAAGTTGGCATTTACATGTTAAGGTTTATAAAACATATTCAATACATGAAATTGGGTGAAGTAAAACATAGCATACTATATATAATCTGATATATGTATGTTGTATATGAAAAAAAGTAAAAAGGAAACATTGGAATCTTAGAAATAAAACTATACTAAAATAAGAAGTAAAAAGCTAGGGAACTGGGGTGAAACTGAAGTTAATCAATCACAAATTCAGGACTTTGAAAGGTTCCCTCTTCCACTGCGGTATCTAAAGCTGCCTTTGGAATAACCCCACATCCCACCAGAACCCATGTAGAACTATATCCTCTGAAAGGAATAACATCATTAATTTTTTTCATTCAACACATGTTTATTGAATAGCTATTCTGTGCCAAATACTGTTTCAAAGTGCTAAGAAGATAGCAGGAAATAAAGCAAAATCTCTGCCTTCATAGAGCTCAAAATATGGATCATTTCATGACTCTTTACTTAACGAGTTCAAGGTCAACAAAAAAGCATGCCAGCCTTGATCTTGGAACAAGAAAAAGAAAGGTTATAGAACATCATATTGTTAAAAAGGCACAGTGCTTTCCAAGTTTTCTAGGATAGTGCTGGGATGTCTAGAGGCAAGTCTGAAGAAAGGCTTCCATGATGAGGAGAGTTGGTCAATTGGATTATGAAATAATTAGTTCTAACTGGAACAAGCTGAGTCTAAGAGTCCACAAAATGACACAGGAAATGGAAAGCTAATAAGAATTATTCTAGAGAACAAGATCATAAAAAAGGAATTATGGTATATATATATATATATATATATATATATTTTTATATATATATATGGTCAAGAAGTTATGCAACGATTTTGTAAAGAAAGAGAAAGGTTATATTGATGTTGAGGAAAAGCAGCTTACATGCTGGTTAATATCCAGATCACCTATCATGAACTGCTATTGCATTAAAAGCCTCCAGATATATATGGAATAGATTCCAAGTTGTTAACATAAAGACTCATCATTTTCTACCATGTTCATATTCTTTAGAATGCTTGGATGCATAAACAGCAGAGGTGGTAAAGTGATGGAATCTCAGTCAAATTCAGCCTGAAAACATGTTTTGATTGGCTTTGCCAGTGTTGTTTTATAATTGTAAAATATTTCAAACATGAAGACACAAAGAAAAAATAAAGCAAACACCCATGTACTAATCATATTTTAATATACTATATTTCCATCAGATAGCTTTTATAAAGAAATTAATTAAATTGATTCACTCTATTTACTAAATAACAGCTATCATGAATACAATGGTCATCATCCCCATGCACATGCACATGCGTGCACACACAAGTGCATGCATACATGCAGTCACACACACATCCATAAACATAATATTTTGAAGGTCTTTAAACTTTATCCAAATGGCAATAAAATATATGAATCCTACAACTTACTTTGTTTACTCAAATTACAGTTCTGATATTTATACATGTTGATATATCCTGCTTTAGTTTAAGGGTCAGCAAATTATTATCCTTGGCCCAAAACCAGCCTGCTGCTTGTTTTTGTAAATAACGTTTTATTGGAACACAGCCACTTTCATTAGCTGACATATTGTTTACAGCTGCTTTCTAACTACAGCAGCACAGTGGAGTAGTTGAGACAGAGATGATATGGCTGTAAATAACTAAACTATTACTCTCCGGCCCTTTATAGAGTTTGCCAACTCTTATAACAGTTCATTCACTGTAATCACTGCATAGTATTTCATTGTGTGAATTTATAAAATGCTGATAGACATTTTTATTTCTTCCATTTTTTCACTATTTTAAAAAATCTTGTGTGATTTTTTTCTTTTCCAGCCTGTGTTGTCATGTCTCCTCAGTGCTGCCAGTGGACATTAAATGAACACTGAACTTAATCCTTTGAAAAATATTTAACCAAAAAGTAATATGCTAACCCAAAGGCCTGATCTGAGAAGGTCTTCCCAACATCTGAGACCTCAAATGGTGACAAGCAGGGTATTAAATAGAAAATGAAAATGAAATGGAACAAGCTGAGACTGTAAAATAGTTTTGAGTCCATGATGAAACTGATGAAAAAAGGCAAGTTTAATATGACCTATATAAGGTAGACAATTCAAAGTAGTTGTAAAGAATATTATTACGAGGAACTCATCACTGTAACTGTTAAGATTCATAAGTCAATGACAATAAAACTCTGAAAGGGCTATAAAATATCCTGAGGAATGTGTCTAAATACCCAGGGCTGACATTGACTACACACAGTAAGCATTATGTCTAGGGCTCATGATACTTTTGGAGGCTTATGAAATATTTTAATTTCTTTTAAAATGAAAATAAAACATTAATATAATCCAGTCTGTATAATATTTGTCTTGATACTAAAACAGTCATAAAATATAACTTTTAATATTGGTATGGAAGAAGTGGCTTATTAAAGCAAAAGTACATATGGCCATTGGAAACCATAATTTGGCCCTGCAGATACTTTGTGAAAATTCCCAAATTTAGGAATATTATTATGAAGACTAACAAAACCACATTTGAGATTGATGATTAAGACACTGCCAGACTCATGCCACTAAATAATTCCTTGCTCCTACAGCTTCAGCCTTGGAACCCATACAATTGAAATAATTGATTCAGCCAAATGAAAAATCACCACATATGCTTACCTTTCCAAATCCCTTGCAAATAGTCAAAATAATTATTATTATATCCTTGAGTGGTAGGCTCTAATGAATGTAGAAGAAACCAACTTATGAGAAGCTATACCAAAATTGTAGCCAACATGCATGAAATTAACCTCCAGGCATATCGTTCATGGCAGGTATGAAGCCAGTGACCTGAAGGCTCAGAATTTTCGACCAGTATAATTTTTCTTATAATCTCTCTATGTGAATGTACCTTGCTCCCTTCAGTTGTGATGGACATGGAACTTATCCTTGGGATGCAAGGATGGTTCAATATACACAAATCAATAAATGTGATACACCATGTTAACAAAATAAAAGATGAAAATCATACGATCATTTCAATACATGCAGAGAAAAAGCACTGGACAAAATTCAACACACTTTCATGATTAAAAACTCTCAACAGGGCTTCCCAGGTGGCGCAGTGGTTGAGAGTCCGTCTGCTGATGCAGGGGACACGGGTTCATGCCCCGGTCTGGGAAGATTCCACATGCCACTGAGCGGCTGGGCCCATGAGCCATGGCCGCTGAGCCTGCGTGTCCGGAGCCTGTGCTCCGCAACGGGAGAGGCCACAACAGTGAGAGGCCCGTGTACCGCAAAAAAAAAACAAAACAAAACAAACAAACAAACAAACAAAATACAAACTCTCAACAAACTAGGTATAGAAATTAACTCAACATAATAAAGGCCATATAGGAAAATCCCACAGCTAACATCATACTCAATGCTGAAAATCTGAAAGTTTTTTCTCTAAGATCTGGAAAAAGACAAGGATGCCAACTCTTACCACTTCTATTCAAAATAGTACTCTAAGTCCTAGATGAGCAATTAGGCAAGAAAAAGAAATTCATAGCATCCAAAACAGATAGGAAGTAGAAAAACTGTCTCTGCAGATGACATCTTCTTATGTGCAGAAAACCTAAAGACTCCACCAAAAAACTGTTAGAACTGACAAACTAATTCAGCGAAGTTGCAGGATACAAAATCAACATACAAATAAACATATCAGCTGAATTTCTCTACACTAACAAGGAACTATCTGAAAAGGAAATTAATAAAACGATCTCCTTTAATCCAAATTGGAAAGCAAGAAGTAAAACTGTCACTGTTTACAGTGACATGATACTATACATAGAAAATCCTAAAGATGCTGCCAGAAAACTACTAGAGCTCATCAATGAATTCAGTAAGGTTGCAGGATGCAAAATTAATATACAGAAATCTGTTGCATTCCTATACACTGTCAATGAAAGATCAGAAAGAGAAATTAAAGAAACAATCTCATTTACCATCACATCAAAATGAATAAAATACCTAGGAATAAACCTATCTAAGGAGGCAAAAAACCCAAACAGATGGAAAGATATACCATGTTCTTGGATTGGAAGAATCAATATTGTTAAAATGAGTATACTGCCCAAGGAAATCTATAGATTCAATGAAATCCCTATCAGAATACAAATGGTATTTTTCACAGAACTAGAACAAATAATTTAAAATTTGTATGGAAATACAAAAGAACCTGAATATCCAAAAAAATACAAAAAACTTGAGAAAGAAGAACAGAGCTGGAGGAATCATGCTCCCAGACTTCAGACTATACTACAATGCTACACTAATCAAGACAGTACGGAACTGACACAAAAACAGAAATATAGATCAATGGAACAGGATAGAAAGTCCAGAGATAAACCCATGGAATTCTGGTCAATTAATCTAAGATGAAGGAGGCAAGAATACACAATGCAGAAAACACAGTCTCTTCAATAAGTGGTGCTAGGAAAATTGGACAGCTACATGTAAAAGGATGAAATTAGAACATTCTCTAACACTACATACAAAAATAAACTCAAAATGGATTAAGGACCTAAATATAAGACTGGATACTATAAAACTCCAAGAGGAAAACAGGCAGAACACTCTACGACATAAATCACAGCACTATTTTTTTTGGACCTATCTCCTAAAGTAAAGGAAATTAAAGCAAAAATAAACAAATGGGACCAAAATAAACTTAAAAGCTTTTGCACAACAAAAGAATCCATTGAAAAAATCAAACGATAACCTACTGAATGGGAGAAAATATTTGCAAATGATATGACTGATAAGGGATTAATATCCAACATATATAAACAGCTCATAGAACTCAACATCAAAAAAACCCCACACAACCCAATTAAAAAATGGACAGAAAAAACTAAGTAGACATTTGTCCAAAGAGGAAATGCAGATGGCTGACAGGCACATGAAAAGATGCTCAACATCACTAATCATCAGGAAAATGCAAATCCAAACCACAATGAGGTATCACCTCCCACCTGTCAGAAAGGCTGTCACCAAAAAGAACACAAATAATAAATGTTGGTGAGAATGTGGTGAACAGGGAATCCTGGTACACTGTTGGTGGAAATGTAAATTGGTCTGCAGCCACTGTGCAAAACAATATGGAGGTTTCTCAAAAAGCTAAAAATAGAACTACCATATTACCCAGCAATTCTACTCCTCAGTATATAAACAAAAAACAACACCCACTAATTTGAAAACTTACATGTACCCTAATGTTCATAGCAGCATTGTTTACAATTGCCAGGATATGGAAGCAACCTTAGTGTCCATCAACAGATGAATAGATAAAGATGTGAGATACACACACAGACACACACACACACAATAAAATGCTACACATCCATAAAAAATGAAATTTTGCCATTTGCAGCAACATGGATGGAATTGGAGGGCATTATGCTAAGTGAAATAAGTCAGACAAAGAAAGACAAATACTGTATGATATCACTTATATGTGGAATCTAAAAAATACAACAAACTAGTGAATATAACAAAAAAGAAGCTGACTCACAGATATAGAGAACAAACTAGTGGCTACCAGTGAGGAGAGGGAAGTGGGAGGGGCAATATAGTGGTAGAGGAGTAAGAGGTACAAACTATTAGGTATAAAATAAATAAGCTACAAGAGGATATTGTACAACATGGGGAATATAGCCAATATGTTATAATAACTATAAATGGAGCATAACCTTTAAAAATTGTGAGTCACTATATTGTGCATCTCTAACTTATATAATATTGTACAGATACTATACTTCAAAAAATAAAGAAAACAATCTCCTTTACTATACCACCAAAAAGAATAAAGTATTTAAAGTACTTAGGAGTAAATTTAACAAAAGAGGTAAAAGACTTGAACACGGAAAATTACAAAACAGTAATGAAAAAAATTAAAGCCACAAATATGTGGAAAGACATTTTTTTCATGGATTTGAAGACCTAATATTTTTAAAATGTCCATAATACCCAAAGTGATCTACAGATTCAATGTTATCCTCATCAAAGCCCCAGTGGCAGTTTTTAAAGAAACAGAAAAAACAATCTTAAAATTCAAATGTAACCATAAAAGGCTCCAAATAGCCAAGGCAATCTTGAGAAAGAACAAAGCTGGAGGCACTACACTTCCTGATTTCAAAATATATTACAAATCTACAGTAATTAAAACAGTATGGTGCTTACATAAAGATAGACATACAGACTAATGGAACAGAATAGAGAGCTCAGAAATAAGCCCACATATATATAGTCAACTGATGTTCAACGAATGAGCCAAGAATACACAACAGGCAAAGAATTGTCTCCACATAGCACAGGGAGATCAGCTCGGTGCTTTGTGACCACCTAGAGGGGTGGGATAGGGAGGGTGGGAGGGAGATGCAAGAGGAAGGAGATATGGGGATATATGTATATGTAAGGCTGATTCACTTTGTTGTAAAGCAGAAACTAACACACCATTGTAAAGCAATTATACTCCAATGAAGATGTTAAAAAATAAAATAAAATACACAGATAATTTCAAATTTGAAAAAAAAAATGCAATAGAGACTTAAACCAAAGACATGAAATTTTAAAACTTCTAGAAGAACACATAAGGGAAAAGCTTCTTGACATTAGTATTGGCAATGATTGTATGAATATAACACCAGAAGCACAAGTAACGAAAAAAGAAATAGATAAGTGGGACTACATCAAACTAAAATGCTTTTGCACAGCAAAGGTAAAAAGAATCAACAAAATGAAAAGGGAACCTATGAAATGGGAGAAAATATTTGCAAACCCTATATCTGATAAGGGGTTAATATCCAAAATAATAAGGAAGTCCTCTGAGTCCATAGCAAAAAACATATAACCTAATTAAAAAATGGGCAACAGGCTTGACTGGACATTTTTCCAAAGAATATATACAAATGGCCAACAAGTATATAAAAGGTGCTCAACATGATTCATTCTCAGGAAAATGCAAATCAAAACCACGAGTTATCACTTCACACGTGTTGAGATGACTATTACAAAAAAAAAGATTACAAATGTTGGTAAGGATGTGGAGAAATTGTAACACTTATATAGTATTGGTGAGAATATAAAATCATTAAGCCACTATGGAAGACAATATGGAGGTTCCACAAAAAAATTAAAAATAGAACTTCCATAGGATCCAGCAATCCAACTTATAGATATATATCCCAAAGATTTGAATCAGGAGCTCAAAGAGATTTTGTGTGTGTGTGTGTGTGGCTGCACTGATCTCAGTTCCCCAACCAGGGATTGAACCTGGGCCATGGCAGTGAAAGACCGGAATCCTAACCACGAGACCACCAGGGAACTCTCAAAGAGATATTTTTATTTCCATTTTCGTTGCTGTATTATTCACAGTATCCAAGATATGGAAACAGCCTAAATGTACATTAACAGATGAATGAATTAAGAAAATGTGGTATATACTCACAATGGGATATTATTTGGCCTTTAAAAAAAGAAGGAAATTCCACCATAAGTGACAACATGGATGAACCTAGAGCACATTTTGCAAAATGAAATAAGCTATACACAGAAAGACAAACACTGCATGATCCTTCTTATATAAGGTATCTAAAATAATCAAACTTATAGAAGCAGAAAGTAGAATGGTGGTTGCCTGGGGCTAGGAAGAAGTGGAAATGGGGAGTTATTGTTCAATGGCTATAGAGTTTCAACTTTACATGATGAATATGTGTTCAAAATCTGCTTGTACAGCACAGTACTTAAAATTAACAATACTGCACTGTACGCCTAAAAATTTAAGTCGATGGATCACATGTGAAGTGTTTATACCACAATAAAAAGTTAATTAAAAAATGATTTGATCTCAGGATAGTATTGTAAATTATGACAAAATGTTTCACTATTCCCAGTTTTACTTTTTACTTAATTTTATTATTTCATTGTGCTAGCTAGTAGTCAAGCTCACTGTTCTTTCCAGGGCACAATCCTCCATTACCTAATGTGCTTTGTCATCTCTAACTTCATACAGATAATTGGAGATAATAGGGTTTATATCCTTACTAGCTAATATCTAATGTTATAACTAAAATGTGTTATGAAGTGAGTGTTTATTCACACACCACAGGTTTATTCATTAAACCTAGTGTCAAGCTATAATAATGTTTAAAAGAACAGGATTTTCGAGGAGTTACCAAGATGGCAAAGTAGGAAGATGTTGAGTTCACTTTGTCCCACAGGCACATCAAAATTACAGCTATTTACAGAGCAACTATTGATGGTGAGAAAGATAGGAATAGCAGAAAATATTTTTCTACAACTAAAGATATGAAGAAGGAACCACAACAAGATGGGTAGGCAGGATAGAGATGTGGCAGAGTCAAGACCCATACCCCTGGGTGGGGAACCCACTAACGGGAGAATAATTACAGTTGAAGATGTTCTTCCCCAAAAGCAAGGAATCTGAAGCCCACACTTGGCTCCACAGCTTGGATATCCTGTACTGGAAAGATAAACCCCCAGAACATTTGGCTTTGAAGGTCAACGGGGCTTACTTTCAGGGGAACCAGAGGGCTCTGGGAAATAGAGACTCCATTCTTAAAGGGTGCACACAAAATCCCACGTGCTCCAGAACATAGGGCAGAAGCAGTAATTTGATAGGAACCTGGGTCAGACTCACCTGAGAATACTGAAGAGCCTCCTAGAGAGGCAAGAGGCAACTGGATCTCACCCTAGGGACATGGACAATGGCAGCAGCCGTTTGGAGACCTCATACCAGGAGAAGACTGGTGCTGACAAGCTTCATTTTGGTATCCTCACTCTAGCTTATTAGTGCTGCAACCCAGCCCCACCCAACAGACTGTTGGCACTAGTACTGGGATGCCTCAGGCCAAGCAGCTACCCTTAAGATGCCCTGAGCCCACAGCTTCCCTGGTACAAGCCTGTCCACCAGAGGGCCCAGAACTTGGCTCTGAAAACCAGTGCACTAACACTAGCCCCAGGACATCCTGGGGTACTGCAGCCAGACATTGTTACCCAACCCTGCCCACCAGTGGGCTGACACCAACTCCATGAACCCCAGGGCCCTGCAGCCAGAGACCCCAGGACACGTATCTTCCCACCAGCGAGCAGGCACTAGTGCCAGAACCAATGGGAAATTAATCTATGACAAAGGAGGTGAGAATATACAGTGGGGAAAAATCAGCCTTTTTTCATAACTAGTGTTGGAAAGACTGGACAGTTACATGCAATAGAATCAAACTGGACCACTCTCTAACATCATGCAGAAAAATAAATTCAAAATGAATTAAAGGCTTAAATTTAAGATCTGAAACCACAAAACTTCTAGCAGAAAACTGAGTCAGTATATTCTTTCACATCAGTCTTAGTAATATATGTGTTTTAATATGTCTCCTCAAGCAAAAGAAACAAAGAAAAGCAAACATAAACAAATGGGAATACATCAAACTAAAAATCTTTTACACAGTGAAGGAAACTATCAACAAAATGAAAGGGCCATCTATTGAATGGGAGAAAATATTTGCAAACAATGTATCTGATAAGGTGTTAATATCCAAAATATACAAAGGACTCATACAACTCAACATCAAAAGAACAAACAACCTGATTAAAAATGGACAGAGGATCTGAATAGACATTTCCCCAAGAAGACACACACAGATGGCTAAGAGGCATATGAAAAGATGCTCAACATTCTTAATTATTAGAGAAATGCAAGTCAAAACCACAATGAGATATCACCTCACACCTGTCAGAATGGCTATCATCAAAAAGTCTACAAATAACAAATGTTGGCAAGGATGCCAAGAAAAGAGAACCCTCGTACATTGTTGGTGCGAATCTAAATTGGTTCAGCCACTGTGTAAAACAATGAGGATTCCTCAAAAAAAACTAAAAGTAGACCTATCATATGATCCAGCAATTCCACTCCTGGTTACTATCCTAAGAAACCAGAAATACTAAGTAAAAGAGGTATATGCAATCTTATGTTCATTGCAGCTTAAGTATTGATACAATAGCCAAGATATGGAAGCAACATAAGTTCCCATCAATAATTGAATGAATAAAGAAGATGGGATGTATATATATGTATACACACACAATGGAATATTACTCAGCCATAAAAGATGAAATCTTCACATATGCAACAACATGAATGGACCCAGAGGGTATTATGATAAGTGAAGTAAGTCAGACAGAGAAAAACAATACTACATGATTTCACTTGTATGTGGAATCCAGAAAACAAATAAACAAACGTAAAAAAAATTTTAGAAAGAGCCATAGATACAGATAACAGTAGATGGCCTGAGGGGAGGGATGGGGGTGGAAGAGAAATAGGTGAGGGAGTTTAAGAGGTGCAAGCTTCAAGTTACAAAATAAATACTTCATGGGTATGAAAAATACAGTGTGAGGAATATAGTCAGTATTTATGTATTATCTTTGTATGGTGACGTATGTTAACTGACTTACCATGGTGATCATTTTAAAATGTACAGAAATATCAAATAATTATGTTGTACCAGTAACTAACATAGTGTTATAGGTTATTATACTCCAAAAACATATAAACAAACAAAGAAACTCATGGTAAAAGAGATTACACTTTCGGTTACCAGAGGTGGGAGGTTGGGGGAGAGGGAATTGGATGAAGGCAGTCAAAAGGTACAAACTTCCAGTTATGGAATAAATAAGTACTAGGGATGTAATGTACAACATGATAAATGTAATTAACATGCTGTATTTTATAGATGAAAGATGTCAAGAAAATAAACCCTAAAAGTTCTCATCAGAAGGAAAATATTTTTTCTATTTCTTAAATTTTGTATCTGTATGAGATGATGGATGTTCAGCAAACTTATTGTGATAATCAGTTCATGATGTACTTAAGTCAAATCATTACACTACACACCTTAAAATTTTACAGTGCTGTATGTCAATTATATCTCAATAAAACTGGAAAAAGAAAACAGCACAGGATTTTCTTTAAGGCAAACCAGGTGCCTGATGTCTGCACTGCCACTTACTACCGATTAATCTTTGTCAAGTTATGTAATCATTCTGAAGCTTGGCGTCCTTGTCTAGAAAATTGATATGATTAATGAATTTCTGATGATTAAATGAGATGCTATATGTTAAGTGATTATAAAAGCCCTTCACTCATAGAATTACTTCATAAATGATTATTATTATTTTAATAACAATAAATAAAAATAGCATCCAAATAAATATAACAACTAAAGGACAGTATACCATTGTTAGGAGCAATAAACAGTTATATTAGTATACTCTACTGGTTAAAATTATGTCAACTCTTTTTCATCTCTTTTAGGGCAATTTTCTCATATTTAACATTTGATAGAGAATGCACATAGTATGCCCATAATTATGAAGCTTAGCTTTTCAGAGTGTACATTTTGTAATCAGTCTATTACAATTCTTATTTTGAAATCACAGCTCTTAGTCACTGCTTTACTAATGCAATAAAAAGTCCCATACCTTTTCAGATTCCTGGGAATTGTCAGAATTCATAGCAATTTAGATATGTTCAAGTCAGTATTACTATAACTTGCACATAGTATATGAAAGACCAGATATTAAAGATTCTTACAATTCTAATATTGCTATCCCTATAGTTTTAGGGCTTTCCAGGAACAACCAAAGATGAGTAGAAATTTAGCAGCAACAATAGTGTACACAACACACACACACACACACACACACACACACACACACACACACACACACACTATAGAATTTTTGTCCATAGAACAAGATGAATTACATACTGACCAAATTAATCAGTGTGGAAATCAGGGCAAAGAAGTGGGAAGGACCAAAAGCATAGCTAGACAGTGCAAAGTACATTTTTTATTAAAACAGAAAGATCAAGTCGAACAAAAAAACCAGGACTTTCAAGTGTGGAAGCAAAATTCTAACCTTCCCAGGAATAACAAATATAATAAATAATATAAGAAAAATTAGAAGAAATTTAAAACTCTTCTCAAGTTGTATATTAGAAAATTCAAAGACAAAGATCACTACCTAAGTCAGTGGTTCTCAAACTTTAGTATGCATAATATTCATCCAGATTCTTAGGCTCCACATTCAGAGACTCTGAAGCTTGGGACTCCGGAAGTTTAACAAACATTCTAGATGATTCAGACACAGGTTATCTACCACCACATGTAGACATACACTGGCCTATGTAGGCTATCTTTCAAATATCTCACTAGATAAGCCAACCAACCATTTGAGATGCATATCATGAAATAGGAAGAGTAGGATAATGTAGAGAAAGAGGTTTTACAATTACTTTGAAACCTATGGCAGAGGGAATATTATGGAAAATACCAATTCTCTTTTTGAAAAAAAATGCAAAAAAAAAATTCAACTGAGAAGATAAAGCCATCTGAGTACCCCACTGCAACTGTCATAATCTGCCTAAAGTAGCAATGGCCTGTCATACAAAGAAAATGTCAACATTACCCAGATCTGAAAATTTTAGCTCAAAATATAACCATGATAAAGGAGGGCAAGGTATTAGCATATACCTAGGATAAAGATACGCATCCTCTGTACTTCATCACAAATTTCTTGAAGAAAGTAAAATAAGGAATACAATCTTGCCTAAGACAGTGTCTCTCAAATAATATTTTGTGGCCAACTGCATTAGAATCGAATTGGTTCCTTGTTTAAAATGCAGACTCCCATCTTAGGTCCTACTAAATCAGAATATCTGAGGGAAGAAGCCAAGAAAAAAACATAACAGAAGTACTTGCATGCACACACATATATAAATATTTAACTGTACAATTCAGTGGCTTTTAGTCAATTCACAAAGTTCTACAACCATCACCACAATTAATTATGCAATATTTTTACTATTCGTAGAAGAAACCCCATACACTTTAGTACTCACTACCCAATTCCCTCTTTCCCCTACCCCCCACCACCATAGGCAAATGCTAATCTACTTTCTTTCTCTAAGGATTGGGTTATTACAGAAATTCTATATAAAATCAATCATATAACATATGGTATTTTATTACTATCTTCTTTAAATTAGTATTTTTTAACATCTTTATTGGAGTATAATTGCTTTACAATGGTGTGTTAGTTTCTGCTTTACAACAAAGTGAATCAGTTATACATACACAAATATCCTCATAACTCCTCCCTCCTGCGTCTGCCTCCCACCCACCCTATCCCACCCACTTAGATGGTCACAAAGCACCAAGCTGATCTCCCTGTTCTATGTGGTTGATTCCCACCAGCCATCCATTCTACACTTGGTAGTGTATATATGCCCATGCCACACTCTCACCTCATCCCAGCCCACCCCTCCACCTCCCCATGTCCTCAAGTCCACTCTCCACATCTATGTCTTTATTCCTGTCCTGCCCCTAGGTTCTCAGAACTTTTTTTTTAGATGCCATATATATATGTTAGTAATGGTATTTCTTTTTCTCTTTCTTAATTCACACTGTATGACAGATTCTAGGTCCATCCACCTCACTACAAAAAACTCAATTTCGTTTCTTTTTATGGCTGAGTAATATTCCATTGTATATATGTCCCACATCTTCTTTATCCATTCATCTCTCCATGGAAACAGGTTGCTTCCATGTCCTGGCTACTGTTAGAGCTGCAATGAACATTGTGGTACATGACTCTTTTTAAATTATGGTTTTCTCAGGGTATAAGCCCAGTAGTGGGATCACTGGGTCGTATGGTAGTACTATTTTTAGATTTTAAGGAAGCTCCATACTGTTCTCCATAGTGGCTGCATCAATTTACATTGCCACAAACAGTGCAAGACGGTTCCCTTTTCTCCACACTGTCTACAGCATTTATTGTTTGTAGATTTTTTGAGGATGGCCATTCTGACAGATGTGAGGTGATACTTCATTATAGTGTTGATTTGCATCTTTCTAATGATTAGGGATGTTGAGCATTCCTTCATGTGTTTGTTGGAAAACTGTGTATCTTCTTTGCAGAAATGTCTATTTAGGTCTTCTGCCCATTTATGAATTGGGTTGTTTGTTTTCTTGATATTGAGTTACATGAGTTGCTTGTAAATTTTGGAGATTAATCCCTTGGCAGTTGCTTCATTTGCAAATATTTTCTCCCATTCTGAGGGTTGTCTTTTTGTCTTGTTTATGGTTTGCTTTGCTGTGCAAAAGATTTTAAGTTTCATTAGGTCTCATTTCTTTATTTTTGTTTTTATTTCCATTTCTCTAGGAGGTGGGTCAAAAAGGATCTTGTTGTGATTTATCTCACAGATATTCTGCCTATGTTTTCCACCAAGAGTTTTAATGTCTGGCCCTACATGTAGGTCTTTAACCCATTTTGAGTTTAGCTTTGTGTATGGTGCTAGGGAGTGTTCTAATTTCATTCTTTTACATGTAGCTGTTCACTTTTCCCACAACCACTTATTGAAGAGGCTGTCTTATCTCCATTGTATATTCTTGCCTCCTTTATCAAAGATAAGGTGACCATATGTGTGTGGGTTTATCTCTGGGCTTTCTACCCTGTTCCATTGATCTATATTTCTGTTTTTGTGTCAGTACGATACTGTCTTGATTACTGTAGCTTTGTAGTATAGTCTGAAGTCTGGGAGCTTTATTCCTCCAGTTCCGTATTTCTTTCTCAATATTGGCTTTGGCTATTGGGGGTCTTTTGTGTTTCCATACAAATTGTGAAATTTTTGGTTCTACTTCTGTGAAAAATGCCATTTAGTAAAAATGCCATTTAGCAGTCTGATAGGGATTTCACTGAATCTGTAGATTGCTTTGGGTAGTATAGTTATTTTCACAATGTTGATTCTTCCAATTCAAGAACATGGTATATCTTTCCATCTGTTTGTATCACCTTTAATTTCTTTCATCAGTGTCTTATAGTTTTCTGCATACAGGTCTTTGGTCTCCTTAGGTAGGTTTACTACTAGGTATTTTACTCTTTTTGTTGCAGTGGTAAATGGGAGAGTTTCCTTAATTTATCTTTCAGATTTTTCATCATTAGTGTATAGGAATGCAAGAGATTTCTATGCATTAATTTTGTGTCCTGCTACTTTACCTAATTCATTCATGAGCTCTAGTAGTTTTCTGGTACCATCTTTAGGATTCTCTATGTATAGAATCATGTCATCTGCAAAGAGTGACAGCTTTGTTTCTTCTTCTGATTTGGATTACTTTTATTTCTTTTTCTTCTCTGATTGCTGTGGTTAAAACTTTCAAAACTATGTTGAATAATAGTGGTGAGAGTGGACAACCTTCTCTCGTTCCTGATCTTAGTGGGAATGGTTTCAATTTTTCACCATCGAGAATGTTGTTGGCTGTGGGTTTGTTATATATGGCCTTTATTATGCTGAGGTAAGTTCCCTTTATGTCTACTTTCTGGAGGGTTTTTATCATAAATGGGTGTTGAATTTTGTCAAAAGATTTTTCTGCATCTATTGAAATGATCATAAGGTTTTTATCCTTCAATTTGTTAATATGGTGTTTCACGTTGATTGATTTGTGTATACTGAAGAATCCTTGCATTCCTGGAATAAACCCCACTTGATCATGCTGTATGATCCTTTTAATGTGCTGTTGCATTGTGTTTGCTAGTATTTTGTTGAGGATGTTTGCATCTATGTTCATCAGTGATACTAACCTGTAGTTTTCTTTCTTTGTGACATCTTTGTCTGGTTTTGGTATCAGGGTGATGGTGGCATCATAGAAGGAGTTTGGGAGTGTTCCTCCCTCTGCTATATTTTGGAAGCTTTTGAGAAGGATAGCTGTAACCTCTTCTCTAATGTTTGATAGAATTCGCCAGTGAAGACATCTGGTCCTGGGCTTTTGTTTGTTGGAAGATACTTAATCACAGTCTAAATTTCAGTGCTTGTGATTGGCTTGTTTATATTTTCTATTTCTTCCTGGTTCAGATTTGGAAGGTTGTGCTTTTCTAAGAACTTGTCCTTTTTTTCCAGGTTGTGCATTTTACTGGCATATACCTGCTTGTGCTAATCTCTCATA
The DNA here is from genome assembly GCF_951394435.1 of Stenella coeruleoalba. Lineage (NCBI taxonomy): Eukaryota > Metazoa > Chordata > Mammalia > Artiodactyla > Delphinidae > Stenella > Stenella coeruleoalba. Next base: position 52,386,768 of record NC_137152.1, read on the forward strand.
ATCCTTTTTATTTCTGCAGTGTCAGTTTTTACTCCTTTTTCATTTCTAGTTCTATTGATTTGAGTCTTCTTACTTTTTTCCTGATGAGTCTGGCTAATGCTTTATCAATTTTGCTTATCTTCTCAAAGAACCAGCTTATAGTTTTACTGATCTTTGCTATTGTTTCCTTCATTTCTTTTTCATTTATTACTGATCTGATCATTTTAATTACTTTTCTTCTGCTAACTTTTGGTTTTTTTTGTTCTTCTTTCTTTAATTGCTTTAGGTGTAATGTGAGCTTGTTTACTTGAGATGTTTCTTGTTTCTTGAGTTAGGATTGTATTCCTATAAACTTCCCTCTGAGAACTGCTTTTGCTGCCTCCTATACCTTTTGGGTCATCGTGCTTTCATTGTCATTCCTTTCTAGGCATTTTCTGATTTCCTCTTTGATTTCTTCATTGATCTCTTGGTTATTAAGTAGTGTATTGTTTAGCCTCCATGTGATTGTAATTTTTACAGAATTTTTTCTTGTAACTGATATCTATTCTCATAGAGCTGTGGTCTATACAAGCCTACCTCAAGAAACAAGAAGAATCTCAAATAAACAATCTAACCTTACACCTAAAGGAACTAGAGAAAGAAGAACCAACAAAACCCAAAGTTAGCAGAAGGAAAGAAATCATAAAGATCAGAGCAGAAATAAATGAAATAGAAACAAAGAAAACAAGAGCAAAGATCAATAAAACTAAAAGCTGGTTCTTTGAGAAGATAAACAAAACTGATTAGCCAGACTCATCAAAAAAAAGAGGGAAAGGACTCAAATTAATAAAATTAGAAATGAAAAAGGAGAAGTTACAACAGACACCACAGAAATACAAAGCATCCTGAGACTACTATAAGCACCTCTATGCCAATAAAATGGACAACCTGGAAGAAATGGACAAATTCTTAGAAAGGTGTAACCTTCCAAGACTGAACCAGGAAGAAACAGAAAATATGAACAGACCAATCACAAGTAATAAAATTGAAACTGTGATTAAAAATCTTCCAACAGGAGAGGGGGAAGATGGCAGAAGAGTAAGACACGGAGATCAGCTTCCTCCCCACAGATACATCAGAAATACATCTACACGTGGAACAATTCCTATAGAACATCCACTAAATGCTGACAGAAGACCTCAGACCTCCCAAAAGGCAAGAAACTCCCCACATACCTGGGTAGGGCAAAAGAAAAAATAATAAACAGAGACAAAAGAATAGGGATGGGACCTGCACCAGAGGAAGGGAGCTGTGAAGGAGGAAAAGTTTCCACACACTAGGAAGCCCCTTCGTGGGCGGAGACTGCAGGACTCGGAGGGCGGAAGCTTCGGAGCAGCGGAGGAGAGCACAGCAACAGGGGTGCAGAGGGCAAAGCGGAGAGATTCGCGCACAGAGGATAGGAGCCTACCAGCACTTACCAGCCCGAGAGGCTGTCTGATCACCCGCCGGGGTGGGCGGGGGCTGGGAGGTGAGGCTCGGGCTTCGGTTGGATCACAGGGAGAGGGCTGGTAGCGTGAACACAGCCGGAAGGGGTTACTGCACCACGGCTAGCCGTGAGGGAGTCCGGGAAAAATTCTGGACCTGCCAAAGAGGCAAGAGACTTTTTCTTCCCTCTTTGTTTCCTGGTGCATGAGGAGAGGGGATTAAGAGCGCTGCTTAAAGGAGCTCCAGAGATGGGCGCGAGCTGCAGATATTCAGCCCGGACCACAGAGACGGGCATGAGAGACTAAGGCTGCTGCTGCCACCACCAAGAAGACTGTGTGTGAGCACAGGTCACAATGCACACCTCCCCTGCCGGGAGCCTGTGCAGCCCACCACTGCCAGGGTCCCGTGATCCAGGGAAAAGTTCCCCGGGAGAATGCACGGCACGCCTCAGGCTGGTGCAGTGTCACGCGGGCCTCTGCCACCGCAGGCTCGCCCCGCATCTGTACCCCTCTCTCCCCCGGGCCTGAGTGAGCCAGGGTCCCTGAATCAGCTGCTTCTTTAACCTTGTTCTGTCTGAGCGAAGAACAGATGCCCTCCAGCGGCCTACACACAGAGGCAGGGCCAAATCCAAAGCTGAACCCTGGGAGCTGTGTGAGCAAAGAAGAGAAAGGGAAATTTCTCCCAGCAGCCTCAGGAGGAGCAGATTAAATTTCCACAATCAACTTGATGTACCCTGCATCTGTGGAGTACCTGAAGAGACAACGAATCATCCCAAATAGAGGAGGTGGACTTTGAGAGAAAGATATATTATTTTTTCCCCTTTTCCTGTTTTTGTGAGTGTTTTTGTGTATGTTTCTGTGTGAGCTTTTGCTCTGTATAGCTTTGCTTTCTCCAATAGTCCTAGGGTTCTGTCCCTCTGTTTTTTCTTTTTTTAATTGCTTTTCTTAATAATTATTTTTCATTTTTTATATTTCTATATTCATCATCGGATGAATGGATAAAGAAGATATGGCACATATATACAATGGGATATTACTCAGCCATAAAAAGAAATGAAATTGAGCTATTTGTAATGAGGTGGATGGACCTAGAGTCTGTCATACAGAGTGAAGTAAGTCAGAAAGAGAAAGACAAATACCGTATGCTAACACATATATATGGAATTTAAGAAAAAAAATGTCATGAACCTAGGGGTAAGATAGGAATAAAGACACAGTCCTACTAGAGAATGCACTTGAGGATATGCGGAGAGGGAATGATAAGCTGTGACAAAGTGAGAGAGTGGCATGGACATATATACACTATGCAACGTAAAATAGATAGCTAGTGGGAAGCAGCCGCATAGCACAGGGAGATCAGTTCGGTGCTTTGTGACCACTTAGAGGGGTCGGATAGGGAGGGTGTGAGGGAGGGAGACACAAGAGGGAAGAGATATGGGAACATATGTTTATGTATAATCATATATATATGATTCACTTTGTTATAAAGCAGAAACTAACACACCATTGTAAAGGAATTATACTCCAATAAAGATTTAAAAACAAACAAAAAAACTTGACAACTAGTAACAGAAAGTAGTGACATAATCTTCAAATAAAGGTCTCATGAAGAAAAAAAAAGAGAATTATAGATATAAATTGTACCTTACCAGTAATTACATTAAATGTAAATAAATTAAATACCAATGACAAAAACTGGCAGGATGAAGTACAAAAATATATCATCTAATGATATGCTGTCTACAGGAGACACACTTTAGATGCAAATGTTCAAACAGGTTAAAAGGAAAAGGATGGGAATAATACGATATAAATAGCAAACATATAGAGCCATAATGTTTATAATAATATCAGACAAAAGAGATTTAAAACAAAAATTGTCATTAGAGACAAAAAGGGACATTTTACAATGATAATTAGATCAATTTAACAGGAAGAGAGAACAATTGTAAACATAGGTGCATCTAAGCTCAGAGCCTCAAAATACAAGAAACATTTTAAAAATTCATGACTGATGTACAGGGTGAAATAGACAGCATAATAATAATAATTAGACACTTTAATACCCCACTTCAATAATTGATAGATTAACTAGACAGAAAATCAATGAGTATATCAATGAGTATATAGAAGACTTGAACAAAACTATCAAGCAACTTGACCTACCAGACATTTGTATAAAAACCCAATCACAGTAGATTACCTATTCTTTTTAAGAGCACACAGACTATTTTCCAAGATGGACCATATACTAGACCATAAAACCAGTATTAATAAATTTAATAAAATTTAAATCGTAAAGGTATATTATATGACTACAATGGAGTTACATTATCAAAATAAAGATAGAAATTTAGGAAATCCACAAGTATTTGGAAATTATATACTATATCCCTAAGTAATTTGTAGATCAAAAAATAATTAAAAGAAAATAGAAATTACTTATATCTGAATGAAAATAAAAATACAACATATCAACATTTATTGAACATTGTTAAACTGATGCTTAGAGGGATATTTATAATCTTGAATGCTTATGTTAGAAAATAATAAAAATCTCAGATTATTAATCTAAGCATTTATCCTAGAAATCTAGAAAAAAATACAAAATCAAACTGAATCAAGCCAAGGCAATAAAACAATAAAAATTAGAGCATAAATTAAAGAACTAGAAAAAGCAGAACAATCATAGAGAAAATTCATGAAACTGAAAGTTTATTCTTGAAAATATCAACAAATCCTTAGCTAGATTATGTAAGAAACAGAGAAGACACATATCACAAAAATAAGAAATTAAAGAGGAAACAATACCACTGACCCCTAAGAAGTTAAAAAGATTATAAAATTTAATTAGTAATTCAAAATTTTGCTATAAAGAAAAGCCCAGGTCCAGATGGTTTCACTGGTGAATTTTATCAAACATATAAAGAAGAATTAATGCCAATACTACAAAAGTTCTTCCAGAAAATGGAACACTTCCCAACTCTTCCTATAAGGACAGTATCATAGCAAAGCCAGAAAAAAGATATCAGAAGAAAGAACAAAATTATATACCAATATATCTTATAAATAAGGATGCAAATATCTTCATCAAAATATTAGGAAAAGAAATCTAAAACATTTTAAAAGATTACACATTGTGACCAAGTGGGATTTATTCAAGGAATGCAAGATTTATCATTTGAAAATGGATTAATGTAACAAACCACATTCATAGGATAAAAGACAAAAAATATATGACCATCTGTACTTGACACAAACCAACATCCATTTATAATAAAAGCTATTAACAAACGTAGATTAGAAGGAAACTTCCTCAGCCTAATAAAGGACCTAATGGTGAAAGAGTAAATGCTTTCCTCCTCAGACTGGGAACAAGATGAGGATATCTACTCTTGTCTCTTCTATTTACCATAGGATAGAAGGGTCTAGCCAGTACTATGCAGCAAGAAATACAAATAAAAATCATCTACATTGGAAAGGAAGAAGTAAACCATTTTTTTTTTTCACCAATTGCATGGTCCATGGTTACACAGAAGAAAATCCCAAGAAAACTATTAGAGCTAACACATGAGTTCAGTACAAAGTCACAGGAAACAAGATCAATATCCAGAAACCAGCTGTATTTCTATATATGAATAATGAACAATATGAAAATAAAATGAATAATGCAACTGCATTTACAACAGTATCAAAAAGAATGAAATATTTGGAAACAAATTTAACAAAAGGAGTGCAAGACTAACACACTGAAAATTACAAAACTTTGTTAAAAACATTAAGAAGATCTAAATAAATGGAGAAACATTCCATTTTCATGGACTGGAAGACTGTTATGCACTGAAGGTTTGTGTTCCTCTGAAAATTTACATGTTTAACTCCTAAACCTCAATGTGATAGTATTAGGAGGTGGGGCCTTTGGGATGCATTTAAGTCATGAGGGTGGAGCTCTCATGAATGGGATTAGTGCCCTTATTAAAGAAACCCCAGAGAACGCTTTCATTTCACCATGTGAAGATACAGTTAGAAGACAGCTATCTATGAACCAGGAACTGGGTTCTCACCAGACATCCCATCTACCAGCACCTTGAGCATGGACATCCTAGCCTCCAGAACTGTTAGAAATAAATGTTTGCTGTTTTAGTCACCCAGTATATGATATTTTCATTATAGGAGCCCAAACTAACTATGACAGGAATTGGTAAAGAAGAATGGGGTGCTGCTGTAACAAATATCAAAAAAATATGGAACTGGCTATGGAACTGGGTAATGGGCAGAGGCTCGAAGAGTTTCTCAAAAAGTTAAATAGAAATTTACTAATTTACTGTATGATGTAGCAATTCCTCTCCTAGTTACCTACCGAAGAGAAAGGAAAATGTATGTCCACACAAATAATTGGACACAAATATTCATAGCAGCATTATTTATAATATTCAAAAACTAGAAACAACTCAAATGTTCATCAACTTAAGAATGGAAAGATGTAGTATATTCATACAAAGGAATACTGTTCAGCAATAAAAACGAATGAACTACTGATGCATAGGTATATTACAGATGAATTTCAAAAACATTATCTTAAGTGAAAGAAAACAGACACGACAGAAAACATATCATATGATTTCATTTTTATGAAATGCCCAGAAAAGGCCAATTTATAGAGACAGAAAGAAGTTTATTGGTTGCCTAGGGCTGAGGTTAGGAACAGGAATCAACTATAAATGCATCTGTGGGATCTTACTGGAGGGATAAAAATGTTCTATAACTGATTTATGGTATGGCTGCACCACTGGCTAAAGTTAGTAAAAACCATTGAATTGTATACTTGAAATCAGTGATTTTATGATATGAAAAAAAATCCTGAATGAGTTTAAAAAACTGAACATATACACACCCTGTGAACCAGCAATTTCATTCCCAGATATATCTGTAACAATATGCATGTGTATATTCACCTAAAGGCATGTACAAGAATAATCAGAGTAGTGCTAACCACAAACTGGAAACAACCCTAATGTCTATCAACACAGAATGGATAAATATAATATGTTAATACCTTGTAATGCTATACAACATTGAGAAAGAGCAAACTACAACCACAAACAATGATAGAGATGAATCACTCAAACTTAATGTTGAATGAAAGAAGCCAGGCACAAAAGAGTATATAATGTATTATTCTATTTATATAAAAACAATAATAAAGAATATTAGTCTATACTGTTGGAAGTCATAATAATGGTTAACCTCTGTTATGGGGTTGTGACTACAAAAGGTCAGAAGGGGACTTCTGTATGCAGGTAATGTTCTATTGTCTTGATCTCAGTACTAGTGAAACAGGTTTGTTCACTTTGTGAAAATTTATTGAGATTTCTGCACTTTAGTGCATGAATGGATATTTTTTAAAGTGTCCATTAAAATGTACATTTAAGATCTGTGTATATCTCTGTCCATTAATTGTACCTCAATTTAAAAATGGGTGAATAAGAGCCCAAAGCCTATTCTTGAATCACTGAAACCACATTCTTACTATCAGAAGTGGCGGACTCTTTTTTTCCTATTAAAGACACACTTTCTAACTATGCAGTTATATTCTTTTGTTATAGCCCTGTAATTTAAATTGTTATTGGACTTTGCCTTATGTGTTATGAAGATTACCTTTGGACTTATTCTAAAAATAGAACTTTAATATTTAGGATGAGAAAAAATTAAGCTCTGTCTTGCTAGGAATGATTCATCTAAAACCACAGAAACTATAAACTATTCAGAATCACGTGAAAAAATTAGAAATTCTGCCCTGAATAATGTAGATATAAGCATCACTATGTGTGAGATTGGTTCAACAATTAAAATGGAGAGTTTTAAAACAAACTTTATACTGTAAGCCTACTAATTATGTCACCTAAGTACATAAAAAAACCCCAAACTGTCTTCTGAGTCACACACAAACTATTATTTTGCAAGGCAGTTATTTCAGTACATAATTGGTTATATGTTTAATGTATTTGGTTGGAAAAAAATTATAGCATGATTAAGAAAGAAATGTAACTATTTAAGCCAAAGCAGGGTTTTTCCTATTTAAATATCTAAATAAATATCTTTAAAAACTGAAACATTTTCTGTTCAAAATCCAGGATAGTAACTTAACCCAAATTCTGGCATAGAAAAAGGAGTTAAGTACAGTGACAATGTTGAACTTTACCTGAACCCTGTGATCCAAGGAAACAGGGATGTTTAAGAAATCACCCTCATCAATTTTGTGTCCAGAAGAACAACTAATTTCAAAGGACCACCCTGCCCTTGCATATAAGACACACCCCTGTCCTTCTGCAGAACTCACACAAAACTCATGCTGACTCCATTGCTTACCTACTTCTACAAAAACCCAAATTTCTTTCCTATTCTATGATATGTATTTGAGATATTCCTCATTAATAAAGGTTCTGGCTATTGCAAAAGCCTGAATAAAACCATCCCCTTAATTGTTTGGTGCATCTTGTCTTGGACAAAGCCACAGTAATCAAAACAGTGTGGTACTAAGAGAGTCGATTTTAGAACTTCTCATCACAAGAAAAAAAAAAATAACTCTGGGGAAAAAAACAGTGTGGTACCTGAAAAAAGACAGACATAGACTAATGGAAAAAAACAGAGAACCCAGAAATAAATCCTCCTATATGTAGTGAAATGGTTTTTGACAAGCGTATCAAGACCATTCATGGGGAAAGGACAGTCTTTTCAACAAATGATGCTAGGAAAACTGGATATCCACATAATATGAGATTCTTTATGGAAAGTTCCAGCAAAGCAAACTTTAAAAGGCCTATATAGTCAATTATCATTCTTGCTGCACTTATGTAAATAATCAAGCAAAATCTAATGAGACTACACTTATTTTCTAAACAAGAATCAAAAAGGGGGATGACTCTACAGAGACATTTTATGTTTCAATGGAAAATTATTGCACACCCATATGAGTCATTAGATTCTAGTCCTGTTCATTATCTTTGAGCTATTTTTTCACCTCTTGGTAAACGACATTTTACTTTCTATTTCATCAGGCTATAACTTGGACTGGATTCTGCCATCATGCACATTTTGTCAGTACATACCAAATTCTCAATTCTTCTAGCTTCCTTCAATATCTGGCTAACAACTCTGTAAATTAACATTTCCAATTTTTCCCACCCTCCTGACTTGGCATCACTTAGGACTAAAACTGCTCTCTTCCCAAAGTCCTGCAAGCTGAAGGTGGGCGGCTTGATAAAACCCTCAAAGAAATCACCACAACAGGTCATGTATAGGCAATCTTCACATACTGAGTTGCTGCTGTGTATCCCATACAGAATGCTTTGAGCTCAACACCTAGGAATCTTCTAAACTAGCTGGCCTACTGCTAAATCACAACAGATGGTTCAGCTGCTCCTTAATGAATGAAAGGTGACCAAATGGGAAATGGACTTGTATTGTTCAAAGGAGAAAAGAATGTCTATTCCACACAGGGAACTATACTCAAAGTCCTGTGATAAACCATAATGGAAAAGAATACGAAAAAGAATGTATATATATATATATATATATATATATATATATATATATATATATATATATATATATATATATAAAAAACTGAATCACTTTGCTATGTAGCAGAAATTAACACAACATTGTAAATCAACACTTCAATAAAATAAATTTTTAAAATAAAAGAATGTCTATTATTTCCTTGATCAACAGAAGGGACTGACAAAGACTCTTTCTTTAAATCTTTTTTTTTTTTGGCTGTGCTGTGTGGCATGTGAGATCTTAGTACCCCAACTAGGGAACGAACCCGTGACTCCTGCAGTGGAAGCATGGAGTCTTAACCACTGGACCACCAGGGAAGTCCGTGGACTCTCTCTTTGAGAAAACTTTAGTAAGGATCTTCTGAGACCTCTTCTCAAATAAGCTTCGGCTTTGGGCTTCAGTGTCTGTCCTTGCAGAATTCAGTTTTAACAAGAATCGCGTTAAGTATGCTTAGAGAGAATCTTCACACCCTTAATACCTGAAAATGTTCACCAATGTTCACTGCAGCACAATTTACAATAGCCAGGACACGGAAGCAACCTAAATGTCCATTGATAGATGACTGGATAAAGAAGATGTGACATATATATACAATGGGATATTACTCAGCCATAAAAAAATGAAACTGAGTTATTTGTAGCGAGGTAGATGGACATAGAGTCTGTCATACAGAGTGAAATAAGTCAGGAAGAGAAAAGCAAATACCATATGTTGACACATATATATGGAATGTAAAAAAAAAAGTAATAACGAACTAGTAGCAGGGCAGGTGTAACGAGACAGACATAGAAAATGGACTTGAGGACATGGGGTGGGAGGGCAAAGCTGGGGCGAAGCATCGACATACATACACTACCGAACGTAAAACAGTTGGCTGCTGGGAAGCAGCAGCATAGCACAGGGAGATCGGCTCGCTGTTTTGCGATGACGTAGTGGAGTGGAATAGGGAGGATGGGAGGGAGGGTCAATATGGAGGGGATATGGGTACATGTGTATGCATATGGCTGATTCATTGTGTTCTGCAACAGAAAGTAATACAATATTGTGAAGTAATTATACGCCAATAATGATCTACTAAAAAAATCTAGATAAGAACAAGAAAATAATAAATAAAGAAATAATAACAAAAAAACCCCAAAAGTTAGCAGAAGGAAAGAAATCATACAGATCAGATCAGAAATAACTGAAAAAGAAATGAAGAACACAATAGAAAAGATCAATAAAACTAAAAGCTGGTTCATTGAGAAGATAAACAAAATTGATAAACCATTAGCCACACACATCAAGGAAAAATAAAGAGTAGACTCAAATCAACAGAATTAGAAATGAAAAAGGAGAAGTAACAAATGACACTGCCGAAATACAAAGGAGCATGAGAGATCACTACAAGTAACTATATGCCAATAAAATGGACAACCTGGAAGAAATGGACAAATTCTTAGAAAAGCACAACTTTCCGAAACTGAACCAGGAAGAAACAGAAAATAGAAACAGACCAATAATAAGCACTGAAATTGAGACTGTGATTAAAAATCTTCCAACAAACAAAAGCCCAGGACCAGATGGCTTCACAGGTGAATTCTATCAAACATTTAGAGAAGAGCTAACACCTATCCTTCTCAAACTCTTCCAAAATATAGTAGACGGAAGAACACTCCCAAACTCACTCTACAAGGCTACCATCACCCTGATACCAAAACCAGACAAAGAGGTCACAAAGAAAGCAAACTACAGGCCAATATCACTGATGAACATAGATGCAAAAATCCTCAACAAAATACTAGCAAACAGAATCCAACAGAACATTAAAATGATCATACACCATGATCAAGTGAGGTTCATCCCAGGAATGCAAGGATTCTTCAATATACACAAATCAAACAATGTGATACACCATATTAACAAATTGAAGAATAAAAACCATATGATCATCTCAATAGATGCAGAAAATCCTTTCGACAAAATTCAACATGGATTTATGATAAAAACCCTGCAGAAAGTAGGCATAGAGGGAACTTTCCTCAACATAATAAAGGCCATATATGACAAACCCACAGCCAACATCATCCTCCATGGTGAAAAACTGAAAGCATTTCCACTAAGATCAGGAAAAAGACAAGGTTGCACACTCTCACCACTATTATTCAACGTAGTTTTGGAAGTTTTAGCCATGGCAATCAGAGACGAAAAAGAAATAAAAGGAATCCAAATCGTAAAAGAAGAAGTAAAATTGTCACTGTCTGCAGACGACATGATACTATACATAGAGAATCCTAAAGATCCTACCAGAAAACTACTAGAGCTCATAAATGAATTTGGTAAAGTAGCAGGATACAAAATTAATGCAGAGAAATCTCTTGCATTACTTTACACTAATGACGAAAAATCTGAAAGAGAAATTAAGGAAACACTCCCATTTACCACTGCAACAAAAAGAATAAAATACCTAGGAATAAACCTACCTAAGGAGACAAAAGACCTGTATGAGAAAAACTATAAGACACTCATGAAAGAGATTAAAGATGATACAAACAGATGGAGAGATATACCATGTTCTTGGTTTGGAAGATCAACATTGTGAAAATGACTATGCTACCCAAAGCAATCTACAGATTCAGTGCAATCCATATCAAACTACCAATAGCATTTTTCACAGAACTATAAAAAGAAAAATCCACAATTTGTATGGAAACAAAAAAGACCCCGAAGAGCCAAAGCAATCTTGAAAAACAAAAATGGAGCTGGGGGAATCAGGCTCTCTGACTTCAGAGTATACTACAGAGCTACAGTAATCAAGACACTATGGTACTGGCAGAAAAAAAGAAATATAGATCAATGGAATGGGATAGAAAGCCCAGAGATAAACCCACGCACATATGGTCACCTTATCTTTGACAATAGAGGCAAGATTACACAATGGAGAAAAGACAGCCTCTTCAATAAGTAGAGCTGGAGAAAATGGACAGCTACATGTAAAAGAATGAAATTATAACACTTGCTAACATCATACACAGCAATGAACTCAAAATTGATTCAAGACCTAAATGTAAGGCCAGACACTATCAAACTCATCGAGGAATACATAGGCAGAACACTCTATGACACAGAGCACAGCAAGGTCCTTTTTGACCTATATCCTAGAAAAATGGAAATAAAAACAAAAATTAATGAATGGGACCTAATGAAACTTAAATACTTTTGTACAGTAGTGGAACCCATAAACAAGACGAAAAGACAATGCTCAGAATGGGAGAAAATATTTGCAAACAAAGCAACTGACAAAGGATTACTCTCCAAAATATACAAGCAGCTCAATATCAAAAAAGCAAACAACCCTATCCAAAAATGGGCAGAAGACCTAAATAGACATTTGTCCAAAGAAGATATACAAATTGCCAACAAACACATGAAAGGATGCTCAACATCACTAATCATTTGAGAAATGAAAATTGAAACTACAATGAGGTATCACCTCACACCAGTCAGAATGGCCATCATCAAAAAATCTACAAACAGTAAATGCTGGAAATGGTGTGTAGAAAAGGGAACCCTCTTGCACTGCTGGTGAGAATGTAAATTGATAGAGCCACTATGGAGAACAGTATGGAAGTTCCTTAAGAAACTAAAAATAGAATTACCATATGACCAAACAATCCCACTACTTGGCATATATTTTGAGAAAACCATAATTCCAAAAGAGACATGTACCACAATGTTCATTGCAGCACTATTTACAATAGCCAGGACATGGAAGCAACCTAAGTGTCCATCGAGAGATGAATGGATAAAGAAGATGTGGCACACATATGCAATGGAATATTACTAAGCCATAAAAAGAAACAAAATTGAAGTATTTGTAGTAAGGTGGGTGGACTTGGAGTCTGTCATACAGAGTGAAGTAAGTCAAAAAGAGAAGAACAAATACCATATGCTAACACGTATATATGGAATCAGAAAAAAAACAGTTCTGATGAACCTAGGCGCAGGACAGGAATAAAGACACAGATGTAGAGAATGCACTTGAGGAGATGGGGAGAGGGAAGGGTAAGCTGGGAAGAAGTGAGAGAGTAGCATGGACATATATACACTACCATATGTAAAACAGATAGCTAGTGGGAAGCAGCTACATAGCACAGGGAGATCAGTTTGGTGCTTTGTGACCACCTAGAGGGGTGGGATAGGGAGTTTGGGAGGGGGAAACAAGAGGGAGGGGATATGTTGATACATATATACATATAGCTGATTCACTTTGTTATACAGCAGAAAATAACACAACATTGTAAAGCATTTATACTCCAATAAAGATGCTTAAAAAAAAGAAAAAAGAAAAAAACATGAATGGGATGGGGAGAAGAATCAAAACTGAACTAACTACCGAGGTAAGAAGACCCTTCAGGAAAGCTGGATGTGATTATCTGGACAGCAAAGGAACAGCAGTGAGGGAGTGATGAGGGCAACAGGAAGAACAAATAAAAGATGTCCTCAAATAGAGAAAAGGAGCTACAGTTCCCCTTTGCCCATTATCATCTACATGGTTTAAATGAAGAATTGCCTCTGATTGGGATTTAGGCATCTTTGAGAATTCTGGCCTCCATACGAAAAAAATAAATAATGACTTGCTAATTACTATCTGTTATGCCCAAATATTAATTACATGTCAGTTCAAATAACTTAATGGTACTAATGCTCTTTGTAGAGATTCATAGAAGCTATATTTTGTGAAACTATATAAGGTAGGAATTTTGTGCAATAGTATGAAGTAAGCCATATATGGAATAGTACCTGTTTCTGAGAAAAAGGAATTATTATGGGAGAACATGCATGAAGAAATAATTTCAATAGAATGTGATAGGCGATAGGTACAAAAAATGTGTTCAACATTGGAAATTAGTATAAAAGAGTGAAACATTTATTGTTTTACTTTAATTCTGAGGTATAAAAAAATCCTTATTGCTAAATTTGTCCATTATTGATGGGTTTTATGCTTTCATTCATGACTTATTTGTTCTGTTCTCAATATTGTACAGCATTTTGTACAATTAAAAAACAACAGATCCAAAATGGAGTCTTTTATGCTAAGCCTCATGTCACCAAACTAAGACATAATTACAATTTCTGCTCTCCCAGAAATGCAATCTTAATCTGGTCAGTCAGGAATCACATGATCAACACTAGTTAAGGAATCTACCTGATAGATCCCTGTTACCCCCTAAAGGAAATTAACCTTGTAATAACCAACCCACTATTTTACCAGTAATATTTCCTTATTCCTGCTCCCCATTCCCTATAAAAGGCTTCATTTTGTACAGCTCCTTGGAGCTCCTTTCTATCTGCTAGATGGGTGCTGCCTGATTCAAATCAATTTTTGCTCAAATAAACTTTTAGAAACTTTAATATGCCTCAGTTTATCTTTTAACAGTAGATATACCCACCATGGAATGCAAAATTGTGAGTGCAAGTATAGACTGATCAACTCATGAAATCAATTTAGAACATGTATTCACATGATAGTGGGACTCGCTGAGGATTCTTATTCTACAAATGTGTTGGTTTCTAATTTTTGCTTTGTTTTTAATTGAAAAAGTATGTGGAACTTTGCTCAAAGTAACTGGCAATCAATTTCTTGTACCATTATTAGGGACACATGGGGAATATACAAATATGGAATTATAGCTGGATTTTGCTGTGGTCTACATTATGTTATTAGTTTGGGGATATTATTAGTTAATTCACTACAGCACTCATTCATTCCACAAATATTTCCTGTGTCAGCCACTGTGCTGCATACTAGATTCCTAGAGATTCAGGCATCTGGTGAAGAAACATAGATAGAAAAATGCTAGGGCATGTACTGTCTACCTGAGCATTCAGTAAATGCAATTTTCCCAGATGATGGCTAGGTTTAATCTAGGGAAGACTAATCTTTCATTTCTGATTATTTTGCTACTTGTATCTGGAAGCGTTTCCAATATGAGCTAATGGGAGAGATTTTATGGAAGCGAATCAATAGTCATAGTACATTAGAATAGAAAGCAAGGGAGAAAAGTGAACCCTCTTGCACTGTTGGTGGGAATGTAAATTGATACAGCCACTATGGAGAACAGTATGGAGCTTCCTTAAAAAACTAAAAATAGAATTACCATATGACCCAGCAATCGCACTACTGGGCATATACCCAGAGAAAAACACAATTCAAAAAGACACATGCACCCCAATGTTCATTGCAGCACTATTTACAATAGCCAGGTCATGGAAGCAACCTAAATGCCCATCGACAGACGAATGGATAAAGAAGATGTGGTCCATATATACAGTGGAATATTACTCAGCCATAAAAAGGAATGAAATTGGGTCATTTGCAGAGATGTGGATGGATCTAGAGAGTGTCATACAGAGTGAAGTAAGTCAGAAAGAGAAAAACAAATATCGTATATTAACACATATATGTGGAACCTAGAAAAATGGTACAGATGAACCAGTCTGCAGGGCAGAAATAGAGAGACAGATGTAGAGAACAAATATATGGACACCAAAGGAGGAAAGCAGCAAGGGTGTGGTGGTGGTGGGATGAATTGGGAGATTGGGATTGACATATATACACTAATATGTATAAAATAGATAACTAACAAGAATGTGCTGTATAAAAAAATAAAATAAAATTTAAAAATTAAAAAAAAATAAAAGCATTGCTTAAAAAAGAAAAGAATAGAAAGCAAGGGATATGGGAAGAATGGGATAAAAGAACAAATAAAGAGAGATAAACAGTAGCCATAAACACCAGTGTCTATCACATACTAGGCACTCAATAAACACTGGGTGAATCAATGAATGAGATGGAGAGAATTGTAAGACTGGTCTAAAGAAAAGGAGGGTTTCCCTGGTGGTGCAGTGGTTGAGAGTCTGCCTGCCGATGCAGGGGAAATGGGTTCGTGCCCTGGTCCGGGAAAATCCCACATGCCGCGGAGCGGCTGGTCCCGTGAGGCATGGCCGCTGAGCCTGCGTGTCCGGAGCCTGTGCTCCGCAACGGGAGAGGCCACAACAGTGAGAGGCCCGCTTACCGCAAAAAAAAAAAAAAAAAAGAAAGAAAGAAAGAAAAGGAGAAAAGTGTTGATAAGTCAAGACAGAAGGAGGCAGAAGACAATAAGACCTGTAAGAAAATGAAAAAAAAATTGAGTTTAGACAGAGGAAATGAGGTATATACTCCACATCAGGAAAAGGAATAGCTTTACATTATCCCTAAGTTAATATATTTTCCTTACATGCATCGTAGAAATATATGAAAGATCTTGGTTCAAGAAACAGGCTATTTTATTCCAAGGGGAATACTGTGATTTCTCTTTTATACTGTTTTATGTCCTTGTGCTGCCAGCAGACATCAACAGGACCCTGTATCTGGGATATTCCAGAGGTTACTCTGAGAGGAAAATGTATGACTATGTCCATGAACTAAAGCTGCTGCAAGACTCTAAGCTCTGCGAGGAAAGGAATTTTTGTCTGCCTTGTTCTCTGCTGTGTACTGACCACCTAATACAGTGCTTAGCACATAGGAGACAAGGAAAATGTGCATCCTCTAGAAGCTGGAAAAGGCAAGGAAACAGATTATCTTCCAGAGCCTCCAGACGGAATCCAACCCTGCCAATATCTTGTTTTAGCTCCATAAGACTGATTTTAGACCTCTGACCTCTTAAACTATAAGAGAACAAATTTGTGTTGTTTTAAGCCACTATGTTTGTGGCAATTTGTTACAGCAGCAATAGGACACTAATGTGAACCATTCCCTGGTTCCTTACTCATGGTGAGATAACTGAAAGACTGTCCATATATCAGAAACCCAGCAGCATGGAGCAAGTTGGATGAGGGGGTTGCCAGATTCATATGTCAGCTTTAATTTATTTTCTGTACATTAAAATACCCCTGAAACAAAAATTCTTATCCCACCTTTCATATATTGAAAGAAATGCTAAGAAAGGGCAATATGTTCGTTGGGATCTAAAGATGAATTTGACCTCAGATATTCAGATCTTGAGAAAACAATAGAAAAAATATTCAGTCTACAAACTTTATTTCTAAAAGTTTTTGAAGTCAGCTTCAAAACTAAAGAAAAATAAGAAATAATTTTTAAAGGACAACATTACATATAGATGGTAAATTCTTTTGGCCTCCAGCAGTACTGGTTCAAAGGAAGCATAATCTGAGAATAATCAAAGTATCTAGGTTAGTAAGTATAGTCATGATTAATGTATAGAACCTACATAAATTTTTAAAATATATGTACACACACAGATCTGGACTTAGGAATAAAAGCATTTTGATATGTATTGAAAGTTAAAGATCCCCACTATTCTAGAGTATAATAAAAATTATTAACATATAGAATTGCTTTAAAGATTAATGCAGAGTTCAAGTTCGGGGACTACTGAAGTGGAGTGTAACATGCTTTTGTTTTATTTGCTAATGAACTTCTTTCTCCTTCAGCCAAAGAGCTCATATAATTTGAAGTTGCTTCTGTTTAATATATACTTATTATCTTTTTGTCTAAATATATGTGAGTTTAATACTAAAGTTAAGTTTTCAGGTGCTGAATACTTTGCATTAAGTATGGCAATAAAAAATGTCTACTATCATCCATGTGTGCATGTTTCTACTCTATTTAACTCTCTACCTATGATTATATTAGGTGATATTCCACTGGTTTCTGAAAATAAAATGTATTTTCTTCTAATAGCATGAATGTGAAAGGAGAAATTTAAATAACTAAATAACATCTTAGTGATTAGTTACTTCACTCACCATGCCAACTTCTCCTCTGTTTGGCTCAGTAGGCCTCTGTCATGGTAATAGTATTGTAGGAACAATGCTTTTCTGTGTATGGTTTCCTAGCTAGGTTCAACTTCATCAAGGACTTCTGTTAATATATCCAGTCTCTTTGCTCTCCATGCCCCATTTCACCCCTCTGCTCCAGTCATTGTAAAACACTTAGTCTCTGAAGCACAACATGATCTCAGAGTTCCATTGAAGGAACAGTTACTGAGTTACCACAATGTGCTAGGTACATTGGCATTATCATGAGCATAATTATGATTATCAAGATTACAATGATAACAGTAGGCATTATCATTAATGAAATGCCTATGACTTGGTAAAGGGTGAAGAAGCAGAACTCTTAGATGTGGTACCAAACTGCCTCTGAGGTAATCAAATTAGTTTCTCTGTGACCAAGGTAGTTTTTGATGGATCCAGCACAAGTGAAGACTATTCCTCACAGTTGGTAGGATCTATTAACATAGGGCATCATGCAACAATCGAGGGTAGGGGAGAACTGTGACTAACCAACCAACAGACTGATTGAAAAATAATTATTAATTGTGGATATATCCCCTTTGACTTAGTGTTATATTATATTTGCCAAAAAGACAGATTTTCAGGTAGGGGAAGTATGGAAGGCTCTAGTAAACAACAGAAGAAAGTCCACAGTCAAGTGTTATGGGAGATGCCATAGAGAAAGTAGTCTGCAGTCCGCAGATTGTTTGGGTTAAAAAAAGTGGCTGGAAGTGTCTTTTTGACTAGCAAAGAGCATGAGACCTAAGGAAAGAAGTAAGGAAAAGATATCATGCTGGCAAAAGGAAATGAATGCTCTTTCTCCTGGATAAATCATGGTGAGCCTACATGAAGCCAAGGCAGCCAATTCGTAGTGGTATGGGAAAAGATCAGGATAGGTCAAAAGAAGCAGGGCAATTTTGAGTATCTCAGTGAGAATCTCCAGAAGACGTAACACGAAAGAAGCTTAGAAGGGAGGTCTCTTTACATATTTATAGATTATACGCTAGCTGACAGACAGTCTTCTCCATAGAATGTAAGTCCCACAAAGGTAGGAAATATAAGTGGTGTGTTCAGTGTTTAATCTATAGCCCTGAGCGTAATGTCTGGCCCTTTGTAGATACTCAAATATTTGTTAATGAATAAATAAATGAATGAGGATCATCACCAGATTTAGAATTTATTAGATCTGGGACAGGGATCAGTGTTTACCAGTTTTATGCATACATAAGTAAATTAACACTGTTTTATAAAATACTTATAAATATTTTTATTCAGAATATAAATATTCTGAATGTAATAGACTATTGTCTATTTTTCAGATATTCTTATGAGTACTGATATTTGGAGACTGATGTTGAACACATGCACTACACCAGCCCAGCCACTTTCCATGATACTTTAACTGAATTGTACTGTCATGTGTGATTTGAATGAACCATTTCAGTCCTATTCAGTCCTGTAACAGAATCAGTAGAATGCCCAGCATGGTGGTTCTTTTAGCTTATTATACATCAGGTAGAAGAATGTAGTGATACTGGAAACAGAATTCTAAATAGTTCAATAATTTTTTAGAGACTAAATATCCTGGGCCATGCTGTTAACTGTTTTATATATGAAAAGTGTCCTTTAGCTTATAAAATGCAATGTAAATTGGCCAGGAATAACACAGCTTAAACTTTTAAAAGCCAACAGTGTAAAATGATAAAGAGAAACAGATATTGAGGTACCAATGATGTAATCCACAATGCAAAATCTCCATAACTGTTCTTACTGGATGCTGCAGCACCCTCAAGTGTTAATAGATTAGGATGTCAGGCCTGCAGGTTTGCGGAAGGTAAGGTATGCACCACAGAAAAGACCAAAAATATATGCTTTATCCAAACTGCAGCTTTCCACACTCAATTTGTTCTCTGACACTTTATGAGAACTGAGCTTACCAGATAGTTCACCATCATTCACAAAAGGAAGAAGAACAAGTTTTCAGGAAGAGATAAACAATGAGTTTAGTTTTGGACATGTAAAACATAGGTACCTGTGGAACATCTATGTACAGAGATCTTGTGCAAAAATTCCAATACTGACTTCCTCAGCCTTTGGAGCTTACTGCCTCAGCCATGATCAGTTTTGTCCACTTATCAGAGTGTGCTACACAGATATGATCATTCCAATGTGTGCCATGACCTAAGTATGTTTGAGAAGCACAGGTCCAGTGGGAAACTGAATCCATGATTTTAGAACTCATGAGATGATGTCTTGGACTAGTGATTTTTGAGTGCCGAAAGCAAAGAGGTGCTAGTAAAAACCACAAAGAGGAACTTCCACTCCTGGCCATGTTGGAGTAACTGGGACCAGACTTCCCTCCTGTTATAACAATTAGAACACAGGACAAAATATATGAAATAGCTGTTTGTAGTCATTGAACAACATACAGTATAAGACTATGACTCTGAAAGATGGGAAAAAACAAGAATAAGCCCTACTATCGCCATAGCTTGCTGCCTGAAAACACTTTCTGGATGGTAGCATGGGGAGTGAGAGCTCAAGCTGAGCATGCAAGTCTTGCTCAGTTGAAGAGACAGAGATCAAAGTTCAGAGTTCAGAGAGGCTGAGGAAACTAGAATTTGCAGGGCAGAGTACCAGAGAAGAGGGAGCTATGTAAAAAAAGAACTGAAAACCCCTAGCTATGGGTCCCCTTGAGTCTGTTATTGAATATAAATCCTAGTGCCTAGGATGGAAATCCATTAGTCTAGGCAAAGAAATACCAAGAAGCTTTAAGCTGAAGAATACCCAGAACTCACACAAAGCTGGCAAATGTTTAAGTTCCAATAACTAAGAATGAAGAGACAAAAGAAGTCAGACCTTAGATGTAAGGCTAAACTAGCTAGGAAAGGATACTTTATATCTATCCTAACAAGCTTAAAAATAATCCTCAAATGGATAAAGCTGCTCCATAAATAACTGCCTGCAATACAAAATTCAACACTCTTAAAAAGAAGTCAACGAAATTGAAACACTCAAGTCACGATGTCCAGTGTCCAACAAAAATTACTAGACATATGTATAAAAGAAAAATGTGATCCATAGTCAGGAAAAAAATCAATCATTAAGAAAACATGTAGAGGAAGAAATGAAGCGGGGCAAAGACAGCATGCTGGGAAATACTCAGACAAGATTTAAAAGGTAAGAAAAAGAAAAAGGACCTGACAAGAGTCACTTGAAAGGAATAATACAAGATGTTAGAAGAATCAAGAGACCATTGAGTCACAGAAGTCATGTAGGGAGAAAGTTTAGAAAAAGAGAGAGTGGTCAACAAGGATATCAAGCAAAATAGAGACTGAAAAGAGTCCACTGGATTTCACAAGAAGGTGCCTTCTAAGCCTGGCCAGAGTAGTTCCAATGGAGAGGTTAGGGTAGAATCCAGATTGCAAAGGGTTTGAGGAGTGAATAAGATGTTTCAAGGCAAGATGGTCTCTGACGCAGGATAGGCAAATAAATGTACATTTTTGTATGTTTGAAAATATTTTAAAAAATATATTCTACAACCTTCTTTAGCAATGTCTCCTTTCTCTTATAGCCACATTTCTTCCTAATACACAGACAACTCCCAAAAAGAATTATGAAATAAAAATTGTTACCAAAAAAGGCATTCAGCAACTTCTGAACCTGAATATTGCTGCCCACGGTACGGTACAATCCCTCTGTCTTGATCCCTAGGGAAAGAAAACCAAGTCAGTTTTATTTATATAACTAGAGCTTTCATCTCCCTCAGGGTAGAGAAAGTAGGTACTTACACAATGGAGTCAGTTCAAACAGGAAAGGGTCTCCCTACTCTCTCCAATCTCTCCAGCCCTCCCCTGCAATAGGGGAACAGTCCTGAAACATCTCTGCAAATTATTCTTTTCATACTTCCATTTGGATTGTACCAAGCCCTTATTAACCTGAACAGAAAAGAACACACTCTATAGTAAATAGAAGAAAATGCTCAGGTGAGTAGCAGCGGATGGCTGAGAATGGTATTACCATCTCATCAAGGAACTAGGGTTTAGTTGATAAAGGAGGAAATATGAACCTTCAAATTGCCCCTGAGCAGTGGTATGAAGTAAGAGAGGCCTAGAGTGTGGCAGATATGAAGCAAACAGCCATTTTTTGCATGGAGAAAGATTGAAGCAACTTAAAAAGAGGCCTGGCTCATAAACTACACTTGCCTACATTCAAAATATTCTCAGAGAGAAAAAAGAGAGTATCGTCAACCTGGAAGAATGCTGATGCCACATTTGCCTGAATTTAACTTTGCCCCCCCAAAATTTTAAATCAATATGTGTTGTGGCAGAAATTGAACTCTTGTTTATTTAGGATGGAACTATCATAACACTATTTGAAGAGTGCCAGATAGTATTTGAGAATATTTTATAAGCCATTTGAAGCTCTTTATCTTTAAAGGCAGGAAACCACAAATTATCCAAACATGGTTAAATACCACTGATTTGAAATTTGAGGAAATTTTAAACATTGTGTCTAGTACTCAAGGTTTATAAACAGTCTCCTTTCCTAAAACGGGTCCTGACTAATAGATGATATCATTGTTCCTTTAGAAAAATTGCCCAGGAAAAATTCAGAATGACCAGATTTTGCCATTTGCAGCAACGTGGATGGACCTGGAGGGTATTATGCTAAGTGAAATAAATCAGACAAAGACAAATACTGTATAATATCACTTACAGGTAGAATCTAAAAGATAAAATAAAACTGGTGAACATAACAAAAAAGAAACAGACTCACAGATATAGAGAACAAACTAGTGGTTACCAGTGGGGTTGGGGGGAGGGGAGGGGCGAAATAGGGATGGGAATTAAGAGGTACAAACTATTATGTATAAAATAAATAAGCTATAAGAATATGTTGTACAACACAGGGAATATAGCCAATATTTTATAATAGCTATAAATGGAGTATAACCTTTAAAAATTGTGAATCACTATGTTGTATACCTGTAACATATAATATTGTACATCAACTGTACGTCAATAAAACTTAAATAAATAAATAATAAAACTATGTTTAAAAAAAAAGAATGACCAGATTCAAACACTGCTAACGCTATGGTTCATATCTTACCTTTGGTTTCAATGACATTGATGCACTTCCTAACAAACTTGAACCCCACTTCGTTCAGCTCCACTGTTTCAAGCAAAAAAAGCAGAGTTAGATTCTGCTGTAATAAGCCTCACCTACCAAGCATTCAATGATCTTGCTAAGAGACTGCAGTGAGAGAACTAGGGGTTTGGTTGCTCTTCTTCAATCAGCCTTAGGTGGAAAGATTCCTCATTCAGGGGAGAGGGTGGTTAGAGATTTTACTCTTATAACACAAAATTCTTTTACTTGACCCTCTGCATTATGTCTGCTTTAGGCACGAGCTACATCAAATGTGAAATGTGAGGCTGGAAATGCACACAATTTCTATCATGTGTCTAGAAAAAGAAGGATATAACGTGTTTCTTTATATTACTACTACTATCCCACCCATAAGCTAAGATAAAGTGACTTCCTTAATTCAATCAATAAACACCTTTTAAAAAAATAGGCCTGAATTTCATTCCATACAGAGGTATCCACAAATACACTTGCATCAATATTACATATCATTGATGATAACATTTACTGTGATTAGGACAGCTAACAGTTCATAATATCAGTAGATCAGAAATTTGACTCACTTTCTTCCTGTTTCGTTATAGGGCTGTGATAGATCTACAAAAAAAGAGAGAGAAAGAGCAATGGTTATTGTGAATCACTATAGGTAAGTACAGCAAATACTAAATAGCTTTCCCCAAATAAGCCATCAAAACCATTAGTGACTTTAAGGCTTTAACAAGAAAGAAAGTGGGCTAAACAGAATCATCTTTGCCTAGGGCCCTAGGAACAGTTGGATTAACAATCCCTGAAGATTACACTGGATTTCATACAGTTCACTGCAGTTTTAGCCTACTCATCTTAGACATTTACTTATGTAAAGCTTAGAGAATTTTTCTGATGGAGCAAGAGAGCATGAGAGAAAGAAAGTGATTTTCTCATGGATACCTGGGTAATTGGCATTGATGGTAAAATTTAAATATTCCTAATACCAACCTCCCCACCCAGAGACATTAATGGGTGTTTCCCTGTAGAAAGGCAAGTGCCCATGTGAAAGAGATTCATGCATTCACCAAGATTTCTCTGAGCCATCTTGAAGTATGCACTGTGATAGCTATGTGAGAGACCAAAGAAGAGATCCTTGACTCTTGAAGTCTAATCTTGGCTCTACCTCTACCTCATTATGAAACTTAGGCGTGTCCTTTTCATTCTCTAGACTTCAAAATTCATATCTCTAAAACGATCAGGGTTGGAGTAGATGTTCCTTCAAGTCCTGATCTTCTTTGACACTTTAAGCAAAGGCAAGCATACTATGTATAAGATCAGTGAATTGGGGGGGTTAATAAAGCAGTGACAACATTAGTAATGTGAGGCTGCAGGAAATAAGTCCTCTATATGCCATCTGTATAGTTTGCTTTAACAAGCTCTCCTTTTAAAAGAAAAGTTTCTCCCTATGTGTGTATGCCAATGGATATTTCAGTGAGAGAGGTTTCTGTGCTTGGCCAGCCCCTTTTCACCACTGCTATAAAAAAGATATTTGTGAAACGTCTCTCATAATCAAGTTGGTAAGGATCCACATGCAGTGGGCCCATGTTCTAACATCATTCTCCACGAAAAGCCATCTGTATCCTTTGATTTTTAAAACCCTAAAGGGAGAGCAATTTCAGGAGAGGGAATTAAAAGTAAAATGCCTTACAATATTGTAAATTAACTATACTTCAATTTTAAAAAGTAAGAAGAAAGAAATATGAACAAAAACAAAAAAAGAATAAAATGCCTTGTGGAGCTTCCTACTATCCTCCTAAAGAAATATCACAGGC
The DNA here is from genome assembly GCF_951394435.1 of Stenella coeruleoalba. Taxonomy (NCBI): domain Eukaryota; kingdom Metazoa; phylum Chordata; class Mammalia; order Artiodactyla; family Delphinidae; genus Stenella; species Stenella coeruleoalba. Next base: position 52,411,543 of record NC_137152.1, read on the forward strand.
ATGTAATAGTTAAGCTCCAGGTTTCTGGGAGGGGAGGAAGGGGAGAAAGGCCCTGGCCTATTTTCTGGATGACAGTCCTCACAACACCACTTCTCTCCTGCTACCATCTTGGTTGCTATTAATGCAATCTGGCATCTGGGCACTCCTCTTTAGTCTCCAAGGCACTGAAAACACACAGAAAGAAAGCCCTGTAATATATTTCCCCTCTTAGCAAGTTTTTGCCTTGCATAAAGCAAGAAGATTGGACTGTATCCAAACACTGTTGAATTTCAGTAGGTTTGTACCCAAACTTCAGACCAGTCAGAAGCACCTCAAACTAATACAGTACATTATGGTTGACAAACTAGCTTTCAATTGATTTTTCAAATCAACTCTGTGAGGTAGGTAGAACAGATATTATTAAAGCCATTTTACTTAAGAGAACAGTCTCAGAGAGTAAATAACTATCTCAAGGTCACAGAACCATTGAATGGCAGAACCAGATCCAAATCTAAACTTTTGGGATTCCAACACTAGGAAGCTGATGCTATTTCATACGCCACGAGAAGAAACCTACGCAGAAGATACTGAAGAGAGAAAATGCTTTTCAGTGACCTCTGACTGTTCATATTGATCTTTCTATGATAATTACTAGCCTTTAAAAGTATTACTTGTCATCATATGTAACAGTATTCTAAATGGAGTAGTGCATCCTGAGATATAGGATGGCAATACCATCTCCTGCCCTTAAAGAGAACAAGCTGACTTGGGGATGTAAGGGAGGGGCAGCAAAACCATTTTGAATAAAATCTTAATAAATGGCTTGTTCACAACCATGGAAATTATTTTCCATCCTTATATATGAACACATATTAATATTATAAACTGCAAAAAGGCTTAATTTTCTTTCTTAAGAAGATTTTGTGGGCATGGCTGCATAATCTAAGACCAGAGCAGGAAGCTGAGAGACCTGGATTCTAGGCCCATTGTGATGCCTTTCTGAGAGTGATCCTAGAGAAGTCTTTCACCCTCTCTGGAACTCAAGTTGCCTAACTTGTTAAACAAGAAATGTCAACTCAACAATTCCTTCTACCTCTAAAATTTTGAGTATCAAAGATCTATCACCATTTAATTATCCTGGACCCACTGCTACCACTAGAGCGACTCATATACTGGATTATGTTGCTGAGGTTTCCCTAGGATAACTTACAGGTTCTTTCCCATCCATGGCCTCCATCCATAGTCTTCTATTAGCTTCTGAAAGGGCTTGCAGAGTGATGGTTCCTGGCCTAAGGAAAAAAATGACAAGTTGAGAGCAGAAAAGTCTCCTGAGAGAATGGAGTCTTGTGATCTAGGGTCCTCCTCAGCCCTGGGAGATATCAGACTGAGCAGGCACAGGCATATAGATTTCCAACTTCTCATAATCTTTTTTACTCAGAAAAACAATGGAACTTAGAGAACAGTAACTTTGGAGACACTGGTGGAGGTGGTATCTTGGTGGCCTCATGCCAGAGTTGGACAAGGAAATAGGAAGGCAGATACTGACACCTCACCATAATACACACTTAAACTGGCCTCACTGTGCTTGAGCCAAACTGAGGCTCGCCCTGCCTCTCTCTCTTGGAAGCCAGCCATTTGGTCTGGGCTCTAGGGTTTCTGAGCATGTTCATTATGGGCACGTTCATCTATCAGGAAAATGGCTTGCTACTTTTACCACCCAGGATGTCCAAGGAGCATTTCAGTTGGAAATAAGTCAACAACATGCACAATGGCTCAGCCACATGGAGGAGGCCTTTTGGCTGATTTAAGCAATCTTATGAATAACAATGACAACTAATAGTTATTGAATGCTCACCAGATGCCAGGTTCTTTTCTAAGTACTTTATAGGTATTAATTCATTTAATCTATACAGGAAGGCTATAAAGCAGGAACTATAGTAATCCCTATTTTATAGAAGGGGAAACTGAGGCACAGAGAGGTTACCTAAGTTCACACAGTGGGTAAATATAGAGCCAGGATTTGAATTTAGGAATTTTGGTCCAGCAGCCATGTTCTTTCTTAACTAATACACTATAAGGCCTCTTCTGCATGGCAGATGACTTCAAATCCAATTTTATTTTATTTACTTGCAGTAACTATAACTACATACACAGAGATACCCCAATTTGGTATACTATGTTCTTTTTAGACCTTCAAAGCCAAACTGGAATTTGGGGATTGACCACATTATTGCAGGTATAAGGTCTCTTCCATTCTCTGTGTAGTTGTGCCATTATGAGATGCTTGTTACTCTCACTCCTTCTATGTTAAGATGAGACCTCTCTCAGAGTCATGAAATGATAAGAGCAATTACAAGAGAGTTCAGTGGAAAAGTCACTGTGCCTCAGTTTCTTTATCCATAAAAATGTTGGAGCAGACAAGCTGTGAGGTCCTTTACAGTTCCGATATCGAGACTCCTGTTCTACCTGTCCTTCTGTCTCTTATTCCATTAAAGTACTCCTTAAAAAAGGAAAGAAAAAAAAAAGAAAAAGCAATTCATTAACTAGAATGAATCGTTCTTTTTTCTGCTCTTTAGCTGTTTGGGCACAATTACACTTTACAGGATTTGCTACTGAACTAGGGATATTAGCTAACATTGTCATCAGTTAATGAAAAGGAATTCTGAATTCTAGGTGTCCTCAGGAGCTTATAAGCATTGTGACCACCTATCGACCCCATGCCAATTTTTTCCTCACAGACTCAAATTATAATATTCAAATAAGACTAAACCCTTAAATAAAAAAAAAAAGCCCCCAAATGATCTTTAAGCCAGAATCAATTGAAAACCAGGACTTGGCTTTGGGCACTGGATTCTTTCAAGTTTACCATTTTCTAAGAAACATCCAACCATTTGGATATAACTTATGGGGCTAGAAAGTCCAGAAATCTTTGTAAAAACAGCTACACAGCTGAATCCTGAAGCCAGAAGGAAGGAGAGCAAGCAAATGGGCAACAAACATAAAAGCACATGCTGTAGACTAGATAAGATGTTAAGCCCATTCTAGACTCAGTTTCCCTACATGGGAAACCAATAAGCTGGTATGTGTCCTCTCTTGACCATACGGAGAAACTGAAAGAATAAATAAGTGACTATTCAATAAGCATTTGGAGATTCTTGGGTGCTACCGAAACTCAAATTCAAAGAAAAATATTGCTAAGAACAAGATGACAAAGTAGAGAGTACAGGCTTTTCCATTATGACTTTAGACAAATCCTTTGCCCACCCTGAGGTCTGAGTCACGCATCTAAAACAAAAAGGCATATACAGCATATTTGCAGTAGAGTCCAGTGGTTAAGAGTATGACTTGGAAACCAGTATTCCTGGATTTGGATCCTAGCTCTAATATTAATAACTGTATAACCTAAGTGCTTAACTACTTTCTGTCTCCTTGTCTTTGTGAAATTGGGATAGTAACACCCCCTACTTCATGTGACTGATGAAGACTAAAGGAAAATATACACTTAAAAGGCTGAGAATGGTGCCTGGCACATAGAGGTACTCAGAGAATGTTAGCAGTTGTCGTTGTCATCATCATCGTCACTGTTGTCATTATTACTATTATTATTGCCCTTCAAGTTCTGATGGCCTATGAGCCTATGGCTTCAAATATTGGTAGGAACACTAATAAAAAAGTTATCCTCTATTCTGGAAATAGAAAAAGGGACTCAAAGAGTCCTTTGTTCTATCCCACAGAGAACATGAGTAAAGGTGCCTGATGTCTACTGGGAGGCCTGCCTCTGCCCCTTATATCTGACTGACAAGGAAGGAAAGCAAATGCAGAGGTCACATGACTCAGAAAACTCCACATACACAGAGGTACCTCAGCATCTGTTAATATATTTGACCCTCTATTTCAGAACATATTTATTCTCCTTATAATAGACAATGGAATAAAAATAAAAAGAACGTGGGGTGTGGAGGCCTACAGACCAGGGATTGAGCACAGCTTTGCTACTATGTGACTTTGATTAGGGAAGGCAGTTAAATATATACAAGTCTTAATCTCTTCACTGTTAAATGAGGGAATGTTTTTTAAAGTGCACAATATTTTGTAATTATGTTCATCAGGGATATTGGCCTGTAGTTTTCTTTCTCTGTGACATCTTTGTCTGGTTTTGGTATCAGGGTGATGGTGGCCTCATAGAATGAGTTTGGGAGTGTTCCTACCTCTGCTATATTTTGGAAGAGTTTGAGAAGGATAGGTGTTAGCTCTTCTCTAAATGTTTAATAGAATTCGCCTGTGAAGCCATCTGGTCCTGGGCTTTTGTTTGTTGGAAGAGTTTTAATCACAGTTTCAATTTCAGTGCTTCTGATTGGTCTGTTCATATTTTCTCTTTCGTCCTGGTACAGTCACAGCAGGTTGTGCATTTCTAAGAATTTGTCCATTTCTTCCAGGTTGCCCATTTTATTGGCATAGAGTTGCATGTAGTAATCTCTCATGATCCTTTCTATTTCTGCAGTGTCAGTTGTTACTTCTCCTTTTTCATTTCTAATTCTATTGATTTCAGTCTTCTCCTTTTTCTTCTTGATGAGGCTGGCTAATGCTTTATCAAATTTGTTTATCTTCTCAAAAAAACAGCTTTTAGTTTTATTGATCTTTGCTACCGTTTCCTTCATTTCTTTTTCATTTATTTCTGATCTGATCTTTATGATTTCTTTCCTTCTGCTAACTTTGGGGATTTTTTTTGTTCTTCTTTCTCTAATTGCTTTAGGAGCAAGGTTAGGTTGTTTATTTGAGATGTTTCCGGTTTCTTAAGGTAGGATGTATTGCTATAAACTTCCCTGTTTGAACTGCTTTTGCTGCATCCCATAGGTTTGGGGTCGTCGTGTCTCCGTTGTCATTTGTTTCTAGGTATTTTGCGATTTCCTCTTTGATTTCTTCAGTGATCACTTGGTTATTAAGTAGTGTATTGTTTAGCCTCCATGTGTTTGTATTTTTTACAGATCTTTTCCTGTAATTGATATCTAGTCTGATAGCATTGTGGTCGGAAAAGATACTTGATAGGACTTCAATTTTCTTAAATTTACCAAGGCTTGATTTGTGACCCAAGATATGATCTCTCCTGGAGAATATTCCATGAGCACTTGAGAAAAATGTGTATTCTGTTGTTTTTGGATGGAATGTCCTATAAATATCAATTAAGTCCATCTTGTTTAATGTATCATTTAAAGCTTGTGTTTCCTTATTTATTTTAATTTTGGATGATCTGTCCATTAGTGAAAGTGGGGTGTTAAAGTCCCCTACCATGATTGTGTTACTGTCAATTTCCCCTTTTATGTCAGTTAGTATTTGCCTTATGTATTGAGGTGCTCCTATGTTGGGTTCATAAATATTTACAATTGTTATATCTTCTTCTTGGACTGATCCATTAAAAGGATCAGAAACCATGATCAAGTGGGGTTTATTCCAGGAAAGCAAGGATTCTTCAATATACGCAAATCAATCAACGTGATACACCATATTAACAAACTAAAGGAGAAAAACCATATGATCATCTCAATAGATGCAGAGAAAGCTTTTGACAAAATTCAACACCCATTTATGATAAAAAAAAAACTGCAGAAAGTAGGCATAGAAGGAACTTTCATCAACAAAATAAAGGCCATATATGACAAACCCACAGCAAACATCGTCCTCAATGGTGAAAAACTGAAAGCATTTCCACTAAGATCAGGAACAAGACAAGGTTGCACACTCTCACCACTCTTATTCAACATAGTTTTGGAAGTTTTAGCCACAGCAATCAGAGAAGAAAAAGAAATAAAAGGAATCCAAATGGGAAAAGAAGTAAACTTTTCACTGTTTACAGATGACATAATACAATACATAGAGAATCCTAAAGATGCTACCAGAAAACTACTAGAGCTAATCAATGAATCTGGCAAAGTAGCAGGATACAACATTAATGCACAGAAATCTCTGGCAATCCTATATACTAATGAAGACAAATCTGAAAGTGAAATTAAGAAAACACTCTCATTTACCATTGCAACAAAAAGAATAAAATATCTAGGAATAAACCTGCCTAAGGAGAAAAAAGACCTGTATGCAGAAAATTATAAGATGCTGATGAAAGAAATTAAAGATGATACAAATAGATGGAGAGATATACCATGTTCTTGGATTGGAAGAATCAACATTGTGAAAATGACTCTACTACCCGAAGCAATCTTCTACAGATTCAATGAAATCCCAATCAAACTACCACTGGCATTTTTCACAGAACTGGAACAAAGAATTTCACAATTTGTATGAAAACACAAATAACTCCGAGTAGCCAAAGCAATCTTGAGAAAGAAAAATTGAGATGGAGGAATCAGGCTCCCTGAATTCAGACTATACTACAAAGCTACAGTAATCAAGACAGTATGGTACTTGCACAAAAACAGAAATATAGATCAATGGAACAGGATAGAAAGCCCAGAGATAAACCCCGCACATATGGTCACCTCATGTTTGATAAAGGAAGCAAGAATATACAGTGGGGAAAAGACAGCCTCTTCAATAAGTGGTGCTGGAAAACTGGACAGGTACATGTAAAAGTATGAAATTAGAAGACTCCTTAACACCATACACAAAAATAAACTCAAATGGATTAAAGACCTAAATGTAAGGCCATGCACTGTCAAACTCTTAGAGCAAAACATAGGCAGAACACTCTATGACATAAATCACAGCAAGATCCTTTTTGACCCACCTCCTAGAGAAATGGAAATAAAAACAAACATAAACAAATGGGACCTAATGAAACTTAAAAGCTGTTGCACAGCAAAGGAAATCATAAACCAGACCAAAAGACAGTCCTCAGAATGGGAGAAAATATTTGCAAATGAAGCAGCTGACAAAGGATTAATTTCCAACATTTACAAGCAGCACATGCAGCTCAATAACAAAAATAGAAACAACCCAATCCAAAAATGGGCAGAAGACCTAAATAGACATTTCCCCAAAGAAGATATACAGATTGGCAACAAACACATGAAAGAATGCTCAACATCATTAATCATTAGAGAAATGCAAATCAAAAGTACAATTAGATATCATCTCACACCAGTCAGGATGGCCATCATTAAAAAATCTAGAAACAATAAATGCTGGAGAGGGTGTGGAGAAAAGGGACCACTCTTGCACTGCTGGTGGGAATGTGAATTGGTACAGCCACTATGGAGAACAGTATGGAGGTTCCTTAAAAAACTAAAAATAGAACTAGCATACGACCCAGCAATCCCATTACTGGGCATATACCCTGAGCAAACCATAATTCAAAACTTTATGTACCAAAATGTTCATTGTAGGTCTATTTACTATAGCCAGGACATGGAAGCAACCTAAGTGTCCATCACTGGATGAATGGATAAAGAAGATGTGGCACATACATACAATGGAATATTACTCAGCCATAAAAAGAAACAAAATTGAGATATTTGTAGTGAGGTGGATGGACCTAGAGTCTGTCATACAGAGTGAGGTAAGTCAGAAAGAGAAAAACAAATACTTTATGCTAACTCATATATATGGAATCTAAGAAAAAAATGGTCATGAAGAACCTAGGGGTAAGATGGGAATAAAGACACAGACCTACTATAGAATGGACTTGAGGATATGGGGAGGGGGAAGGGTAAGTTGTGACAAAGTGAGAGAGTGGCATGGACATATATACACTACCAAACATAAAATAGATAGCTACTGGGAAGCAGCCGCATAGCACAGGGAGATCAAGTCGGTGGTTTGTGACCACCTAGAGGGGTGGGGTAGGGAGGGTGGGAGGGAGGGAGACGCAAGAGGGAAAAGTTATGGGAACATATGTATATGTGTATCTGAATCACTGTGTTATAAAGCAGAAACTAGCACACCATTGTAAAGCAATTATACTCCAATAAAGATGTTAAGAAAAAAAAATAAAATAACATTTAAAATAAATAAATAAATAAAAATAAAATGCCCTAGATGTGGCAAGTAAAATCATAGATACATTGAAACTTTAATTCCTGGGTTCTATTCTCAGAATTCCTCAGCATTTTTGGTTAGGGAAAAACACATTTAAAAATGAATACCAAATTCAGTATCTAACATGAGCTATACACAGGAATAGATGCAAGATATATAAAGATGAGTTGGTCTTAGTCCGTAACCTTAGTGCCAAACTGTTTGCAAATGCTTTGAGTCTATGGCAATATTACTTGCAAGTGGGTGGCAAATTTAAGCTGAAAAGTGAAACAGAATGGAACTAGACACAGAAAATTTTTATTTCGTTTATGTACATTGATGCTGCAGAGCCAAAGACACTAAATGTTCATGAAAAGAAGACAGTCAACAGTCACTTTCCCCTTCCTACTGGGCCTGAAGCTGTGGGGGAAATGAGTGACAGCCTTTTGGTTATCAGTAACAATGTTTACAGTTACAGCCATCTTTGATTGAGACCATCCATTCTTTTTTTTTTTTGGCTGTGTTGGGTCTTTGTTGCTGCGCAGTGGGCTTTCTCTAGTTGCGGTGAGCGGGGGCTATGCTTTGTTGCAGTGCGTGGGCTTCTCATTGTGGTGGCTTCTATTGTTGTGGAACAGGGGCTCTAGGAACACGGGCTTCAGTAGCTGTGGTACGCAGGTTGAGGAGTTGTAGCACACGGGCTTAGTTGTTCCGTGGCATGTGGGCTTTTCCTGGACCGGGGCTTGAACCTGTGTCCCCTGCATTGGCAGGTAGATTCTTAACCACTGTGCCACCAGGGAAGTCCAGGACCATCCATGCTTAACAAAGAATGCATATAGATTCACAAACAGAATTTTTTTTAACATCTTTATTGGAGTATAGTTGCTTTACAATGTTGTGTTAGTTTCTGCTGTGTAACAAAGTGAATCTGATATACGTATACATATATCCCCATATCCCCTCCCTCTTGCGTCTCCCTCCCACCCTCCCTATCCCACCCCTCTAGGTGGTCACAAAGCACTGAGCTGATCTCCCTGTGCTATATGGCTGCTTCCCACTAGCTATCTACATTTTACATTTGGTAGTGTATATATGTCCATGCCACTCTCTCAACTTCTCCCCAGCTTGCCCTTCCACAAACAGAAATTTAAAATGGGGAAATGGACTAATAGTTACTTATTCCCAGACAAAAAAAATGGCTTATTTTCTTAATCTGATCTGTATGACTCCAGTCACTAATAGTTTTGTTCATATGATATTGTAATTCAACCTTCAAGTTCCTTTCTAGCAATCTGATCATTTTGTTAAATTCTACTGTATTACTTAGTGCCTAATACATGGAAATAATGGACTGAAATAAAATCAACACATTTACTCACTGAATTTTGGATCAACCTCCCAACTATATAACATGCCTTTTTCCAAAGTAACTCCAAATATTCTCATTTTAAAATTTAACAGTTAAATTTCCCTCTGATAAAATTGCCCAGGTTGAAAAAACAAAAAAGAGGGCACTGGAGAGAAACAAATGCAACGAAGTCCAAAGTTTGCAAGCTTTTGCTGAAACCAGAAAGTTGATAATCAAACTATTTCCACTTTACATAAATATCTGCAAAGTAGGAAAATCTGTATCATATTTGTACCAAACGGGGAAAAAAGACTCCCCAATACCACTACCACCCTCCATCCAATCTACCTCCCCTTAAATATGTGTTCCAATTCATTTGTTCTTGTATATTAAGAAATAAAAAAGAATGAGTTTTGTTACCCTGTCCTTTTGTAGCATCACCAAATGTTGACCTTTTGCATATATAATAGCAAATTAAATCCTAGGAGTAACTTCTGCCTAAAGCAAGTGAGGCAAAGCTGACTGAACCTTGAATAGAGAGAACTAGCTCTGGGCCAGCTCTAACAGGGATCCCTGAAAGGGCAGCCAGAAGAGCCAAGACAATGATGTCATGAATAATTTTGCTCATTTTTATCAACGAGAGATGACAGAGGAAAATAAAATACCTACCCAGGCTCAGCATCTGGCACATGGGGACATTGTCAATTCATATCAGCACAGCTTACCTTTCATTAGTTTCTATATCAAAACAGAATCTCTTGTCGATAGACTCCGTCTTCCTTCTCACGCAGTACTTCAGGGTTAAGTCCAAGGGTCCCTGATATAAGAAAAGGATTAATAGCCAGCTTGAAAAAAAATACATAGAAGCTTCTTCTGCCTACTGCAGCGTTCTCAGTGTCACTTGGAAGGCATCTCTCAGGGCAGCGGGAACAATGTTTAGCCTCACTGAGAAGCTTGTCCCCTCAAATGGTAGTTGCAGCAAGGTGGCAGATGGTTTCTCTCTGCTCCAAAAATCAATGGCTGAGTTCAGGAGAAAATGCTCAGGATAAGCCCTTGCTCTTTTCCAAGCATGATATATTAAATAGGAAACTCATTATACAACATGTAAAGGGGAATTCAGGAGAAATGCACTGCCCAAAGTGTACAAAATAAATGTACAAAATAAAATTTCGTGAGGCTTCTAGGTAGGGAGTTTGCAATGAGTAAGTGGCTTTCTGCATCTTCCTTGCATTAAAGTGGCAGATAGAAGAGGGGAAGAAAAATATTTTTGGTTCCCCACTTCCAGAGTCTTTAAGATGATGGGAATTACAAAAGCAATATCTCCAAAGATAGGGCAGGAGTAGGGAAAATAGGCATATTTGTGTAATAGTCAAGGTGGCATTTGGTATTTCATATGTGCAGGATAGTGTGGCCCATCTGTCTTGTGGTCATGTAACAAGGCCATAGAAATCCACTGTGTCCACAGATTAAAATTCCCCAAATCCCAACATAGTTCAGTTCCCTTCTATTATCTCAACAGAGACAGTGGGGTATAGGAAAGAGAAGTAATGTTTATGGATCACCTACTATGTGCCACATATTATGCTAGGTATTTTTAAACCACTTTTCTTCAATAACAACATTCAGAGGGAAGTGAACCGCAGAGAGGTAAAATGGCTTACCCGAAGTCACCCAAGTCGATATAGCAGAAATAGCAATAAACTAAGAAGTTTAAAACCTTGGGTCTTGTTTCAGTTATGCAATTTACTAGCTATGTGGCCCAGAGTAAATATTCTTCCTCTCTGAATATAAACTTCACAACCTATTAAATAGGAATAATACTACCCACCTTGCTGTCTCGAATTCAGAAATACTGCCTAAGCACTATACCATCCAAACTGGTCCATAAAGCTGATCATCCAGTACTTCCCTCTCATTGTCACACTCAAGCCCTTTGCAGGTCTATCCTTTTACCTGTTCCTGCACTATAGAAACAAAACTCTATATTTACCTTTCAATCTGCCTTCCCAACCCCAACACTTAGGATATCAAGCACTGTTAGCCTTGCAAGATGAGAGTAATTAACAGTATCGTGTACTCACCCTCCTTTAAACTCTCAACTCCTTCAGATTTGGTGAGGTGATGTCAAAGCTTGGGGGACAACACCCTGCCCCCCACTCCAGGTTCACCTCCAGACACCGTCATCTAGTTTATGTCCCATCAGTGCAAAAGTACTCTTATTTCACACATGTATCATGCTCTTTCATGACTCCAACTTTGCATATACTGTTTCCTCCACCCAAATTGACTTTATCTATATTCTTTGACTGGCTAAACTCTTAACTTGTTCTGCAACTTGTAGTTCAGCTTTCATTTCCTCAAAAATCCTTCCCCAATACCATATACTGTCTGCTATGTGTTTTCTGCATTGTATTAAAGCTTTTTTTTTTCATGTCTGATTTCCCCACTTGACTGAGATCTCCTCAAGGATGTGGGCAGTGTCTTATTTATCTTTATATCTCTAGTACCTAGTAAAGAGTTAGTGCTCAATAAATATAAACTACATTATCATCCTTGCCATTTTTTCTGAGAAAAATGATACTGAGCAACATTAAGTAATTTACTCAAGATCACAATTTACTAGGCCACAGAACTAGGACTTAAGACTAGTTCTTGAGACAAGAGTGTCCAAGAGGTGGAGTAGGATGACCCTTAGCTCACTTCCTCCCATGTGCACACCAATATTACAACTATTTACGGAGCGATGATCAATGATGAGAATCACCTGAAGACTAGCAGAAACGATCTTCTACAGCTAAAGGTATAAGGAAGGAACCACAACTAGACAAGTAGGAGGGGCACAGACATGGTATAGTCAAGGCGCACACCCCTGGGTACATGATCCACAAACAGGAAGATAATTACAATCGCAGAGTTTATCCCTAAGGGGCAAGGGATAAACTGACCCCCATATGGGATTCCTAGTCAGGGGGTCCTGACCTGGGAAGACAAGGCCTCAGAACATCTGGCTTTGAAAGCCAGGGCTTCCTTTCAGGAGGGCCAGAGGGCTATAGGAAATAGACACTCTATTCTTATAGGGTGCACACAAAATCCCACCTGCTCTGAGAACCAGGACAAAAGCAGTAATTTGAAAGGGGCCTGGGTCAAATCAACCTGCTGGTATTAGAGACCCTCCCAGAGAGACAGGAGACAACTGGAACTCACCCTAGGGACATAGACACTGGTGGCAGCCATTTTGAGGAGCACCATTTTGGAGTTCCCCTTGTAGCTTATTAATGTCAGACCTGGCCCCACCCACCAGCTAGTTGGAAAAAGTCCTAGGACATGCTAGTCCAGCCACAGAGGGAAACAGCCCCATCCACCATCAGGTTAGCAGCAGCAATAGGTCCCCCTGGACTACCCAGCCATTCCAGGACCCAGTGTCATCTAACAGAGAGCACAGGGCTCAGCCCTGCTCACCAGTAAGTGGGCAAAAGCTCCAGGCACTGGCCTTACTCTGGAGCAGGCAGGCAACAGCCCCAGGATACAATGGGCTCCAACACTGCCCAGCTGTGTGCTGAAACCAGCTTTGAGACATACTGTGCCCCACAGCCAGCTTACCCAGGATCCAGCCCCACCAAACAGCAGGCTGACACCAGTCCTTAGACCCCTGCTTGACCCAGCAGCAGCTTGACACCTGCTCTGGGACCCTTCCTTTGGGCTTCACAAGAAGCCAACCAGTGACCTGGCCAAGCCCACCAGTGGGTAAGGACCAGGACACAGCCTAAACTACCATGGGGAAATAACCAGTTCCAGGACTCCCTGGGCCCCACAGCCAACTGCAATGGAATGCAGACCAGCCCACCAGCAGGTGGTAGCTTCAGCAGTAGGCAGGGCCTGGCAACCAACCACGGGGGGTTGCCCACCAGTTTGCCCATAATAGTAGGCCCCACCAAAAGAGGGGCCTCTTTTTATATGTAAGACATTCTATTCAAAAGCTAGCTGCAGAATATACATTCTTTTCAAGTGCACATAACACTCTCCAGGATAGATCACAAGCTAGGATGCAAAACAAGTGTCGGTAAATTTAAGGAGATAGAAATCATATCAAGTATCTTTTCTAACCACAACACTATGACTAGAAATCAACTACAAGAAAAAAACTGCAAAAAAACCTATAAACATGTAGAGGATAAACACTGTGTTACCAAACAACCAAAGGATCACTGAAGAAATCAAAGAGGAAATCAAAAATACTTGGAGACAAATGAAAATGAAAACAAAACAATCCAAAATTTGTGGAATGCAACAAAAGCAATTCTAAAAGTGAATGTTACACCAATACAAGCCTATCTCAGGAAACAAGAAAAATCTCAAATAAACAACGTGACCTTACACATAAAGTAACTAGAAGAACAAACAAAAGCCAGTGTCACTACAAGAAAAGAAATCATAAGATCAGAGCAGAAATAAATGAAATAGAGACTAAAAAACAAAAAATAGAAAAGATAGATTAAATTAAGAGATGGTTGAAAACATAAACAAAATTGATAAATCTTTACCCAGAGTCATTGAGAAAAAAGAGAGAGGGCCCAAATCAATAAAATCAGAAATAAAAAAGAAGTTACAACCAACAGCACAGAAATACCAAGGATCATAAGCGATTACTATGATCAATCAAACACCAATAAAATGGACAACCTAAGAGAAATTCCTAGAGATAAATGTACAACCTTCCAAAACTGAATCAAGAAGAAATAGAAAATACAAACAGACCAATTACCAGTAATGAAACTGAATGAGTAATTAAAAGAAATACTCCCAACACACAAAAGTACAGAACCAGATGGCTTCACAGGTGAATTCTACCAAACATTTAAAGAAGACTAACACCTATTCCTCTCAAACTATTTCAAAAAATTATAGTGGCAATACACTTCTGAATTTATTCTGTGAGGCCTGCATCACCTTGATATCAAAATCAGACAAAGACAACACAAAAACAGAAAATTACAGGCCAATATCACTGATGAACATACATGAAAAAAATCCTCAACAAAACTTTAGGAAAGCCAATTCAACAGTACATTAAAAGGATCATATACCATAATCAAGTGGGATTTACCCCAGGGATGCAAGGATGGTTCAATATCCACAAATCAATGTGATACACCACTTAATAAACTGAAGACTAAAAAATCATATGATCATCTCAAGAGATGCAGAAAGAGCTTTTGACAAAATGCAACATCCATTATGATAAAAAAAATTCTTAACAAAATTGATATACAGGGAACATGCCTCAACGTAATAAAGGTCAAATATGATGAGCCCACAGCTAACATCATAGTCAATGGTGCAAAGCTGAAAGCATTTCCTCTACGACCAGAAACAAAACAAGGATACCCACTCTTACCAGTTTTAATGAACATAGTATTGGCATTGCAGGCCACAGCAATCAGACAAGGAAAAAAGAAAACAAATCCTAATTGGAAAGGAAGAAGTAAAAGTGTCAATGTTTGCAGATGACATGATACCACATATACAAAATCCTAAAGATGCTACCAAAAATACTATTAGAACTCATTGAAGAATTCAGTAAAGTTGCAGGATACAAAATTAATATACAGAAATCTGTGGCATTTGTACACACTGACAACAAACTATCAGAAAGAGAAATTAATAAAATAATCCCATTTATAATCTCATAAAAAAATAAAATACCTAGGAATAATCTAAGGAGGTAAAATGCCTGTACTCAGAAAACTATAAGATGCTAATGAAAGAAACTGAAGATGATACAAACAAATGTAAAGATACTCCATGCTTGTGGATTAGAAGAATTAACATTGTTAAAATGACCGTACTACCCAAGGTAATCTACAGATTCTATGTAATCACTATAAAACTAGCAATGGCATTTTTCACAGAACTAGAACACGTAATTCTAATATCTGTATGTAAATGCATAAACCCTGAGTAGCCAAAACAATCTTGAGAAGGATGAACAAAGCTGAAGTTAACATGCTCCCTGATTTCAAACTATACTACAAAGATACAGTAATCAAAACATTATTGTTCTGGCACAAAAACAGACACATAAATCAATGCAACAAAACAGAGAGACCAATAATGAACCCACACTTATGTAGTCCATTAATCTATGACAAAGGATGCAAGACTATACAATGGGGAAAAGACAGTCTCTTCAATAAATGATGTTGGGAAACTAGACAGCTACATGCAAAAGAATCAAACTGGACTACTTTCTCACATCATATACAAAAATAAACTCAAAATGAATTAAAGACTTAAGTGTAGGATTTGAAAGCATAAAACTCCTAGAAGAAAACATAGGCAGTTCTCTCTGTGACATCAGGCTTAGCAATATTTTATTGGATCTGTCTTCTCAGGCAAGGGCAACAACAGCAAAAATAAACAAATGGGATTTCTTCAACCTAAAAAGCTTTTGCACAGCGAAGGAAACTATAAACAAAATGAAAAGGCCACCTACTGAATGGGAGACAATATTTGTAAATGATATATCTGATACAGGGTTAATATCCAAAATATACAGAGAACTCATAAAACTCAAAGTTAAAAAAAAACTATTTAAAGAATAGACAGAGGGCCTGAATTTTTTGAAAGAAGACAAACAAATGGCCAACAGGAACATTAAAAGATGCTTAGCATCGCTGATCATTGGGGAAATGCAAATCAAAACCACAATGAGATGTCACCTCACATCTGACTGAATGGCTATCATCAAAAAGACCACAAATAACAAATATTGGTGAGGATGTAGAGGAAAGGAAACCCTAGTACACTCTTGGTGGGAATTTAAATTGGTGCAGCGACTGTGGGAAACAGTATGGAGATTCCTCAAAAATTTAAACATAAAGCTTCCATATGATCCAGCAATTCCACTCCTGGGTATTTGTCGGAAGAAAACAAACACACTAATTAGAAAAGATATATGCACCCCTATGTTGAGCATTACTTACAATAGCCAAGATATGGAAGCAATCTAAGTGCACACGAGTAGATAAATGGATTAAAAAACATGTGGTATATAAAAACCATGGAATATTACTCAGCCATACAAGGGAATGAAATCTTGCCATTTGCGTCAACATGGATGGACCTCGAGAGTATTATGATAAGTGAAACAAGTCAGACAAAGACAAATACCATATGATTTCACTTATATGTTAAATCCAAAAAACAAAACAAATGAACCAACATAATGAAACAGAAATAGAATCATAGGTACAGAGAACAAACAGGTGGCTGCCAGAGGGAAAGGGGGGGCAGGATGTGAAAAATAGGTGAGAAAGGTTAAGAGGTATAAATTTCCAGTTACAAAATAAATGAATCACAGGTATGAAATGTACAGTATGGAGAATATAATCAATAATTATGTACTATCTTTATATGGTGACAGAATAACTAGACTTATCATGGTGATCCTTTTATAATACATAGAAATCCCGAATCACTATGTTGTTCATCAGGAACTAACATTGTGTTACAGGTCAATTATACTTGATAAACAAACAAATAAACAAAGTAACTCATAGAAAACAGAGATTGGATTTGTGCTTACCAGAGGTGGAAGCTGGGGGAATAGGGAATTGGATGAAGGCATCTAAAGGTACTAATTTCCCATCGTAAGATAAGTAAATACTAGGGATGTTATGTATAACATGATTAATATAATTAACACTTCTGTATGTTATATATGAAAATTTGTAAAGAGAGTAAATCCTAAGAGTACTCATTACAAGAAAAAAAATTTTTCTTTAATTTTGTACCTGTATAAGACAATGGGTGTTCACTAAACTTATTGTGATAATACTTTCATATTGTATGTAAGTCAGATCATTATGCTGTACACCTTAAACTTATACAGTGCTGTATGTCAGTTATATCTCAGTATAACTGGAAGGGAAAAATATTTGATATGAAGAATGAATGAAGGAATAAGTAAATGAATAAATAGGTAAAACTAGTTATTGTGATTCAAAATGTAGCTCTCTTGCCTCTTACAACTACCTGAAAGGGAAGGGATGAGAATCTTATAAAATAGTATTTGGGATTGTGCTCTGTAAAGTAAGCAGTACAACCCAAATGGAAGTTGATAAGCTGAACTACTAGAGTACACTTGTAAGTATCACAGTCAGAAAGAGAGCTAATTCTTCCAACTCCAAATTGGGCTAATGATACTTCACAGTGCTGCTGAGAAAGTAAATGGCCCATGGCAGCAAATGTCTAGCTCAGAGCCTGGTGAACAGCAAACATTGAATAAATAGTGGCTTTTATGGTGTTATCATTATTATAGTCTCACTTATTTGTATTATTTACCTTTCTAAAACACAAACTAGTAAAAGGAACTGAGAGAAATGATAAGAAGAAACCATCTCCAATTCAGTTTATGGAAATTAAAGTAACTACTTCCACCTCCCCTTTGCTGTAAATGGTCAAGCAAGTTCCTCTTTCCATTCCATAAAGAGTCCCATATTTAAATTGCTTAGGCTGACACTTACTGCAGTTTTGCAAGTAGCCACTCAATTAAAAGGGCAGGGGGAAAGAATAACTAAAAGAAGGGCTTGCTCTCATCTGCTAAGAACCTATGAACATGGTATCTGCTGCCTCTGGCCTCAGCTTTGCAGTAGGACCTGCCTAAGAAAGGAACTTTGAAGTCCAAAGTTTGGAAAGTAATGTGTGTAGAAAAAGAAAAGAAAGAGACTACAGGACAGTGTTACTTAAAAGCACTTGCCAGTCAGATACATAAGCTAAGTTCTGACAGAAATGGGACAAATTCTGTGCTACAGCACAATTTATTGGAACCACGTTGAAAGGTTCTTTGGCAATTGGCAGACTGGAAACTAAGGAGAGTTTTGGATTCATGGATGAATAACTGGCCCGCATAGAAACATGGATGAGGGTTGTGGAGACCCAATATGGTATGCTCTGTTAGAGGTGCATCCCATGTCTAATCCACATTCAAAGCAGAGTGGCAAAACTTGTGGTTAATGACAAAAAAGAAAAGCAGTTTTTCAACAGTCTGCCACCAAATCTCAATCATCACTAATTTCCTATGAATAAGCCACATAAGAGAGATCTTCCATGGAAAGCACCAGCAACGGAGAAAAAGTCTCCAAATTTCTGCCTATCGAAATTGGGTCTTCATGCACCACAACTTTCAATGCTAACAAGTAAATCTTTTTTTCACTTTATAAACAATTTGTAAATAAGGGAAATCCTTAAAAATATGCCCTAAGACCCTGTCTGAGAAACAGTTAAAGGGACACACTTAACTACTTTTAGAATATGAAGAGTCAGTCTATCAGCTTTTATCTTAAGAAACCTTCAGGTGTGTGTACATGTGTGCGTGTGTGTGTGTGTGTGTGTGCATGTGTTCCCAAAGCCCCTACCAAGATAGGCAAAAGTGAGATAACAGAATAATTTTTTTAGCTGGGTGGTCATACATAAAAAATAATATATAATGTATAACATAATATAACATATATATATAAGATCAGGTTCCTCCAGGTTAGTGAACTATCTTCTCAGTGTGTTAAACTCATCTTGCCATTTTGGAGAGTAGGGGAAAGTTTGGAGGGCAGAAGAAGATGCATTAACTGTTTAAAGATATTTGAGCATTACATACAATGTGGGGTATAGATTATTCCAACTTTAGGCAACAGAATACTCCTTGAAAAAAGGAATTTTGGAAAATGTTTTGTATTTTAAAGTCTTAACTATTTAAAGGAATCCTATAGTAGAGCCTTCTTAAAAGCAAGTAATACTCTCCTCCAATTTAACCATATTTTTTTGCAAATTTTCTTTGTACAATGTGATAGACTCTTGTAATAATGATCTAAAAGAGTACAGGCACTTTCAGAAGGCCTAGAATCATTAACACAGATTTTTCACTCAACTGAGTAGTATCTGGCCCAATGCAAACTTAGGCCACAAAGAACATATGAAGTCATGGCTTCACACAACAGTGGTGGACTTGATTCTTTGACACAAAGTCAACATATACTCTTTTCTGAGATGCAGTCACAGATGTATTTCAAAAAAAATGTGGCCCATAAAAGAACTGACCTGCTGCTTAGCACCTGGCTTCTGCTCCATAGGTGTCATGGTGAGCGTTTTGGTCTCTTTCTCATATTGGCAGTAGTATTTCACCCAGGATATTCCCAAAGCCCCTACAAAGATAGGCAACAGTGAGCTGATAGAATAAGTATTTTGTCTTCATGGTCAGTCCACCCCTAAGACAGAAGCTGTGTACAGATTATTCTTCATGGTCATGATCCAGATCTAGTGCTACTTTTCCCCTGAGCTCCAGCCGTGCAGTACCACTTGCCCACTACACAGATGGATAACCTAATCATCATCAACTGCTTTCCACATCTGCTCTGGCTTGCTCCAAACCACTCTCCTTGCCATGTTCCCTGTGAATGCTCCCATTATATATCCTATTGTATGATCTGGAAACATCTGTAATCTTCTGCTCCTCCTTCCCTGTAACCTGCCCTTCAATCCCCTACATGTCTCTCCTTTCACCCCTTTCAGAACTGAATTCATTCAGGACCCTATTTCTGACTTTTTAAAAAATGTTTTATGAGCTATTTCAAACAAAACAAAAATTCACTATTTCTCCAATTAATTCTTTCAGTGGCCTTCTCTTTGGTTTCCCCTATCTGTGATCACTCCTTTCTAGCCCATTCTCTACTCTTTTGTTAGAGAAATATTTTTTTAATTATAGGTTTATTTATATCATTCTTTTTATTATAAACCACCCATGGCTTTCCCACTCTCTACAAACTCCTTAGGTTGGCTCACAAAGCCTTTTATAATGTGATCGTATTTACCTTTCCAACTTTGTCTTTTGCCACCCTCACCTCTATGCTCTTGTCTCATGGAATTATATTCAGCTACCAAAAAAATAGGTGGCAATATAATATATAGACCAAGTTCAAGACATACTTAAGAGTGAATAAGGCACTATCACTAATTATATCAGGACAACAAGTATAAACCAGGACTGTCCTTGTAAAACCAAGACCCTACAAACAAACTATAACCTCACACACCTCTGTGCCTTTATTCATGCAGTGGTATACACCTGGAATTTTCTTTGCCATTTTCTTTACCTGTCAAACTCCCAGTCATAATTCAAGTTTCAGTTCATATATCACTTCCTCAGTGAAGCCCTTAGATATATGCCCCAAATGCAGTGCTCAACACATTTCATTATAGTTCTCGATATACTTGTGTCTTAATCAGACTGTGAACTTCTTGAGGGCAAAAACCAAGCTTGATCCATTTTTTGTACCCCCAATGCATTGCATATTGTTTGGCAAAAAGGATTCTTAGTAAGCGTACATTCAACTGAGTAGGAATGTCATATCCATTTAACAAATTAGAAAACTGGGGCGTAGAAGGATCACATAGTTAGTTGATATTAGAGCCAAGATTACATACTCATTACTCTGTGCCTCTCTTATAATATAACAGTGGTTCTCAAGTAGGGGCAATTTTGCCTCCCAGGGGACATTTGGCAATGTCTAGAGACATTTTTGGTTATCACACCTGGGAAGTGCTATTAGAATAAAGTGGGGAGAGGCTATAGATGCTTCTAAACACCTTATAATGCATAGGATAACTGCTCGAAACAAAGAATTAGCCAGCCTGAAATGTCAATACCACTGAGACTGAGAGATCCTGCAATGGAGAGTTGAAGAGATGAACCTGACAAATAGAAGAACACATCTTTGAAAACCATCAAAGTGAGTTGCTCTAAGGGATGAAAAGCATGATAATATCACTGCTGAAATACCATGTTTTGTGGATTTCAGTGGGTTTTGCCACTGGTAACCTCTGGGTAGTCTCATTTGCCTACTCACCAGGTAGAATAATTCTGGTCAGGGAATGAAATCACAGGCTTTGGGGACATTGGGTCATAGTTCAAAAGGAAAATCAAATAGCACATACAGGTTTACATAATGTTATTTAGGAGGTAGAAAAGCTTGAACCCTCTGCGATATTCAGTGACCAGATAAGTTAACCCATTTTCCTTGGTTAGCAATGAACAACTGTGTTGCTCACTGAAATCGCAATGGTTGTGTAGTGCTTTAAGGGCAAGTTTATCATCCTAAGGCAGTGGAAGGTATAGGGTATAGCTGTAGGAGCATAGGTTTTGGCATTTCCCAAACCTGAATTTACACTTAGCCCTGATACATGATAGTTGGGTGACTTTCAACTAGTGATCTCTCTAAGCCTCGGTGGCTTCATGTGTAAAATGGGTATGATAAGGTGGTTTCAAAGATTTCATGAGGTAGTATATTTAAAGCACTTACCACCATGCCTGGAATATAGTAGGTATAATAAGTATTATTTTATGTCTCCTTTCTCCTACCTCCCTTTTAGCCCCAAAGAGTCATTGAAAGGATTAAGCAATTAACAATCCCCATTTTGAATCTCAGAGAAAACCTTAGGTCTTATCATCCCACAGCCTTTGTAAGACAAATCCTTAACCTCCTCCTCCAATTTCTCCTTCCTTTTTGTTTTCTCTGTTCCCACACTACTCTCCAAATAGGTATAGCTGGCAGGGGTCTATGAACTATATGGGTGCCTGGAGTTTGGAGAAGCCAAGTGGCAGCTGGTGTCAGCCTACTGAAACCCAGTAGCTATCCCTGTATTCCCACATACATTTCTCTTGTGTATAGAGATAGCCTTCGATGGTTGGCTGTCCTGGAAGTTTGCATGTCTGTGGAGCTTCTTTCATCCTTTTCTTAAGTTCTTCCATCTCTTCTCGGGTACTGGAGAAATGATTTCTTGTCTGTAAGACATTATCATCATAATCATTATCATCATCACCATCATGATGAATAAGCATTCACTGGTCAGAGACCCAGTGCAGAGTTTTCTTGGCTTTCACCATGTGCTACAACATAGCAAAAAACAAATGTTGAATGGCATAGTAATTAGAAAACAGTTTAGTGGAGTTTAACAGTACTAAAGTCTAAATGGGAGAGGGAAACATAAATACCAATGTACCCATAAAACCACATCTGGGAGACATTTTCTAATGAAAATGACAAAAGTCTCCAATAAATAAAGGCTCTAAGAATTCTGAGCATCAGACTGACCCCTGCCTTACGAAAAGGGAGGCTATAAAGAAGGTTCCCAAAGATAATATTATCACGGCAACTTCTACATTCTGCCTCAAGTAAAGCTACTGCCTACTTGTCTCTGAATCAAATCCAGGCCATTAGAATAAAGGATATGACAGGGTGCTCTCTTTGAACATAGGTTAATGGAAAACCTATGTTTTCATGCCCATGAATAGCAAAAGCTAATGTTAAGAAGTAATATATTTAAAAGTACACAACTAAATATTCCTGGTTATAGGAATATTTTGTAAATCAGCAGAAGAGAGGGGCGCTCACATTCTGGTGAAAGACAGTACCCAGAAAGAAAAACAAGAATTAACAATACCTGTAAATCAGCATTCTCCTAAACAACCAAGTAAAGTTTATTTCCACTTCAACTTACCGTTTCCATCTAAAAATACAACTATAAATTTTATGCAATGTAACAAGTCCAAAGTCACTAACTCAGTGATGCCTTCTTTTACTGTACCAGATAGTCAATTATTCCACTCTCTATGCTTTAACTTTTTTGGTCTTAACTGTATTTTAGCACTTTTCATAAGTAATTATGATATATCTCTGTTTATATCTCTCGGCTCCAAGAGACTATATATTCCTTGAAGGCAAAAACTAACATGCCTCATTATGGTATGTCCAGTGCATTTTACAATGTCTGGCACAGAGTATATGCTCATTACATACCTAAGTATTTGTTAAATGTGGGTTAAATAAGTAAATGAGAAAAATAATATATGTGACAAGGAAGGGAAGGGTGTGCCTATGCCCATCTATAAGAAACAGCATGGGATGGGCTTCCCTGGTGGCGCAGTGGTTGAGAGTCTGCCTGCCAATGCAGGGGACACGGGTTCGTGGCCCGGTCTGGGAAGATCGCACGTGCCGTGGAGCAGCTAGGCTCGTGAGCCATGGCCTCTGAGCCTGCGCGTCCGGAGCCTGTGCTCCGCAATGGGAGAGGCCACAACAGTGAGAGGCCCGCGTACCGCAAAAAAAAAAAAAAGAAACAGCATGGGAAAGAAGGTGGAGACAATCTTTAAAAATAATTTATTCAACTCTAGTAATGTAATCAGAAAAGTAGTGAGAAAAGGAAAAGAGGGGAAAATGGGCATTTGTGGTAATAAAACCTACAAAGAGAGTGTCCTGACTAACTAGCAGGGAAGGAGCATAAGACCTGTGCTTTAAAAAGCGCATAGGTGGTTTCTGATCTGGGAGAGATATAACAAACTAGCAACATTTAATAAATATTGGATAGATAGACACGTCAGTGGGTAGAAGGGTGGGTTTGAACAATGGTCAGCCTCAAACACAGGGAAGAGCTGAAATTGGAAGAGTAAGAACAATCTAGTACACTAAAACATTTGTGATCCATACCAGTCTGTCCTGACAAATTATCTGGGATGTAATAACCTAGAACTCCAAGGTCAAGATATTAGAGCTGAAATCCAATTGGAATGCAGAGACAGGTGAAGAAACCCACATGTAAACTCACATTCTGTAAACTGAGCTGGAGTTGCTGTTTATATGGGAGGAAATCCTGTGTGAGCTCCACGGTCAAGCTGTTGGAAATGAAGAGGCTATGAAGAAAGGCCAAGACCTAGGGAAAAATGTATAAAAATAACTTTATCACCAGCACCTTCTCATTAATCAAATAAAGGAAATAGATGCACAAAAAGAAACTCCACACAGTGGAGTATAGTGTTAAAAGCAGTAACACAAACACAAACAGGTCTACACATAGCTATTCTTTTATTAGGTTAAACATTAACACTGGACTCAGATCTACAAAATAAGAACTATTACCAAATTTATTCATCAATACCCTTTTCAGATAGCATATAAAACCATTCATAATGTGGACAATATGGACATAATGTGGGAATAGACTGTGTCTTTATATCCTCAGGAATGGCACAGAATAGGTACTCAATAAATTAAAATGGCTAAATGGCATAATGAAGACTGTCATAATGCTAAAAGATCCAAGGATATTTTTTTTGAAAACCAATTTTCAAGTTAGAAATGTTTCAGGGAGGGGTTGGGACATTGCAGAAGAAGACGTAGAAATGATCAATAAAATATATTTTTAATGTTTAAAATGTTCAACCCCAATAAAAATCAAATATACACAAATAAAAACAAAAGAAAATACAATCTTCATCTATCAAATACAAACATTTTAAAAGCAATGCTCAATGCTGGTAATAGTAGAGTGTAATAGGAAGTAGTAAAAACTGCTCTGTTCTTTTTAGAAAGTAAACAGGTGAGTACATATAAATATGTGCACACATATATACATACAAACACATAAATATGTGTGTATATATGTACATAAACACAAACTATATATACATAAACATATAAAAACTATGTACACATTTATGTACTATACACGTATGTATATATACATATATAGTTATATATATGTACATATATATGTACACATACATCTAAATGCATATGAGTGTGTGTAGCACACACACAGTTATATAGACATTCTTCCTGTTTCTCTCCAAGGTTTCCCATCTCAGGAAATGACACCACCACCCACTCAGTCAATCAAGCCAGAAAGTATTCTGATTTCTTTCACTCACATCTCAATCTAATCAATCAGTAATTCCTGTCAGTTTTGCTTCTAAAATATATCTCTAATCCAATCATTCTTTTCTGTTTCTACTACCACCATCTGAACCCAAAGCAACATTTTTGCTTGCCTAGACCACTGCAGTAGCCTCCGAACTGGTTTCCTCAATCCCACTGTTGCCCACTTCCAAGTCCTTCTCCACACAACAAAATCAGCATGTCATATCCTATTTAATACCCGTCAGTGATTTTTCTACTATACTTAGACTAAAACCTAACCCCTTCACCATGCTTACAGATCCTATGCCTTCCTGTCAGATATTGTTTCCTGCCACTCTCACCAGTATCTAAAGGCATTAATCTTTTCATTCCTTGAGCACATCATTCTTTTCTAACTTACGGACTTTGCACATGTGTTTTTCTGTGCCTGGAATGTTCTTTCCCCATTATTCACATTGCCTCATCTTCTCTTTCTTTAGATCTCATCTTAAATGACACTTTCAGAGGTGCCCCTTGACCACTTGATCTAAAGTAGCTGTCTGTTCTTGTTCTTTGTTTTAGTCCTTATCACAACTTATAGTTATTTTATTTATGTGTATCCTTCTTTCCCTTCTGTCTACCCCATGAAAGTATAGTCTTCATAAAGACAGAAACTGAGTCTGTCTTTTTCACTATAGGATACCCAGTGTTTAGCACTGTGCCTGGCACATAACAGAAGCTCAATAAATGCTTATTGGATAAATTAATAAATACTTGTTTGCACATATACATATGCAGATATATACAACTGTGAGCACAGATACACATGTACACAGATATATACATATTCATGTGTAACATGTGTAAACACACATGCACATGTGTACACACTTCTACAAGTACACATGCACAATAGATAGAGAAAGGAATATAACAGATACATAGGGAATTTAGGAGGAAAAATGCCACAATATTAACAGTGATCATCTCTGTATGGGAGATTTGTTGTATTTGTTTTGTTCTACATATAAGTTTTTATAGCTTTTCTGCAATTGTTTTTTACATTGTTTTCTACATTATTTTATAATAAAAAAGAAAGTTGTTAAAATTCAACATAGTTGTCAAACCACAGCCCGTCATCTTTTATAATAAATTAAGGCTATTTAATTAGAAAAATTTTCAAAAGATGGAAGTAAAAATAGTAGAATGGGAAGTCACTGAATGCAAGGAACATGAGTTCCTAGAACAGTGTCTGGGATATGATGAGTACATTCATAAACCTTATGAAAGTATGAGAGGAAGGAAGGGAGGAGAACAAGGTAAAATGAAAGGTGACAGAGAAATCAAGGAAGGGAAGGAAGGAGAGGAGGAAAAGAAAGCTAAAGAAAAAATCATAGCTATAGAGAGAAATGGGGGAGGAAGGAGTGTGGGGGAGGGAAAAGAAGAGTGAGAGAGAGAATATTAGTGAGAGAGCAAGAGTAACATAAGCCAGTGTGTCTACTTCTGTGACATTCATTACTAAGCACTGACTATCCTTCATATTCTTGGAGACTCCAATTTTATAATCAAAGTTCTCCACATTTACCTGAGATTTGGTAAATATTTTTAGACCATTCATCAACAGATAGAACTTACTGGCTCCACAATATTGAACTTCTTAGACTCCTGAACTTCCTGGATTTGATAAACATAATCAAGGGACGACTCAAAGAAATTGTGTCTCTCCTTGTCCACCTGGAGGTCTGCCTGTAGAAGAAGGGTAACAAATGTCACATAACAGCATAGTCATTCATGTAAGTCAGTTCTTACGGATTCAACAGAATGTTAGGGCTGGAGGAGAATTGTGCCACCAAGCAGTGATCTTATCCCTTTATTTTACAGATAGGGAACATAAAGCCAAGATAGAAAAAGTGACTGATGCAAGATTTCCAGTTTCTGGCCTAACAAGTAAGAAGCTTGGAAGTTATTGTGACCATCCTCATATAAGGAAAAGCTAAGCTGAGAATCAACAACTCTTCTTAGAACCAACAGAGCATTGAAGTCAGAGGAAAAACCACTGCCTCAAAAATTGGATAGAGAGTTGAATATGGAGAATCCAAGCTTGCCAGAGCAGAAGCCCAGAAGTAGAAGCCTGTTGCTGTAACCAGTATCAAACCTTATTTAAGAATATCTCTCTGAAGAAATCCAAAGACAATAGGGAAGACAAAAAACAAAGATACCAGAGGAAATTTTGGCCTCTGACAAGAACAGCTACAGCAAACTAAGCACAGCCTAAATCCTAGTCAGATAAGCATAAAACCTCATAATAATGGCCTTTTTACCTCAGTTCCTTTTACCCAGGGCATCATGTTCAGCTTTCAACAAAATATTACAAGGCATGCAAAAAGGAAAAACAAACCAACAAACACAGTCTGAAGAATCAGCATCAGAATCAGACTCAAAGAAGGCAGAGATGGTGGATGGTGAAATCATAGAACCAGGGATTACAGCTAAAGGCTGTTATGGAAAAGAGGACAATACACAAGAACAGATGGATAATATAAGCAGACATGAAAATTTGAAGAAATAATCAAAGGGAAATGATAGCAATCAAAAACACTAGCAAAAATAAAGAATGCCTTTAATGGGCTCACCAACAGACTGGGCAAGGCTAAGGAAAGAATCAGTGAACTGAATATATGCCAATAGAAATTTCAAAAACTGAAATGCAGACAAAATGGAATAAAGAAGATAGAGTAGATTATTCAAGAAATGTTGGACAATTATAAAAGGTATAAGATATGCATACTAGGAATGCCAGAAGGAAATGAAGGAGAGAAACAGAAGAAATATTTAAAGTAATGATGACTGAAAACCTTCTAAAGTTAAACATAGTTACAAACAACAGATTGAGGAAGCTCAGAGAACAATAGCAGGATAAATACCAAAAAATCTACATGCAGGCATGTCATATTGAAAGTACAGAAAGTAAAAGGCACAGAGTAAATCTTGAAAGAAGCAAGAGAAAAAAACACCTTACTCAAAGAGGAGTAAGGATAAGACTTCTCTTTTTTCAAAAAAATGCAAAAAGAGGAGAGTAGAGTAAAATGTTTAAGGCATTGAAATTTTTAAAAATCACAAACTTAGAATTCTGTATCCAGTGACATTATCTTCCAAAAGTGAAGGAAAATTAAACAATTTCACAAAAAACACAAAAACTGAAGGATTTGGTTGCCAGTAGACTCTGAGTCCAAGAAGTGTTATAGTTCTTAAGAAAGAAAATGACATAGGTCAGAAATGTGTACCAACATAAAGAAGAGCACTAGAGAAGCAATGAATGAAGGTAAAATAAAAATAAAATCTTATATTTTTCTTATTCTTAACTGATCTTACAAATAAGAGTTTGTCCAAAATAATAATTGCAACAATGTATTTGGTGATTAGAGATTATGAAAAAGTGAAATGAATGACAGCAATATTATCAGGGACTCAAGGGAGAAATTGGAAATACTCTGTTATAAAGTTCCTGTACTACCAATGAAGTAGAATAATGTTATTTGAAAGTAGACATGGCTTAACTGTAAATGCATATTGAAAACACTAGGATAACCTCGAAGAAAGTTTTTTTTTTTTAAAAAGTACAACTGATATGCTAAGAAAGGACAAAAAATGGAATCATATTACAATTTCCAATTGAAAAAAAGAGAATGCAGAACAAGAATGGAAGACAAAAAAAGGAACAAAGAACAGAGGCAATGAATAGAAAACAGTAACAAACATGGTAGATATCTATCCAACTATATCAATAATCACTTTAAATACACCAATTAAAAAGCTGAGACTGTGAGGACACATAAAAAATAAGAGTTAATTATATGTTATGTATAAGACATCACTTTAAATATAAAAGACAAAGATAGATTAAAAGTAAAGTTATGAAGAGACTTGAATCAAGATGGCACAGTAGGAGTATGTTCATCCCACCATAAACACATCAAAAATATATCTATAATTCTCACTGAAAACTAACTGGAGACTAACATAAAAACTCCTGTACAACTAAGGCTATAAGAAAGACACACACAGAACTTGGTAGATAGGGAAAAGAAGCAATCAGGTCAGGACTCATGCCCCTGGGAGGGGACTCAGAGGAAAAGGGAGATTACACTGGTGGGGATTCTCTTTGGGGAGTGAGTGGTTCAAGCCACATATTGGGCCCCACAGCCCTGGGGCTCAACAAAGGGAAGACGAGCCCCCTTAGCTGGTCAGAGGACCAGTGGGACTATCAGAAAGGCTGCAGAAAGCCTGGATTCTGCTCCTGAGGAGCACATGAATGCTTGCTTGCTCCTAAAGCAAGGCAGAAAGGGCCGACTGAAACTGTGTGTCTCACTGACTAGTTTCCTGTGACTACCTAGGTGCACACACCAGCCTGAACCAAGAGAAGACTCCAGCATCATTTGCCTGAAGTAACAGCTCCACACTGGACCGAAGGCTGCCACTACCATATAATCCAGCAATTCTATTGCAGGGTATATACCTAACGAAAACAAAAACACTAATTCAAAAAGATACATCTGGGGGACCTTGAAGATGGCGGAAGAGTAAGACGCGGAGATCACCTTCCTCCCCACAGATACAGCAGAAATACATCTACACGTGGAACAACACCTACAGAACACCTACTGAAGGCTGGCAGAAGACCTCAGACCTCCCAAAAGGCAAGAAACTCCCCACGTGCCTGGGTAGGGCAACAGAAAAAAAGAAAAAAAAGAGACAAAAGAATAGGGACGGCACCTGCACCAGTGGGAGGGAGCTGTGAAGGAGGAAAAGTTTCCACACACTAGGAAGACCCTTCGCGGGCGGAGACTGCGGGAGGCGGAGGGGGGAGCTTCGAAGCCGTGGAGGAGTGCACAGCAACAGGTGCAGAGGGCAAAGCGGGGAGATTCCCGCACAGAGGATCGGTGCCGACCGGCACTCACCAGCCCAAGAGGCTTGTCTGCTCACCCGCCGGGGCGGGCGGGGCTGCGAGCTGAGGACGGAGTGCAGGGAGAGGACTGGGGTTGACGGCTTGAACATAGCGTGAAGGGGTTAGTGCACCACAGCTAGCCGGGAGGGAGTCCGGGGAAAAGTCTGCACCTGCCGAAGAGGCAAGAGACTTTTTCTTCCCTCTTTGTTTCCTAGTGCGTGAGGAGAGGGGTTTAAGAACGCTGTTTAAAGGAACTCCAGAGACGGGTGCGAGCCGCGGCTAAAAGCGCGAACCCCAGAGACGGGCGGGAGCCGCAGCTGAAAGCGCGAAACCCAGAGGCGGGCGGGAGACGTTAAGGCTGCTGCTGCCGCCACCAAGGGGCCTGTGTGCGAGCACAGGTCACTCTCCACACCCCTCTTCCGTGGAGCCTGTGCAGCCCACCACTACCAGGTTCCCAGGATCCAGGGACAACTTCCCCGGGAGAACGCACGGCGGGCCTCAGGCTGGTGCAAAGTCACGCCGGACTTTGCCGCCGCAGGCCCGCCCCGCACTCCGTGCCCCTCCCTCCCCGCCGGCCTGAGTGCCCCGAATCAGTGGCTCCTTTAACCCCGTCCTGTCTGAGCAAAAAACAGACGCCCTCCAGCGACCTACACGCAGAGGCAGGGCCAAATCCAAAGCTGAGCCCCTGTGAGCTGTGAGAACAAAGAAGAGACAGGGAAATCTCTCCCAGCAGCCTCAGAAGCAGCGGATTAAAGCTCCACAATCAACTTGATATACCCTGCATCTGTGGAATACCTGAATAGACAACCAATCATCCCAAATTAAGGAGGTGGACTTTAGGAGCAAGATCTATGATTTTTTTCCCTATTCCTCTTTTTGTGAGTGTGTATGTGTATGCTTCTGTGTGAGATCTTGTCTGTATAGTCTTGCTTCCACCATTTGTCCTAGGGTACTATCCGTCCATGGTTTTTTCTTAAAATTTTTTTCTTAATAATCAATTTTAACTTTAATAACGTTATTATACTTTACCTTCGTTCTTTCTTTCTTTCCTTCCTTCCTTCCCTCCCTTAGACAACGAATCATCCCAAATTGAGGAGGTGGTCTCTGACAGCAAGATTTATGATTTTTCCCCCTTCACCTCTTTTAGTGAGGGTGTATGTGTATGCTTCTGTGTAAGATTTTGTCTGTATAGCTTTGCTTCCAACATTTGTCCTAAGGTTCTATCCGTCCCCTTTTTTTTTTCTAAATAAGAATTTTTTAATTCAATAAATTTATTATACTTTATTTTGTTTTTACTGTATCTTCTTTCTGTCTTTTTCCTTCTTTCCCTCCTTCCTTCCTTCCTCCCTCCTTTCTATCCTTCCTGCCTTCTTTCCTTCTTTGCTTCTTTCTTTCTTTCTTCCTTCCTTCCTTCCTTCCCTCCTTTCCTTCTTTCTTTCCTCATACTTCTACTAATTCCCTCTACTTTTTCGCCCTTTTATTCTGAGCCGTGTGGATGAAAGGCCCTTGGTGCTCCAGCCAGGAGTCAGGGCTCTGCCTCTGAGGTAGGAGAGCCAACTTCAGGACACTGGTCCACAAGAGACCTCCCAGCTCCACATAATATCAAATGGCGAAAATCTCCCAGAGATCTCCATCTTAACACCAGCACCCAGCTTAACTCAACGACCAGCAAGCTACAGTGCTGGACACCCTATGCCAAACAACTAGCAAAACAGGAACACAACCCCACCCATTAGCAGAGAGGCTGCCTAAAAACATAATAAGGCCACAGACACCCCAAAACACATCACCAGACGTGAACCTGCCCACTAAAGAGACAAGATCCAGCCTCATCCACCACAACACAGGCACAAGTCCCCTCCACCAGGAAGCCTACACAACCCTCTGAACCAACCTTAGCCACTGGAGACAGACATCAAAAACAGCGGGAACTACGAACCTGCAGCCTGCAAAAAGGAGACCCCAAACACAGTAAGATAAGCAAAATGAGAAGACAGAAAAACACACAGCAGATAAAGGAGCAAGATAAAAATGCACCAGACCTAACAAATGAAGAGGAAATAGGCAGTCTACCTGAAAAAGAATTCAGAATAATGATAGTAAGGTTGATCCGAAATCTTGGAAATAGAATGGACAAAATGCAAGAAACAGTTAACAAGGACCTAGAAGAAATAAAGATGAAACAAGCAACGATGAACAACACAATAAATGAAATTAAAAGTACTCTAGATGGGATCAATAGCAGAATAACTGAGGCAGAAGAACGGATAAGTGACCTGGAAGATAAAATAGTGGAAATAACTACTGCAGAGCAGAATAAAGAAAAAAGAATGAAAAGAACTGAGGACAGTCTCAGAGACCTCTGGGACAACATTAAACGCACCAACATTCGAATTATAGGGGTTCCAGAAGAAGAAGAGAAAAAGAAAGGGACTGAGAAAATATTTGAAGAGATTATAGTTGAAAACTTCCCTAATATGGGAAAGGAAATAGTTAATCAAGTCCAGGAAGCACAGAGAGTCCCATACAGGATAAATCCAAGGAGAAATACGCCAAGACACATATTAATCAAACTGTCAAAAATTAAATACAAAGAAAGCATATTAAAAGCAGCAAGGGAAAAACAACAAATAACACATAAGGGAATCCCCATAAGGTTAACAGCTGATTTCTCAGCAGAAACCCTACAAGCCAGAAGGGAGTGGCAGGACATACAGAAAGTGATGAAGGAGAAGAACCTGCAGCCAAGACTACTCTACCCAGCAAGGATCTCATTCAGATTTGATGGAGAAATTAAAACCTTTACGGACAAGCAAAAGCTGAGAGAGTTCAGCACCAACAAACCAGCTTTACAACAAATGCTAAAGGATCTTCTCTAGGCAAGAAACACAAGAGAAGGAAAAGACCTATAATAACGAACCCAAAACAATTTAGAAAATGGGAATAGGAACATACATATCGATAATTACCTTAAATGTAAATGGAATAAATGCTCCCACCAAAAGACACAGATTAGCTGAATGGATACAAAAACAAGACTCTTATATATGCTGTCTACAAGAGACCCACTTCAGACCTAGAGACACATACAGACTGAAAGTAAGGGGATGGAAAAAGATATTCCATGCAAATGGAAACCAAAAGAAAGCTGGAGTAGCAATTCTCATATCAGACAAAATAGACTTTAAAATAAGGACTATTAAAAGAGACAAAGAAGGACACTACATAATGATCAAGGAATCGATCCAAGAAGAAGATATAACAATTATAAATATTTATGCACCCAACATAGGAGCACCTCAGTACATAAGGCAAATACTAACAGCCATAAAAGGGGAAATCGACAGTAACACATTCATAGTAGGGGACTTAAACACCCCACTTTCACCCATGGACAGATCATCCAAAATGAACATAAATAAGGAAACACAAGCTTTAAATGATACATAAAACAAGATGGACTTAATTGATATTTATAGGACACTCCATCCAAAAACAACAGAATGCATATTTTTCTCAAGTGCTCATGGAACATTCACCAGGATAGATCATATCTTGGGTCCCAAACCAAGCCTTGGCAAATTTAAGAAAATTGAAATTGTATCAAGTATCTTTTCTGACCCCAACGCCATGAGACTGGATATCAATTACAGGAAAAGATCTGTAAAAAATACAAACACGGGCTTCCCTGGTGGCGTAGCGGTTGAGAGTCCGCCTGCCGATGTAGGCGACACGGGTTCGCGCCCCGGTCTGGGAGGATCCCACATGCCGCGGAGCGGCGGGGCCCGTGAGCCATGGCCACTGAGCCTGCGCGTCCGGAGCCTGTGCTCCGCAACGGGAGAGGCCACAACAGTGAGAGGCTCGCGTACCGCAAAAAAAAAAAAAAAAAAAAATACAAACACATGGAGGCTAAACAATACACTACTTAACAATGAAGTGATCACTGAAGAAATCAAAGAGGAAATCAAAAAATACCTAGAAACAAATGACAATGGAGACACAACGACCCAAAACCTGTGGGATGCAGCAAAAGCAGTTCTAAGGGGGACGTTTACAGCAATACAAGCCCACCTGAAGAAGCAGGAAACATCTCGAATAAACAACCTAACCTTGCACCTCAAGCAATTAGAGAAAAAAGAACAAAAAAAACCCAAAGCTAGTAGAAGGAAAGAAATCATAAAGACGAGATCAGAAATAAATGAAAAAGAAATGAAGGAAACAATAGCAAAGATCAATAAAACTAAAAGCTGGTTCTTTGAGAAGATAAACAAAATAGATAAGCCACTAGCCAGACTGATCAAGAAAAAAAGGGAGAAGACTCAAATCAATAGAATTAGAAATGAAAAAGGAGAGGTAACAACTGACACTGCAGAAATAAAGAGATCATGAGAGATTACTACAAGCAACTCTATGCCAATAAAATGGACAATCTGGAAGAAATGGACAAATTCTTAGAAATGCACAACCTACCAAGACTGAATCAGGAAGAAATAGAAAATATGAACAGACCAATCACAAGCACTGAAATTGAAACTGTGATTAAAAATCTTCCAACAAAGAAAAGCCCAGGACCAGATGGCTTCACAGGCGAATTCTATCAAACATTTAGAGAAGAGCTAACACCTATCCTTCTCAAACTCTGTCAAAATATAGCAGAGGGAGGAACACTCCCAAACTCCTTCTACGAGGCCACCATCACCTTGATACCAAAACCAGACAAGAATGTCACAAACAAAGAAAACTACAGGCCAATATCCCTGATGAACATAGATGCAAAAATCCTCAACAAAATACTAGCAAACAGAATCCAACAGCACATTAAAAGGATCATGCACCATGATCAAGTGGGGTTTATTCCAGGAATGCAAGGATTCCTCAATATACACAAATATATCAATGTGATAAACCATATTAACAAATTGAAGGAGAAAAACCATATGATCATCTCAATAGATGCAGAGAAAGCTTTTGACAAAATTCAACACCAATTTATGATAAAAACCCTGCAGAAAGTAGGCATAGATGGAACTTTCCTCAACATATTAAAGGCCATATATGACAAACCCAAGGCCAACATCATCCTCAATGGTGAAAAACTGAAAGCATTTCCACTAAGATCAGGAACAAGACAAGGTTGCCCACTCTCACCACTCTTATTCAACATAGTTTTGGAAGTTTTAGCCACAGCAATCAGAAGAAAAGGAAATAAAAGGAATCCAAATCGGAAAAGAAGAAGTAAAGCTGTCACTGTTTGCAGATGACATGATCCTATACATAGAGAATCCTAAAGATGCTACCAGAAAACTACTAGAGCTAATCAATGAATTTGGTAAAGTGGCAGGATACAAAATTAATGCACAGAAATCTCTGGCATTCCTATACACTAATGATGAAAAATCTGAAAGTGAAATCAAGAAAACACTCCCATTTACCATTGCAACAAAAAGAATAAAATATCTAGGAATAAACCTACCTAAGGAGACAAAAGACCTGTATGCAGAAAATTATAAGACACTGATGAAAGAAATTAAAGATGATACAAATAGATGGAGAGATATACCATGTTCTTGGATTGGAAGAATCAACATTGTGAAAATGACTCTACTACCCAAGGCAATCGATAGATTCAATGCAATCCCTATCAAACTACCACTGGCATTTTCCACAGAACTAGAACAAAAAATTTTGCAATTTGTATGGAAACACAAAAGACCCCGGGTAGCCAAAGCAATCTTGAGAACGAAAGAAGGAACTGGAGGAATCAGGCTCCCTGAATTCAGACTATACTACAAAGCTACATTTATCAAGACGGTATGATACTGGCACTAAAACAGAAAGATAGATCAATGGAACAGGATAGAAAGCCCAGTGATAAACCCATGCACATATGGACACCTTATCTTTGCTAAAGGTGGCAGGAATGTACAGTGAAGAAAGGACAGCCTCTTCAATAAGTGGTGCTGGGAAAACTGGACAGGTACATGTAAAAGTATGAGATTAGATCACTCCCTAACACCATACACAAAAGTAAGCTCAAAATGGATTAAAGACCTAAATGTAAGGCCAGAAACTATCAAACTCTTAGCGGAAAACATAGGCAGAACACTCTATGACATAAATCACAGCAAGATCCTTTCTGACCCACCTCCTAGAGTAATGGAAATAAAAACAAAAATAAACAAATGGGACCTAATGAAACTTCAAAGCTTTTGCACAGCAAAGGAAACCATAAACAAGACCAAAAGACAACCCTCAGAATGGGAGAAAATATTTGCAAATGAAGCAACCGACAAAGGATTAATCTCCAAAATTTACAAGCAGCTCATGCAGCTCAATAACAAAAAGACAAACAACCCAATCCAAAAATGGGCAGAAGACCTAAATAGACATTTCTCCAAAGAAGATATACAGACTGCCAACAAACACATGAAAGAATGCTCAACATCATTAATCATTAGAGAAATGCAAATCAAAACTACAATGAGATATCATCTCACACCAGTCAGAATGGCCATCATGAAAAAATCTAGAAACGATAAATGCTGGAGAGGGTGTGGAGAAAAGGGACCACTCTTGCACTGCTGGTGGGAAAGTGAATTGGTTCAGCCACTATGGAGAACAGTATGGAGGTTCCTTAAAAAACTACAAATAGAACTACCATATGACCCAGCAATCCCACTACTGGGCATATACCCTGAGAAAACCAAAAGTCAAAAAGAGTCATGTACCAAAATGTTCATTGCAGCTCTATTCACAATAGCCCGGAGATGGAATCAACCTAAGTGTCCATCACTGGATGAATGGATAAAGAAGATGTGGCACATATATACAATGGAATATTACTCAGCCATAAAAGGAAACAAAATTGAGCTATTTGTAATGAGGTGGATAGACCTAGAGTCTGTCATACAGAGTGAAGTAAGTCAGAAAGAAAAAGACAAATACCATATGCTAACACATATATATGGAATTTAAGAAAAAAAATGTCATGAAGAACCTAGGGGTAAGGCAGGAATAAAGACGCAGACCTCCTAGAGAATGGACTTGAGGTTATGGGGAGGGCGAAGGGTGAGCTGCGACAGGGCGAGAGAGAGTCATCGGCATATACACACTAAAAAACGTAGTAAGGTAGATAGCTAGTGGGAAGCGGCCGCATGGCACAGGGATATTGGCTCGGTGCTTTGTGACAGCCTGGAGGGGTGGGATAGGGAGGGTAGGAGGGAGGGAGACGCAAGAGGGAAGACATATGGGAACATATGTTTATGTATGACTGATTCACTTTGTTATAAAGCAGAAACTATGAAAAAAAAAAGCAGAAACTAACACACCATTGTAAAGCAATTATACCCCAATAAAGATGTTAAAAAAAAAAAAGAAGAAAAAGAAAGATACATCTACCACAACATTGATAACAACATTATTTACAACTATCAAGATATGGAAGCAAACTGAGTGTCCATCAACAGAAGAAGAAAGAATAAATAAGATGTGATACACACACACACACACACACACACACACACACACACACACACACACACACACAATGGAATATTACTCAGCCATAAAAAAGGATGAAATTCTGCCATTTGCCACAACATGGATGGACCTAGACAGTTTTATGCTTAGTGAAATAAGTCAGAGAAAGACAAATACTCTATGTTATCACTTATATGTGGAATCTAAAAAATAAAATAAACAGATGTATATAACAATACAGAAACAAACTCACTAATATAGAGAACAAACTAGTGGTTACCAGTGGGGAGCAGGAAAGGGGGAGGGGCAATATAGGGGTATGGAATTAAGAGACACAAACTGCTATGTATAAAATAAATAAGCAACAAGGATATACTGTACATCACAGGGAAATATAGCCATTATTTTGTAATGACTTTAAATGGAGTAGAACTTTAAACATTCTGAATCATTATGTTGTACACCAGAAACTAATATAATATTGTAAATCAACCATACTTCAATTAAAAAATAATTTTAAAAATTTAAACATTTTTCAGAGTAAAGGTATGAAGAAATATTC
Source organism: Stenella coeruleoalba (assembly GCF_951394435.1). Lineage (NCBI taxonomy): Eukaryota > Metazoa > Chordata > Mammalia > Artiodactyla > Delphinidae > Stenella > Stenella coeruleoalba. The sequence continues at coordinate 52,449,540 of NC_137152.1, forward strand.
CATGCCAACAAAAATCAAAAGAAAGCTGGAGTAGCTATATTAATTTCCAAAAAAGGAGACTTCAGAGAATTGAAAGCTATCAGGAAAAAAAAGGGGCATAACATAATAATAAATAGGTCAATTCTGAAGGAATATATATCAACCCTTATTATGTATAACAGAACATCAAAACACGTGAGGCAAGATCTGATAGAAATGCAAGGAGAAATAGATGAGTCTACTATTAAGAGTTGGAGACTTCACCATTCCTTTACCAATAGTTGACAGATCAAAGAAGCAGAAAATCAGTACAGGTATACCTCATTTTATTGTGCTTCATTTTATTGTGCTTTGCAAATATTGTGTTTTTTACAAATTGAAGGTTTATGGCAACACTGCATTGACTGATGATAGTTAGCAATTTTTAGCAATAAAATATTTTTAAATTAATGTATGTACATTTTAAAAAATATAATGCTATTGCTCACTCAACAGTCTACAGGATAATGTAAAGATAACTTTTACATGCATTGGGAAACAAAAAAATCATGTGACTCATTATATTGCAATATTCACTTTATTGCAGTGGTCTGTAGCCAAACCCACAATATTTCTGAGGTATGCTAATGAAGACATAATTGAACTGAACACCCCATCAGCAAGTAGATGTAATCAACATCTATAGAACACTTCATCCAACAACAGCTTATTTTCAAGCTAACACAAAAGAATCACCAAGATCAATCACATTCTGGGACATACATCTGAACAAATTTAAAAGAACAGGAATCATACAAAGTATGCTCTCAGATCACAGTTAAATTACACAGAAATCAAAAACCAGAAATAGCTGGAACACACCAAAATACTTGGAGATTAATCAGCACATTTCTAAATGACACATGGGTCAAGGAGGAGTCCTTAAGAAAAATTAAAAAGTATTTTCAAATGAAAATGAAAATACAATTTAATATTTGTGGGATTCAGTGAAAGCAGCACATAGGAACTGAATCAATAATTAATAGCCTTCCAAAAAACAAAGCACTAGGCCCAGCTGGGTTCACTGGTGAATTCTACCTGACATTTTAAGGAAGAAATGATACTAAATTCTACACTCTCTTCCAGAAAATAGAAGCAGAGGGAATATTTCCTAACTCATTCTCTAAGGCCAACATGACCCTGTTATCAAAACCAGACAGAGATATTACAATACAGAAGAAGTACAACCAATCTCTCTCATGAACATCGAGGCAAATATTCTCAACAAAATATTAGCAAATCAAATGCAACAAGGTGTAAAATAATTATAGACCAGGACCACGTGGGATTTATTCCAGGAATGCAAGGCTGGTTCAACATTCAAAAATCAGTTGATGTAATTAATCACATCAAGAGGTTAAAGAAGAAAAATAATATGATCGAAGAGACGTAGAAAAAGCGTCTGACAAAATCCAACACACATTCATTCATGATAAAAACTCTCAGCAAACTAGGAATATATGGGAATTTCCTCAACTTGATAAAGAACATCTGCAATAATCCTGCAGCTAACATCATACCTAATGGTGAGACACTAGATGCTTTGCCTCTAAGATTAGGAATAACTATGAAAATCATATTGGAATTCCAAGCTATTGCAATAAGACAAGAAAATGAAATAAAAGGTATATACATTGGGAAAGAAGAACTAACACTGTCCTTTTTTGCACATGACACAATTATGTATGTAGACAGCCCTAAAGAATATACAAAAATCTCTTGGAACTATTAATGAACTATAGCACAATTTCAGGATACAAGGTTAATATACAATAGTCAATTGTTTTCTTATATGCTAACGCTGAACATTCAGAATTTGAAATTTAAAACACAGTATCATTTACATTAGAAGAAAAAAATGAAGTATTTAGGTATAAATAAAAAAATATGTACAAGATACATTGATGAATACTACAAAACTCTAATGAATTAAGTCAAAGATCTAAATAAATGGAGAGATAGTCCACGTATAAATATAGGAAGACAATATTATCAACATGTCTGTTCTTCACAACTTGATCTATAGATTCAATGTAGTCCAATTCAAAATCCCTGCAGGCTATTTTCTAGATATCAACAAAGTGATTCTAAAATTTATATGGAGAGGCAAAAATATCCAGAATAGCCAACACAATACTGAGGGAGAAAAACAAATCAAAATATTGACACTATCTGACTTCAAATTACTGGTAAGTTATAGTAATCAGAACAGTATGGTATTGGTGAAAGAAAAAAACAAATAGATCAATGGAATGGAATTGAGAGCCTAAAATAAATCCACATAAACATATTCAACTGATCTTTGACAAAGGATCTAGGAAAATTCAATAGAGAAATGATAGTCTTTTCAAAAAATGGTGCTGGAACAACTGTATATCCCCATGCCAAAAAAAAAAAAAAAAAAGAATCTAGAGACAGACCTTACACCTTGCATAATAATTAACTCAAAATGGATTATAGAAGTAAATGTAAAACACAAAACTATAAAACTCCTAGAAAATAACATAAGAGATATTTTAGGTGACCTTGGATTTGGTGATGACGATTTAGATATAACACCAAAAGCATGATCCATGAAAGAGAATACTGATAAGTTTAATTTCATTAAAATTACAAACTTCTGCTCTGTGAAAAATTCTGTTGAGTGAAAAGATAAGCCACAGACTGGAAAAAAATCTTTGTAAAACATATCTGATAAAGGACAGGTATCTAAAATATACAAATAGCTTTTAAGATACAATAATATGAAAACAAACCCAACTGAAAACGGGCAAAAGATCTGAACAGACACCTCACCAAAGAAGATCTACAGATGGCATATAAAAAGATATTCTGCAACACACGGCATTAAGAAAATGCAAATTATAAAAGTAATGAGGTATCACTACACACCTACTAGAATGGCTAAAATCCAAAACATAGACAACATCAAAGGCTGGCTATAGTGTGGAGCGAGAAGAACTCTCATTCACTGATGGCAGAAATAAAAAAATAGTACAGCCACCTTGGAAGATAATTTGGCAGTTTCTTAAAAAGCAAAATATACTTTTACCATGCAGTTGAGTAATTGTGGTCTTTGATATTTAACTGAATTATTTGAAAAGTTATATACACAAAACCTGCACACAAATGTTTATAGCAGCTTTAATAGTAGTTGACAAAATTTGGAGGATTCCAAGATGTCCTTTGATAGGTGAATAGGTAAACAAATTGTAATACATCCACACAATGAAATATTAGTCAGTGCTAAAAAGAAATGGGCTATCAAGCTGTGAAAAGACACAGAAGAACCTTAAATGCACATTTCTAAGTGAAAGGAGCCAACCTGAAAAGGCTACATGCTATATAATTCCAACTATATGACATTCTGGAATAAGCAATAATATGGAAACCATAAAGAGATCACTGGCTACCAGGGGTCAGCCGGGGTATGGAACGAGGAAGTGATGAACAGGTGGTGCCTAGGGATCTTTAGGGCAGTGAAACTATGTTGTATGATAGTGTAATGATGGATTCATGTCATTATACACTTATCAAAATCTATAGAATGTGCAATGCATTGGCTCATCAACTGTATCAAATGTATCTCGCAAATGTTAATAATAGGGGTAACTGTATGCAGGGGATTAAGAATATATGAGAACTGTCTGTACTTATCATTCAATTTTTCTTTAAATCTAAAACTGCTCTAAAAATAGTCTCAATATTAAAAAAGAAGTGAGTGATCCAAGGTCCCCCAGCTTTGTTTTGATTAGACAAACACAAAGGCTGCATTCTTGCTCATTAGAAAAGCCACCAGGGACATCTAGATACAGCACCAAACTGCTAGGACACGCTAGAAGCTTTCATTGCAAAAGGCTCTAAAAGAATAAAGTTTGGACTGTGTCTGGGCTTCTAAAACCCACAGGTTCAGTAATTCTCTAGGAGGACTCAAAGGACTCCACATATAGTCATACACATGGTTAAGATTTATTTCTGTGAAAGGATACAAAGCAAAATCAGCAAAGAGAAAAGATGCATGGGATGAAGTCCAGCGAAAGCTAGGTTCAAGCTTCCAAGAGTTCTCTCTTAGTGCAGTCACACAGGAAATACTTAATTCCTCCAGCAACAAGTTATGACAACACATGAAATGCTGTGTACCAGAGAAGCTCATTAGATACTAAGTGCCCTAGGTATTAAATTGATTGCTGTACACAGGCTCCCTCTGCTGAGCATGTACCAAACTTCTCGACTCCCAGAAGAAAATAAGGTGTTTAGTATAAACCACATGGTTTGTACAGGCAGTCTAGGCACAAGGAGTCACTCTTACCACTTAGGGAAACTTTTATATCAGTGTAGGGTACTGTTTACCAACCAAGTTCCCAGAGACCAGCCAAGATGGGAACATATGTATATGTATAACTGATTCACTTTGTTATAAAGCAGAAACTAACACACCATTGTAAAGCAATTATACTCCAATAAAGATGTTAAAAAAAAAGAGCTAATCTTGTAAGCAGACTTTTCTAAGCATAGAAGTCTTGGGCCAGTTATGTTAACTCTTTTCTGCATAGGAACCCTGGCACAGAATAGAAGGAAAAGGAAGAAAGCAAAATTGTGCAAGAGGAAAATGGCAGATGACCCCAGACTAGTACTTCATTCCAGTTTATGGAAGAGAAGCAGTCCTTCAACCTTTCAACACTAACTCCATCTACCACTGAGTCTCTTGACTCATCACCTTCAAGTACCTCACATTCTGTGATGGATACTCACTAAATCAGGTGTCATGAGATGAGTTTCAGCTTTGCCACAGTCTGTGTGACCATGGACAAGATGATTTCTAAGCTCGTGTCTATGACTTCATTCAGTTGGGTATCTCTTTTTATACTTGAACATTCAATATCTCTATCTCTTACTGGATCTTTTATCCAAAACATAGATCCATTCTACCAGTAAATAAGTCTTAATCAGTTAATTCCTGTTTTTCCCTTCCCCAGTGCCACTTTTTCTGACTCAGAACTTCTCCCCTAGATCATTGCAATAGTTTCCTAAACTGGTTTTCTTGCTTCCCGTCTCTCCCGGATTTAATTCATCCTACAACTTCAACCAGTTTAAGATTCCTAAAATAGAATTGTACTCATATTGCTTGCACAACCAAAGGCCTTCAATAATTCTTCCACGGTCAACAGAATTAAAGCAAACTCCTGAGCCTACTACACCACAGTATCTCTACAACTTTCCTGATCCTTTCCTGTCTTTCACTATCCTCCAATAGTAATGCAAATTCTGGTCAAACCTTTAGCCAAACATTGTTTTCCATCCTTGGGGCCACTGCCCTCCACTATCCTCCAATAGTAATGCAAATTCTGGTCAAACCTTTAGCCAAACATTGTTTTCCATCCTTGGGGCCACTGCCCTCCACTTGAAAGGTCCATTTCTATATTTCTATCTGTCAAACACTTTACATATAATCACATTACCACCTCAAATTTAGAAGGGCAACATTCTTCCACAAAGGCAATTCTCCACGTCCAAATGTAAGTTTTTTATTCTCCAAATACCTTCATATCCCTACAAGGACACCACATACACATTACATTATGTAAAAAAAATTCTACTTATATAAGAGTCATGTGTGTTCTCATTTTAGCATCCTAACTGTAAGCTACAGAAGAGCAGGAAGTACGTCTTACTGTCTTTGTAGTCCTGTTGCAACCAGCATAGTGCCTGGCATGTGGTAGGCACTCACTGAGTAGTGGCTTCTTTGAACTGAAGTCAGTGGAAGTGCCATATAAGCTGTAGTCCCAGTGTAGGACCAAAAAGAAAAAAAAACAAACCCTACCATTGGAACATCTCATGGGAAAAAAGTAGATCTACTCCTGATCTATCAAATACAGCGCTAGTTTAACTCTATCCTAATATGTAATCTAGAATCAGAAACTTAGAACTGAAAAGGACTCTAGAGATCTTTGAGTACCACTCTTCCTTTGATAGATAGAGAAACTGAGGACAAAAAAGAAATATCCAAACTGTGAGTTTGTGGAGAAGGTGGCTTGAGAACTCAGGGCTCCTGAGTCATTGTCCATGGTTTTATCTGCAAGCACAACTATTATACATGGTTCTCTGCTGAGGCAGGGTATGAGGAAAGCCTTGCAATAGGAAGTTGCCATGTATCAAGGCACAGCTGGCAATAGAAGGCAGGGCAGGCTGTTTGAGCATACCTCTTGTAACTGAGATTCTTTCTTTTTGGAAGACAAATGTAAGTGCCGATCCAGCAAGGAATAAAACCTCTCTCCATCCTTTTCAAATTTCTTTTTCCGCTCCTAGAGGAGGGAGAGAAGGCACAGATTAACATGTCTACAATTTTAGTTCAGTCTGCTCAGAAATGAGAATGCATAACACAGTGTCAGGTTTCATGTGGTCAATCTCTCTAGTTCCCAGTAAGGAAAAAAAAAAGGCAAGAGAGAATTAATTTCTGCATTGGTCTCAGTAATTTCGGCTTCCTCAAACATAACCTTGAAAAATTCCAACTACACAAAGGGTAGTTCCTATTGGTATAGCTAAAGGCTCTGGGAGCTGCTGCTCAGAGAATGGCACTTAAAACACACCTGTGTGCAGGTTACCTTCTCTTCTCAATATTTTTCACATTCATTAACTACATTAATTTTTTAAAGGACAAAGAAGGAACACAATAGTGAACAGTGAATATACCTTTTAAATGTTAATCTACAGTGCATTTAGACAGCCAAATACTAAGTAAAATATCTCCAAGGCAATTGGAACCTAAGACTGCCTCTGTGAATGAGGAGTTCTTTGATATTGTTCAAGCATTTGAGTATTGCATATTAAAAGATGATGTTAAAGATGAGGAAAAAATCCCAGAAGGTTTAACTGAAAATAAAGAGTTGAAAAGCCTTATGAAGGATGGAGTACTCAGTCGTCACTCTCTTCAAGTATGAAATTTAATTAAGCTCTCTGCCTCTCAGCACAATAAGAAATCACACAGTCTCCAAAGGAGCACTAAGAATACTAGTTTGTCACAGATTAAGGCTGACATTCGGCAATCCTCTCAGCACCACGTTGAGAAATTCACGTAAAAGGCTTGTGTTGTCACATATGAAATCTAAACTCACTGAGCCCCTACAGTGTGCCAGGTATTCGAAGAAGCAGCACGGGGAACACATAGACAGAAAGAAAAAAATACCTCACCCATGGTTTATTTCTACAGGCAATCTGCTGCTGGGCAAGAAGCCAGCACAGAACTGAGGGACCTCTGATCTGTAAGGAATGTGCTTTTCACCAGAGGGAAAAAAGTAAAAGAGGAAGCTAACATTAACTGAGGCATACATCAGGCCAGGCAGGACATTAGGTACTTACTATTTTTTTTGAATTTTTGAATCTTATATATTTAATTTTTCTACAGCAGGTTCTTATTAGTTATCCATTTTATACATATTACTGTATATATGTCAATCCCAATCTCCCAATTCACCACACCAACACCCTCCCGTCACTTTCTCCGCTTGGTGTCCATAAGTTTGTTCTCTACATCTGTGCCTCTATTTATGCCCCCTGCAAACCGGCTCATCTGTACAATTTTTCTAGGTTCCACAAATATGGGTTAATACACGATATTTGTTTTTCTCTCTCTTACTTAACACTGTATGACAGTCTCTAGATCCATCCACGTCTCTACAAATGACACAATATTGTTCCTTTTTATGGCTGAGTAATATTCCATTGTATATATGTACCACATCTTCTATATCCATCTTCTATAGTCTGTCGATGGGCATTTAGGTTGCACTCATGACCTGGCTATTGCAAATGGTGCTGCAATGAACATTGGGTGCATGTGTCTCTTTGAATTATGGTTTTCTCTGGGTATATGACCAGTAGTGGGATTGCTGGGTCATAAGGTAATTCTATTTTTAGTTTTTTTAAGGAACCTCCACACTGTTCTCCATAGTGGCTGTATCAATTTACATTCCCACCAACAGTGCAAGAGGGTACCCTTTTCTCCACACCCTCTCCAGCATTTGTTGTTTGTAGATATTCTGATGATTCCCATTCTAACTGGTGTGAGGTGATATCTCATTGTAGTTTTGATTTGCATTTCTCTAATAATTAGTGATGTTGAGCAGCTTTTCATGAGCTACTTGGCAATCTGTATGTCTTCTTTGGAGAAATGTCTATTTAGGTCTGCTGCCCATTTTTGGATTTGTTTTTTGTTTTTTTTAATATTGAGCTCCATGAGCTGTTTATATATTTTGGAGATTAATCCTTTGTCCATTAATTTGGTGGCAAATATTTTCTCCCAATCTGAGGGTTGTCTTTTCATCTTGTTTATGGTTTCCTTTGCTCTGAAAAAGCTCTGAAGTTTCATTAGGTCCCATTTCTTTATTTATATTTTTATTTCCATTACTCTACGAGGTGGATCAAAAAAGATCTTGCTGTTATTTATGTCAAAGAGTGTTCTTCCTATGTTTTCCTCTAAGAGTTTTATAGTGTCCGGTCTTACATTTAGGTCTCTAAGCCATTTTGAGTTTATTTTTGTGTATGGTGTTAGGGAGTGTTCTAACTTAATTTTTTTTTTTTTTTTTGTGGTACACAGGCGTCTCACTGTTGTGGCCTTTCCTGTTGTGGAGCTCAGGCTCCAGACACGCAGGTTCAGCGGCCATGGCTCACGGGCCCAGCTGCTCCGTGGCATGTGGGATCTTCCCGGACCGGGGCAGGAACCCACGTCCCCTGCATCGGCAGGCAGACTCTCAACCACTGCGCCACCAGGGAAGCCCCTACCTTAATTCTTTTCCATGTAGCTGTCCATTTTCCCAGCACTGCTTAGTGAAGACACTGTCTTTTCTCCATTGTATATCCTTGCCTCCTTTGTCATAGATTAGTCGACCATAGGTGCGTGGGTTTATGGGTTTATCTCTGGGCTTTCTATCCTGTTCCATTGATCTATATTTCTGTGTTTGTGCCAGCACCATATTGTCTTGATTACTGTAGCTCTGTAGTATAGTCTGAAGTCACAGAGTATGATTCCTCCAGCTCCGTTTTTTCCCCTGAAGACTGATATGGCTATTTGGGGTCGTTTGTGTGTCTCCATACAAATTTTAATATTTTTGATCTAGTTCTCTAAAAAATGCCATTGGTAATTTGATAGGGATTGAATTGAATCTGTAGATAGCTTTGGGTAGTATAGTCATTTTCAAAATATTGCTTCTTCCAATCCAAGAACATGGAATATCTCTCCATCTGATTGTATCATCTTTAATTTCTTTCATCAGTGTCTTATAGTTTTCTGCATACAGGTCTTTTGTCTCCCTAGGTAGTTTTACTCCTAGATATTTTACTCTTTTTGTTGCAATGGTAAATGGGGGTGTTTCCTTAATTTCTCTTTCAGGTTTTTCATCATTAGTGTATAGGAATGCAAGAGATTCCTGTGCATTAATTTTGTATCCTGCAACATTACAAAATTCATTGATTAGCTCTAGTAGTTTTCTGGTGGCATCTTTAGGAATCTCTATGTATACTATCATGTCATCTGCGAACAGTATCAGTTTTACTTCTTCTTTTACAATTTGAATACCTTTATTTCTTTTTCTCCTCTAATTGCCATGGCTAGGACTTCCAAAACTATGTGAATGATAGTGGTGAGAGTGGACATCCTTGTATTCTTCCTCATCTTAGAGGAAACACTTTCAGTTTCTCACCACTGAGAATGATGTTTGCTGTGGGTTTTCCGTATATGGTCTTTATTATGTTGAGGTAGGTTCCCTCTATGCAAACTTTCTGGAGACTTTTTATCATAAATAGGTGTTGAATTTTGTCAAAAGCTTTTTCTGCATCTATTGAGATGATCATATGGTTTTTATTCTTCAGTTTGTTAATATGGTGTATCACACTGATTGATTTGCATATATTGAAGAATCCCTGAATCCCTGGGATAAATCCGACTTGATAATGGTGTATGATCCTTTAAATATGTTGTTGGATTCTGATTGCTAGTATATTGTTGAGGATTTTTGGATCCATATTCATCAGTGATATTGGTCTGTAATTTTATTTTTTTGTAGTATCCTTGTCTGGTTTTGGTATCAGGGTGATGGTGGCCTCATAGAATGAGTTTGGGAGTGACCCTTCCTGTGCAATTTTTTCAAAGAATTTGAGAAGGATGGGTGTTATCTCTTCCCTAATGTTTCACAGAAATCACCTGTGAAGCTGTCTGGTCCTGGACTTCTGTTTGTTGGAAGATTTGTTTTTCCTGCGGTACGCGGGTCTCTCACTGTTGTGGTCTCTCCTGTTGCAGAGCACAGGCTCCGGACGTGCAGGCTCAGTGGCCATGGCTCATGGGCCCAGCCGCTCCGCGGCATGTGGGATCTTCCCGGACCGGGGCACGAACCCGTGTCCCCTGCATCGGCAGGCAGACTCTCAACGACTGCACCACCAGGGAAGACTTGTTGGAATATTTTTAATCACTGTTTCAATTTCATTACTTGTGATTGGTCTGTTCAAATTTTCTTATTTTTCCTGGTTCTGTCATGGAAGGTTATACCTTTCTAAGAATTGGCCCACCATTTCTTCCAGGTTGTCCATTTTATTGGCATAGAGTTGCTTTTAGTAGTCTCTTAGGATGGTTTGTATTTCTGTGGTGTCTGTTGTAATTTCTGTTTTTTCATTTCTAATTTTATTGATTTGAGTCCTCTCCCTCTTTTTCTTGATGAGTCTGGCTAACGCTTTACCAATTTTGTTTATCTTCTCAAAGTACCAGCTACTAGTTCTATTGATCTTTGCTATTGTTCTCTTTGTCTCTATTTCATTTATTTCTCCTCTGATCTTCATGGTTTCTTTCCTTCTACTATCTTTGGGTTCTGTTTTTTCTTCTTTGTCTAGTTACTTTAGGTGTAAGGTTATACTGTTTACTTGAGATGCTTCTTGTTTCATGAGGTAGGCTTGTACTGCTATAAACTTCCCTCTTAGAACTGCTTTTGCTGCATCCCATATGTTTTGGATCATCGTGTTTTTGTTGTAATTTGTTTCTAGGTATTTTTTGGTTTCCTCTTTGATTTCTCAGTCATCTCTTGGTAATTTATTAACGTGTTGTTTAGCCTCCATATATTTGTGTTTTTTACATTATTTTCATTGTAACTGATTTCTAATCTCATAGCGTTGTGATCAGAAAAGATGCTTGATATGATTTCAATTTTCTTAAATTTACCGAGGCTTGATTTGTGACCCAAGATATGATCTATCCTGGAGAATGTTCCGTGTGCACTTGAGAAGAATGTGTAATCTGCTGTTTCTGGATGGAATGTCCTATAAATATCAATTAAATCTATGTGATCTATTGTGTCATTTAAAGCTTATGATTCCTTATTAATTTTCTGTTTGGATGATCTGTCCATTGGTGTAAGTGAGGTGTTAAAGTCCCCCACTATTACTGTGTTACTGTCGATTTCCTCTTTTATAGATGTTAGCAGTTGCCTTATGTATTGAGGTGCTCCTATGTTGGGTGCATATATGTTTATAATTGTTATATCTACTTCATGGATTCATCTGTTGATCGTTATGTAGTGTCCTTCCTTGCCTCTCATAACATTCTTTATTTTAAAGACTATTTTATCTGATATGAGTATTTCTACTTCAGCTTTCTTTTGGTTTCCATTTGCATGGAATATCTTTTTCCATCCTCCCACTTTCAGTCTGTATGTGTCCCTAGGTCTGAAGTGGGTCTCTTGTAGACAGCATATATATGGGTCTTGCTGTGTATCCATTCAGCAAGCCTGTGTCTTTTGATTGGAGCATTTAATACATTCACGTTAAAGGCAATTATTGACATGTATGCTCCTATTACCATTTTCTTAATTGTTATGTGTTTGTTTTTGTAGGTCATTTATTTCTCTTGTGTTTCCCACTTAGAAGTTCCTTTACCATTTGCTGTAGAGCTGGTTTGGTGGTGCTGAATTCTCTTAGCTTTTACTTGTCTGTAAAGCTGTTGATTTCTCCATCGAATCTGAATGAGATCCTTGCGGGGTAGATTAATCTTGGTTGTAGTTTCTTCCCTTTCATCACTTTAAATAGATCATGCCACTCCCTTCTGGCTTGTAGAGTTTCTGCTGATAAATGAGCTGTTAACATTATGCGAGATCCACTGTATATTATTTGTCATTTTTCCCTTGTTACTTTCAGTAATTTTTCTTTGCCTTTAATTTTTGTCACCTTGATTACTATGTGTCTCAGTGTGTTTCCTCTTCGGTTTATCCTGCCTGGGACTCTCTGTGCTTCCTGGACTTCATTGACTATTTCTGATCCCATGTTAGGGAAGTTATTGACTATAATCTCTTCAAATATATTCTCGGGTCCTTTCTCTCTCTATTCTCCTTCTGGTACCCCTATTATGTGAATGTTGTTGCATTTAATCTTGTCCCAGAGGTATCTTAGGCTTTCTTCATTTCTTTTCATCCTTTTTTCTTTATTCTTTTCTGCAGCAGTGAATTCCACCATTCTGTCTTCCAGATCAGTTATCCGTTTCTCTGCCTCAGTTATTCTGCTACTGATTCCTTCTAGTGTATTTTTCATTTCAGTTATTGTATTGTTCATCTCTGTTTCTTTGTTCTTTTATTCTTCTAGGTCTTTGTTAAACATCTCTTGCATCTTCCCGATCTTTGCCTCCATTCTTTATCCGAGGTCCTGGATCATCTTCACTATCATTATTATAAATTCTTCTTCTGGAAAGTTTCCTATCTCCACTTCAGTTAGTTGTTTTTCTGGGGTTTTATCTTGTTCCTTCTTATGGTACATAGCCCTCTGCCTTTTCCTCCTGTCTATCTTTCTGTGAATGTGTTTTTTGTTCCACTGCAGATTGTATTTCTTCTTGCTTCTGCTGTCTGCTCTGTGGTGTATGAGGCTTCTGCTGTCTGCTCTGTGGTGTATGAGGCTTCTGCTGTCTGCTCTGTGGTGTATGAGGCTATCTAAGAGGCTTGTGCAAGTTTCCTGATTGGATAGACTGGTGGTGGGTAGAGTTGGGTGTTGCTCTGGTGGGCAGAGCTCAGTAACACTTTAATCCACTTGTCTGCTGATGGGTGGTGCTGGGTTCCCTCCCAGTTGATTGTTTGGACTCAGGCGACCCAACAAGGTAATATACCCAGCTCTTTGGTGGGGCTAGTGGCGGAGTCTGGGTGGGCTCACACCAAGGAGTACTTCCCAAAACTCTGTTGCCAATGTCCTTGTCCTCATGGTGAGACACAGCAACTCCTCACCTCTGCAGGAAACCCTCCAACACCAACAGGTAGGTCTGGTTCAGTCTCCAATGGGGTCACTGTTCCTTACCCTGGGTCCCAATGCACACACTACTTTGTGTGTGCCCTCCAAGAGTGGAGTCTCTGTTTCCCCCATTCCTGTTGAAGCCCTGCAATCAAATCCTGCTAGCCTTCGAAGTTTGATCCTCTAGGAATTCCCCCTCCCGTTGCCGGACCCCCAGGTTGGGAAGCCTGATGTGGGGCTCAGAACCTTCACTCCAGTGGGTGCACTTCTGTGGTATAAGTGTTCTGCATTTTGTGAGTCACCCAGCCAGGCATTATGGGATTTGATATTATTGTGGTTGCACCCCTCCTACTGTCTTATTGTGGCTTCTCCTTTTCTTTGGATGTGGAGTATATTTTTTGGTGAGTTCCAGTGTCTTCCTATAAATGACTGTTCAGCAGTTAGCTGTGATTCTGGTGCTTTCTCAACAGGGAGTGAGCGCACACCCTTCTACTCCGCCATCTTGAACCAATCTCCCGTGTTCGGTACTTAAAATCTATATCTCATTTAGTATTCACAACCCTGAAAAGTACATACTGTAAAGGAAATTAACGTTCTAAAATGGTGAACTAACTTGCTGTAGGTCATATAGCATACAAGTCTGATTTATTCTACATAGTCAAATAGGGCCCAGATGATCATGCAAGGAATTACACTCAGGAGGCTTATGAATAATCAGGGAACCTTGTCTATAGTCTTAGCCCTAACTAAGATACCAAAGCAATTGAGATACAAAATTTCACACAAAAGATAGTAGGGGAAATGGTTCCTTCAGGTACTGAATTTATTTAAAGTAGCAACTGTTTGAAGAAAGCATGGGAGACAGAAAATGTCAGGGACTTCTCTAGGAATAAAGCTCTGTGGGTCACTTTCTCTTCCACTTCCATTTTTAAAATAAAAACTATGAGATAGAATTCATGTATCATAAAATTCACCATTTTAAAGTGGATAATTCAGTTTTTAGTATATTAATTAAGTTGCACAACCATCACTGCTATCTAATTTCAAAATATTTCTATCAATCACCTCAAAAAAAAAAAAACATACCTATTAGTAATCATTCCCTGTTCCTCCGTCCTTCCCCTCAATAACCACAATTTACTTTGTGTCTCTGTGAATTTGCCTACACTAGACATTTACTATAACTGGAATCATATAATATGTGGCCTTTGGTGACTCTCTTTTTACACTTAAAATAATGTTTTCAACGTTTATCCCTGTTGATTGACCCTTTGCATTTACAGTTGACTGTTGAACAACATGGGGGTTAGGGATCCCAAATCTCCGTATAATTGAAAATCTACATATAACTTATAGTCCACTGTCCGTACACATGGATCCACCATATCCACAGATCTGCATCTGCAGATTCAACCAACCACAGACTGCATACTACTATAATATTAACTATTGAAAAAATCCACGTATAAGTGGACCCATGGAGTTCAAACCAATGTTGTTCAACGGTCAACTGTATATTCTATGGAGAAATGTTTATTGAATTATTTTGCCCATTTTTAAATTTGGTTTAATCTCTGTATTTCTCCAAAGAAGAAATGCAGATGGACAAAAGCACATGAAAAGATATTTTGGGTTGCCTTGGCACTTTCTTAGTAGTGCCCTTTGAAGCATAAATATTTCTAATTTGTGAAGTCTATCTAGCTGGAAAATTTTTTTCTTTGCTTACTTGTGTTTTGGTGTCATATCTCAGAAACATGGCTGATCTAAGGTCATGAAGGTTTACACCTATATTTTCTTCTAAGAGTTTTATAATTTTCAGGGTTTTTTTAAACATCTTCATTTGACTATAATTGCTTTACAATGGTGGGTTAGTTTCTAGTTTGTAACACAGTGAATCAGTAATACATATACATATGTTCCCATATCTGTTCCCTCTTGCATCTCCCTCCCTCCCACCCTCCCTATCCAACCCCTCTATGTGGTCACAAAGCACAGAGCTGATCACCCTGTGCTATGCAGTGGCTTCCAACTAGCTATTTTACATTTGGTAGTGTATATATGACCATGTCACTGTCTCACTTTGTCACAGCTTACCCTTCCCCCTCTCCATATCCACAAGTCCATTCTCTAGTACATCTGTGTCTTCATTCCTGTCTTACCCCTAGGTTCTTCATGACCTTTTTACTTCTTAAATTCCATATATATGTGTTAGCAAATGGTATTTGTTTTTCTCTTTCTGACTTACTTCACTCTGTATGACAGATTCTAAGTCTATCCACCTCACTACAAATAACTCAATTTTGTTTCTTTTTATGGCTGAGTAATATTCCACTGTATATGTGTGCCACATCTTCTATATCCATTCATCTTTTGATGGACACGTAGGTTGCTTCCATATCCTGGCTATTGTAAATACAGCTGCAAAGAACATTTTGATACATGATTCTTTTTTTTTTTTTGTGGTACATGGGCCTCTCACTGTTGTGGCCTCTCCCATTGCGGAGCACAGGCTCTGGGTGCACACGCTCAGAAGCCATGGTTCATGGGCCAAGCCACACCGTGGCACGTGGGATCCTCCTGGACCGGGGCACAAACCTGCATCCCCTGCATCGGCAGGCGGATTCTCAACTACTGCGCCACCAGGGAAGCCCCATGACTCTTTTTGAATTATGGTTTCCTAAGGGTACTTGCCCAGTAGTGGGATTTCTGGATCGTATGGTAGTTCTATTTTTAGTTTTCTAAGGAACCTCCAGACTGTTCTCCATCGGGGCTGTATCAGGTTACATTCCCACCAACAGTGCAAGAGTGTTCTCTTTTCTCCACACCCTCTCCAGCATTTATTGTTTCTAGATTTTTTAATGACGGCCATTCTGACGGGTGTGAGATGATATCTCTTTGTAGTTTTGGTCTCCATTTCTCTAATGATTAATGATGTTGAGTGAATCTTACATGTGTTTGTTAGTAATCTGTATATCTTCTTTGGAGAAATATCTGTTTAGGTCTTCTGCCCAATTTTGGACTGGGTTGTTTCTTATTTTGACATTGAGCTGCATGAGCTGCCTGTAATTTTGGAGATTAATCCTTTCTCAGTTGCTTCATTTGCAAATATTTTCTTCCATTCTGAGGGTTGACATTTGGTCTTGTTTATGGTTTCCTTTGCTGCGCAAAAGCTTTTAAGTTTCATTAGGCCCCATTTGTTTATTTTTATTTCCATTTCTCTAGGAAATAAAATAATGGGTCAGAAAGGGTCTTGCTGTGATTTATGTCATAGAGTGTTCTGCCTATGTTTTCCTCTAAGAGTTTGATAGTGTTTGGCCTTACATTTAGTTCTTTAATCCATTTTGAGTTTATTTTTGTATATTCTGTTAGGCAGTTTTTTAATTTCATACTTTCACATATACCAGTCCAGTTTTCCCAGCACCACTTATTGAAGAGGCTATATTTTCTCCACTGTATATCCTTGCCTCCTTTCTCAAACATAAGGTGACCATATGTGCGTGGGTTTAAATCTGGGCTTCCTGTCCTGTTCCGTTGATCTATATTTCTGTTTTTCTGACAGTACCATATCGTCTTGATGACTGTAGATTTGTAGTATAATCTGAAGTCAGGGAGCCTGATTCCTCCAGCTCCATTTTTCATTCTCAAGATTGCTGTGGCTACTCGGGGTCTTTTGTGTTTCCATACAAATTGTGAAATTTTTAGTTCTAGTTCTGTGAACAATGCCAGTGGTAGTTTGATAGGGATTGCATTGAATCTGTAGATTGCTTTGGGTAGTAGAGTCATTTTCACAATGTTGATTCTTCCAATCCAAGAACATGGTATATCTCTCCATCTATTTGTATCATCTTTAACTTCCTTCATCAGTGTCTTATGATTCTCTGCATACAGGTCTTTTTTCTCCTTAGGCAGGTTTATTCCAAGATATTTTATTCTTTTTGTTGCAATAGTAAATGGGAGTGTTTTCTTAATTTCACTCTCAGATTTTTCATCATTAGTGTGTAGGAATGCCAAAGATTTCTGTGCATTAATTTTGTATCCTGCTACTTTACCAAATTCATTGATTAGCTCTGGTAGTTTTCTGTTTGCATCTTTAGGATTCTCTATGTACAGTATCAGGTCATCTGCAAACAGTGACAGTTTTACTTCTTCATTTCCAATTTGGATTCTTCTTATTTCCTTTTGTTCTATGATTGCTATGGCTAAAACTTCCAAAACTATGTTGAATAAGAGTGGTGAGAGTGGGCAACCTTGTCTTGTTCCTGATCTTAGTGAGAACGATTTCAGTTTTTCACCATTGAGAATGATGTTGGCTGTGGGTTTGTCATATATGGTCTTTATTATGTTGAGGAACGTTCCCTCTATGCCTAGTTTCTGCAGGGTTTTTATCATAAATGGGTGTTGAATTTTGTCAAAAGCTTTCTCTGCATCGATTGAGATGATCACATGGTTTTTCTCCGTCAATTTGTTAATATGCTGTATCACATTGATTGATTTGCATATATTGAGGAATCCTTGCATTCCTGGAATAAAACGCACATGATCATGGTGTATTATCCTTTTAATATGCTGTTGGATTCTGTTTGCTACTATTTTGTTGAGGATATTTGCATCTATGTTTATCAGTGATATTGGCCTGTAGTTTTCTTTCTTTGTGACATCTTTGTCTGGTTTTGGTATCAGGGTGATGGTGGCCTCATGGAATGAGTTTGGGAGTATTCCTCCATTTGCTGTATTTTGGAAGAGTTTGAGAAGGATAGGTGTTAGCTCTTCTCTAAATGTTTGAAAGAATTCACCTGTGAAGACATCTGATCCTGCGTTTTTGCCTGTTGGAAGATTTTTAATCACAGTTTCAATTTCAGTGCTTGAGATTGGGGTGTTCATATTTTCTATGTCTTCCTGGTGCAGTCCTGGCAGGTTGTGCATTTCTAAGAATTTGTCCATTTCTTGCAGGTTGTCCTATTGGCATAGAGCTGCTTGTAGTAATCTCTCAAGATCCTTTTAATTTCTGCACTGTCAGCTGTTACTTCTCCTTTTTCATTTCTAATTCTATTGATTTGAGTCATCTCCCTTTCTTTCCTGAAGAGTCTGGCTAATGCTTTATCAATTTTGTTTATCTTCTCAAAGAACCAGCTTTTAGTTTTATTGATCTTTGCTATCGTTTCCTACATTTCTTTTTCATTTATTTCTGATCTGATCTTTATGATTTCTTTCCTTCTGCTAACTTTGTGGGTTTTTTGTTCTTCTTTCACTAATTGCTTTAGGAGCAAGGTTAGGTTGTTTATTTGAGATGTTTCCTGTTTCTTAAGGTAGGATTATATTGCTATAAACTTCCCTCTTAGAACTGCTTATTCTGCATCCCATAGGTTTTGGTCGTCGTTTCTCCATTGTCATTTCTCCCTAGGTATTTTTTGATTTCCTCTTGGATTTCTTCAGTGATCACTTGGATATTAAGTAGTGTGCCGTTTAGCCTCTATGTGTTTGTACTTTTTACAGATCTTTTCCTGTAATTGATATCCAGTCTCATAATGCTGTTATCGGAAAAGATACTTGATACAATTTCAATTTTCTTAAATTTACCAAGGCTTGATTTGTGACCCAAGATATGATCTATCCTGGAGAATGTTCCATGAGCACTTGAGAACAGTGTGTATTCTGTTGTTTTAGGATGGAATGTCCTATAAATATCAATTAAGTCCATCTTGTTTTATGTATCTTTTAAAGCTTGTGTTTCCTTATTTGTTTTCATTTTGGATGATCAGTCCATTGGGGAAAGTGGGGAGATAACGTTCCCTAATATGATTGTGTTACTCTCCATTTCCCATTTTATGGCTGTTAGTATTTTCCTTACGTATTGAGGTGCTCCTATGTTGGGTGCATAAATATTTACAATTGTTACATCTTCTTCTTGAATTGATCCCTTGATCATTATGCACTGTCCTTCTTTAACTCTTGTAATCGTCTTTATTTTAAAGTCTATTTTGTCTGATACGAGAATTGCTACTGCAGCTTTCTTTTGATTTCCACTTGCATGGAATATCTTTTTCCATCCCTTCTCTTTCAGTATTTATGTGTCCCTAGGTCTGAAGTGGGTCTCTTGTAGGCAGCATATATTCGTGTCTTGATTTTGTATCCATTCAATGAGTCTGTGACTTTTGGTGGGAGCATTTAATCCATTTACATTTAAGGTAATTATTGATATGTATGTTCCTGTTCCCATTTTCTTAATTGTTTGGGGTTTGTTATTGTAGTTCTTTTACTTCTCTTGTATTTCCTGCCTAGAGAAGTTCCTTTAGCATTTGTTGTAAATCTGGTTTGGTGGCGCTGAACTATCTCAGCTTTTGTTTGTCTGTAAAGGTTTTAATTTCTCCATCAAACCTGAATGAGATCCTTGCTGGGTAGACTAGACGTTGCAGTTTTTTCACCTTCATCACCTTAAGTATGTCCTGCCACTCCCTTCTGGTTTGGAGAGTTTCTGCTGAAAGTTCAGCTGTTAACCTTATGGGGATTCCCTTGTGTGTTATTTGTTGTTTTTCCCTTGCTGCTTTTAACATGTTTTCTTTGTATTTAATTTTTGATAGTTTGATTAATATGTGTCATGTCGTGTTTCTCCTTGGATTTATCCTGTATGGGACTCTCTGTTCTTCCTGGATTGATTAATTATTTCCTATCCCATATTTGGGAAATTTGCAACTATAATCTTTTCAAATATTTTCTCAGTCCCTTTGTTTTTCTCTTCTTCTGGGAGCCCTATAATTCGAATGTTGGTGTGTTTAATGTTGTCCCAGAAGTCTCTGAGACTGTCCTCAGTTCTTCTCATTCTTTTTTCTTTATTCTGCTCTGCAGTAGTTATGTCCACTATTTTATCTTCCAGGTCACGTATCTGTTCTTCTGCCTCAGTTATTCTGCTATTGATTCCCTCTAGATAATTTTTAGTGCCATTTCTTGTGTTGTTCATCATTGTTTGCTCTTTAGTTCTTCTAGGTCTTTGTTAAACGTTTCTTGAATTTTCTGTATTCTATTTCCAAGATATTGGATCATCTTTACTATCATTATTCTGAATTCTTTTCCAGGTAGACTAACTATTTCCTCTTCATTTATTAGGTTTGGTGGGTTTTTACTTTGCTCCTTCATCTGCTGTGTGTTTTTCTGTCTTCTCATTGTGCTGAACTTACGGTGTTTGCAGTCTCTTTTTCGCAGGCTGCAGGTTCATAGTTCCTGTTTTTGGTGTCTGTCCCCATTGTCTAAGCTTTGTTCATTGGGTTGTGTAGGTTTCCTGGTGGAGGGGACTAGTACCTGTGTTCTGGTGGATGAGGCTGGATCTTGTCTTTCTGGTGGGCAGATCCACGTATGGTGGCGTGTTTTGGGGTGTCTGTGGCCATATTATGATTTTAGGCAGTCTCTCTGCTAATGGACTGGGTTGTGTTCCTGTCTTGCTAGTTGTTTGGTATAGGGTGTCCAGCACTGTAGCTTGCTGGTCATTGAGTGAAGCTGGGTCTTGGCGTTGAGATGGAGATCTGTGGGAGATTTTCGTCGTTTGATATTATGTGGAGCTGGGAGTTCCCTTGTGGACCAGTGTCCTGAAGTTGGCTCTCCCACCTCAGAGGCACAGCACTGACTCTGGGCTGGAGCACCAAGAGCCTTTCATTCACACAGCTCAGAATAAAAGGGAGGAAAAATAGAAAGAAAGAAAGAAAGAAAGAAAGAAAGAAAGAAAGAAAGAAAGAAAGAAAGAAAGAAAGGAAGAAAGAAAGAAAGAAAGAAAGAAAGGAAGAAAGAAAAGGAAGAAAGAAAGAAAGAGAGAGAGAGAGAAAGGAAGGAAGGAAGGAAGAAAGAAAGAAGGAAAGAAAAAGAAAGAAAGAAAGAAAGAAAGAGGAAAAAATAAACTGAAGTAAAATAAAGTTATTAAAATAAAAAATATTATTAAGAAAACAATTTTAAAATTAAAAAAAAATGGATGGACAGATCCCTAGGACAAATGATGAAAGCAAAAAAATTTTAAAAAGTAAAAAAGAAACAAACAAAAAAAAAACCCAGACAGATATAACCTTGGGACAAATGGTAAAAGCAAAGCTATACAGACAAAATCACACACAGAAGCATACACATACACACTCACAAAAAGATAAAAGGGGAAAAAATAATATATCTTTGTTCCCAAATTCCACCTCCTCTATTTGGGATGATTCATTGTCTATTCAGGTATTCCACAGATGCTGAGTGCATCAAGTTGATTGTGGAGATTTAATCTGCTGCTCCTGAGGCTCCTGGGAGAAATTTCGCTTTCTCTTCTTTGTTTGCACAGCTCCCAGTGTTCAGCTTTGGATTTGGACCCACCTCTGTGTGTAGGTCGCCTGAGGGCATCTGTCCTTCGCTCAGACAGGACAGGGTTAAAGGAACAGCTGATTCTGGGGCTCTGGCTCACTCCAACCGGGGGGAGGGAGGGGAAAGCCTGGAGTAGCAGAAGCCAGCATGACGTTGCCCCAGCCTGAGGTGCCTGGTGCGTTCTCCTGGGAAAGTTGTCCCTGGATCACAGGACCCTGGCAGTGGCGGGCTGCACAGGCTCCCAGGAGGGGCAGGGTAGATTTTGACCTGTGTTTGCTCACAGGCTTCTTGGTGGCTGCAGCAGCAGCCTTAGCGTCTCATGCCCGTCTCTAGGGTCCGCGTTGATAGCCGCGACTCAGGCCCGCTTCCGGAACTCTTTTAAGCAGCGCTCTTAATACCCTCTTCTCGCACACCAGGAAACAAAGAGACAAGAAAAAGTGTCTTGCCTCTTTGGCAACTCCATACTTTTTCCCGGATTCCCTCCCAGCTAGCCGTGGCACACTAGCCCCCTTCAGGCTGTGTTCATGCAGCCAAACCCAGTCCTCTCCCTGGGATCTGACTGAAGCCCAAGCCTCACCTCCCAGCCCCCACCCACCCCGGCAGGAGACCAGACAAGCCTCTAGGGCTGGTGAGTGCTGACTGGCACTGATCCTCTGTGTGGGTATTCTCCGCTTTGCCCTCCGCACCCCTATTGCTGGCTCTTCTCCGTATCTCCGAAGCTCCCCCCTCCGCCACCTGCAGTCTCTGACCGCGAAGAGCCTTCCTAGTGTGTGGAAACCTTTCCTCCTTCACGGCTCCCTCCCACTGGTGCAGGTCCCGTCCCTATTCTTTGTCTCTGTTTCTTCTTTATTCTTTTGCCTTACCCGGGTACGTGAGGAGTTTCTTGCCTTTTGGGAGGTCTGAGGTCTTCTGCCAGCATTCAGTAGGTGTTCTATAGGAGCAGTTCCACATGTAGATGTATTTCTGATATATCTGTGGGGAGCAAGGTGATCTCCGCATCTTACTCTTCCACCATCTTGAAGCTCTAATCCAATTTTCAGTTTTAATTTTTTTAACACAGTATGATCTAGGGCCCCATCTTCATTCTTTTGCATGTGAATATCCAGTAGACTTAGCATCATTTGTTCAAAAGACCATTCTTTCCCATTCAATTGTTTTGGTAACCTCTTAAAATATCAATTAGCCATAAACATATATGTTTATTTCTGGACTCTCAGTTCTATTCTATTGATCTATAAGTGTATCTTTATGTCAGCACCACACTGTGTTGATTACTATAGGTTTGTGGTAAGTTTTAAAATTAAAAATTGTGAATTTTTTCAAAATTTCTTTTTCCATTTGGTTCTTTCTATTTGGATTTTAAGGTCACCATATCAATTTTTACAAAATGGTCAGCTGATATTTTACTAGATATTTGCATTGAATCTATATATATTTTGTATTACCATCTTAACAATATTGTCTTCTGATTCATGAACATGGAACTTCTTTCTATTTATTGAGGTCCTCCTTAATTTCTTCCAATGATGTTTTGTACTTTTTAGTGTACAAGTCTTGGACTTATTTTGTTAAATTTATGCCTCAGTACTTTACTCTTTTTGATACTACTGTAAATGGGATTGTTTTCTTAATTTAGTTTTCAAGTTATTCATTAATAGTGTCTAGAATTTCAATGTACTTTTGTATACTGATCTTGTATCCTGCAACCTTGTTGTACCCATTTATTAGTTCTAACTGTGTGTGTGTGTGTGTGTGTGTGTGCACATGTATGTGTATGTCTGTGTATTCCTTAGGATTTCCTATATACAAGATAATCTGCAAATAGATATAGTACTCCCTCTTCAGACAGAGAACGACAAATACTGTATGATACTCCTTATACATGGAATGTAAAAAATAAAACAAAGTAGTGAATATAACAAAAAGGAAATAGACTCACAGATACAGAGAACAAACTAGTTATTAGCAGTGGGGAGAGGGGAGTGGGAGGGGTAATATAGGGGTATTAGGTTAAGAAGTACAAACTATTATGGATAAGCTACTCAGATATATTGTACACCACTGGAAATATAGCCAATTTTTATAATAACTATAAATGACACATAACCTTTAAAAATTGTGAATAACTATATTGTACACCTGTAACATATAATATTGTAATTCAAATATACTTCAATTAAGTAAAGAAGAACTTTCATTTCAGGGTCAATTTGACTGCAAGTACCAAATGTAACAGAGGTTCCAATCAAGAATCACTTCTATACTCAGGTCAAAATGCTGCATTAAGACAGTTCTGGACTGATGAATAAGGGAAAGAACTACTATGTTGAAAAGACACATTTTCCAAGCAGTATGTGATGCTCTTCAATATATGTTATTTAATTGAAATATTCATATCAACCCTGAATGCTAGGTTTAATTTCTTAAATTCTAATATTGAATAGAAATTTATACAGAATCACAGACAGAAGAGAGGAAACAGAGCCTAGGAATTTGATTGCATCATTACACGCATAATGCTCACATAACCACATAAGTAGCATTCAAGGATAAGACATTTTTTAAAACTCTTTTGTTATTCAAATAATCATCTAGCTCCATGTAGTAAGTTAAGACAAGCAGCAATCCCCAGTCCTCCTTCTCCTATTTCTTCTTTCCCAGAAGCAACCACTTTCATCTCTTTAAGCCAATTATTCTAGAATTTCCATCCAAATCTCTAGTATCTCAAAATAAATGTTTATATTGCTGTTACTAACTTTTAAGTTTTATGCATTATCTATTAGCATATGTATCAGTAAAGAAGATGAGAATTTAGCTCCATTTCTTCTCACCATCTCATTACTACCACCACCACCTTTGCTCCCCTACCCAAACACACTTCCCCATATTTCCAATATACTCTTATTATAATTTTGGTTTGATTCATATTAAGTATCTATATTCATTATTATGACTATCTAAATACAACTTATAACTGATGTATATAATGGAATATGAGTAATCTTATTTTCTTGTACAATTTTTATATAATGTAAAGGTGCCTATTATCTTTTCTGTTTTGCTTTATTTGGTTGGTAATTTTGAATGCACGTAGAATTAAATCTCTAACGCTACTCCAGTTCTCTAAATCTCCTCTCAAAACATCCATTCATATCATTTCAATACAACCTGGAACCTTCTGGTAGCTCTAATCTGAAATTTTTTGCCTTTTATGCATAGTTCCTAGTTGTCATTTTGGAACATTCTTCCACATTCATCCTGGGGTATTCCATTTGAAACTCTAATATGTTGGTATACTTTTCCCCCAGTATTACCTGTTTTCATTTTTCTTTCATTGCTCACTTTTTATGATGAACCCATTCACCTGTAGCTTTCTAGAAAAGGGTACATATGTCAGTTTTTGAGACCTTCAATATGCAAAATTTTCTTTATCCTCCTATTTGATTGGTATTTTGGCTAAATACTGAATGATAGATTGGCAGGATTGAGTCTTGGTTCCAGATATTTTGATGGTGTCAGATTTCCTGAAGATGTCCTTAAGTAAAGTCTAGCTCCATCCATTTTGGTGGGTACTTGGAGGACCCTTTCAATCCTCAGATGCAGCTCTTTCAGTTCTGAGAAAAACCTTTCAGTCGTTTCATGTATAACTTCCTCCCCACTATTTTATCTTTACACACTTCCTTTTATTTTGATCTCCTAAGACAGAACTTTTACTTTTCTATTTTCTTCTTAATCCTCCATAACTTTCACTTTTTGTCCTACTTTAAATTTTTTTCTTAACTTTGCCTTCCAAACTTTCTACTCAGTTATTCAACTTCGCTATCATATTTTTTTTTAATTTTGAAACTTTCTTACTCATTCTCTGTTACACACATGAAGTTCTTGATTAAGATGCAGTCATCTACTTGAAAATATTAAAATATTGAATTTAAATATTTGATTTATTCTACATTGAAATATAGTTGACTAACAATGTTATGTTACTTTCTTTTTTTTTCTTTCTGTTCTAAACATCTTTATTGGAGTATAATTGCTCTATAATGGTGTGTTAATTTCTGCATTATAAGAGGGTGAATCAGACTTCCAGGAAGATGGCGGAAGAGTAAGACGCGGAGATCACCCTCCTCTCCACAGATACACCAGAAATACATCTACGCGTGGAACAACTCCTACGGAGCACCTACTGAACGCTGGCAGAAGACCTCAGACCTCCCAAAAGGCAAGGAACCCCCCACGTACCTGGTTAGGGCAAAAGAAAAAACCAAACAGAGACAAAAGGATAGGGATGGGTCCTGCACCAGCGGGAGAGAGCTGTGAAGGAGGAAAAGTGTCCACACACTAGGAAGCCCCTTCGCGGGTGGAGACTTCGGGAGGCGGAGTGGGGGAGCTTGGGAGCTGCGGAGGAGAGCACAGCAACAGGGGTGCGGAGAGCAAAGCGGACAGATTCCAGCGCAGAGGATCGGGCCAACCGGCATTCACCAGCCGAGAGGCTTGTCTGCTCGCCTGCTGGGGCGGGCGGGACTGGGAGCTGAGGCTCCGGCTTTTGTCGGAGCGCCGGGAGAGGACTGAGATTGGCGGCGTAAACACAGCCTGCAGGGCGTTGGTGCGCCGCGGCTGACCAGGAGAGAGTCCGGAGAGGGGTCTGGACCTGCCGAAGAGGCAAGAGACTTTTACCTCCCTCTTTGTTACCTGGTGCACGAGGAGAGGGGATTAAGAACGCTGCTTGAGAGAGCTCCAGGGATGGGCGCGAGCTGCGGCTAAGAGTGCGGAGCCCAGAGACGGACATGGGACGCTAAGGCCGCTGCTGCTG
The DNA here is from genome assembly GCF_951394435.1 of Stenella coeruleoalba. Classification (NCBI taxonomy): domain Eukaryota; kingdom Metazoa; phylum Chordata; class Mammalia; order Artiodactyla; family Delphinidae; genus Stenella; species Stenella coeruleoalba. Next base: position 52,475,935 of record NC_137152.1, read on the forward strand.
CCACCAGGAGGCCTGTGTGCGAACACAGGTCACTAGCCACACGCCCTTCCGGGGAGCCTGTGCAGCCTGCCACTGCCAGGGTCCCGGGATCCAGGGACGGCTCCCCCGGGAGAATGCATGGCGCGCCTCAGGCTGCAACGTCACGCCAGCCTCTGCCGCTGCAGGCCCGCCCCACACTCCGTGACCCTCCCTACCCCCCGGCCTGGGTGAGCCAGAGCCTCCGAATCAGCGGCTCCTTTAACCCCGTCCTGTCTGAGCAAAGAACAGACGCCCTCCGGCGACCGACACGCACAGGCGGGGCCAAATCCAAAGCTGAGCCCCTGGGAACTGTGAGAACAAAGAAGAGAAAGGGAAATCTCTCCCAGCAGCCTCAGAAGCAGCGGATTAAAGCTCCACAATCAACTTGATATACCCTGCATCTGTGGAATACCTGAAGAGACAACCAATCATCCCAAATTAAGGAGCCCTGTGGATGAAAGGCTCTTGGTGCTGCAGCCAGGAGTCAGTGCTGTGCCTCTGAGGTGGGAGAGCCAACTTCAGGACACTGGTCCACAAGAGGCCTCCCAGCTGCACATAATATCAAACAGCAAAAATCTCCGAGAGATCTCCATCTCAACGCCAGCACCCAGCTTCACTCAACGACCAGCAAGCTACAGTGCTGGACATCCTATGCCAAACAACTAGCAAGACAGGAACACAACCCCACCCATTAGCAGAGAGGCTGCCCAAAATCATAATAAGTCTACAGACACCCCAAAACACACCACCAGACGTGGACCTGCCCACCAGAAAGACAACATCCAGCCTCATCCACCAGAACACAGGCACTAGTACCATCCACCAGGAAGCCTACACAACCCACTGAACCAAACTTAGCCACTGGGGACAGACACAAAAAACAACAGGAACTACGAACCTTCAGCCTGCAAAAAAGGAGACCCCAAACACAGTAAGATAAGCAAAATGAAAAGACAGAAAAACACACAGCAGATGAAGGAGCAAGATAAAAACCCACCAGACCTAACAAATGAAGAGGAAATAGGCAGTCTACCTGAAAAAGAATTCAGAATAATGATAGTAAGGTTGATCCGAAATCTTGGAGATAGAATGGACAAATTGCAAGAATCAGTTAACAAGGACCTAGAAGAACTAAAGATGAAACAAGCAACGATGAACAACACAATAAATGAAATTAAAAGTACTCTAGATGGGATCAATAGCAGAATAACTGAGGCAGAAGAACGGATAAGTGACCTGGAAGATAAAATAGTGGAAATAACTACTGCAGAGCAGAATAAAGAAAAAAGAATGAAAGAACTGAGGACAGTCTCAGAGACCTCTGGGACAACATTAAACGCACCAACATTCGAATTATAGGGGTTCCAGAAGAAGAAGAGAAAAAGAAAGGGACTGAGAAAATATTTGAAGAGATTATAGTTGAAAACTTCCCTAATATGGGAAAGGAAATAGTTAATCAAGTCCAGGAAGCACAGAGAGTTCCATACAGGATAAATCCAAGGAGAAATACGCCAAGACACATATTAATCAAACTGTCAAAAATTAAATACAAAGAAAACATATTAAAAGCAACAAGGGAAAAACAACAAATAACACACAAGGGAATCCCCATAAGGTTAACAGCTGATCTTTCAGCAAAAACTCTGCAAGCCAGAAGGGAGTGGCAGGACATATTGAAAGTGTTGAAGGAGAGAAACCTGCAACCAAGATTACTCTACCCAGCAAGGATCTCATTCAGATTTGATGGAGAAATTAAAACCTTTACAGACAAGCAAAAGCTGAGAGAGTTCAGCACCACCAAACCAGCTCTACAAAAACTGCTAAAGGAACTTCTCTAGGCAAGAAACACAAAGGAAGGAAAGGACCTACAATAACGAACCCAAAACAATTAAGAAAATGGGAATAGGAACACACATATCGATAATTACCTTAAATATAAATGGACTAAATGCTCCCACCAAAAGACACAGATTGGCTGAATGGATACAAAAACAAGACCCATATATTGGCTGTCTACAAGAGACCCACTTCAGACCTAGAGACACATACAGACTGAAAGTAAGGGGATGGAAAAAGGTATTTCATGCAAATGGAAACCAAAAGAAAGCTGGAGTAGCAATTCTCATATCAGACAAAATAGACTTTAAAACAAAGACTATTAGAAGAGACAAAGAAGGACACTACATAATGATCAAGGAATCGATCCAAGAAGAAGATATAACAATTGTAAATATATATGCACCCAACATAGGTGCACCTCAATACATAAGGCAAATACTGACAACCATAAAAGGGGAAATCGACAGTAACACATTCATAGTAGGGGACTTTAACACCCCACTTTCACCAATGGACAGATCATCCAAAATGAAAATAAATAAGGAAACACAAGCTTTAAATGATACATTAAATGAGATGGAGTTAATTGATATTTATAGGACATTCCATCCAAAAACAACAGAATACACATTTTTCTCAAGTGCTCATGGGACATTCTCCAGGATAGCTCATATCTTGGGTCACAAATCAAGCCTTGGCAAATGTAAGAAAATTGAAATTGTATCAAGTATCTTTTCTGACCACAACGCCATGAGACTGGATATCAATTACAGGAAAAGATCTGTAAAAAATACAAACACATGGAGGCTAAACAATACACTACTTAATAATGAAGTGATCACTGAAGAAATCAAAGAGGAAATGAAAAAATACCTAGAAACAAATGACAATGGAGACACAACGACCCAAAACCTGTGGGATGCAGCAAAGCAGTTCTAAGGGGGAAGTTTATAGCCATACAAGCCCACCTTAAGAAGCAGGAAACATCTCGAATAAACAACCTAACCTTGCACCTCAAGCAATTAGAGAAAGAAGAACAAAAAAACCCCAAAGCTAGCAGAAGGAAAGAAATCATAAAAATCAGATCAGAAATAAATGAACAAGAAATGAAGGAAACAATAGCAAAGATCAATAAAACTAAAAGCTGGTTCTTTGAGAAGATAAACAAAATAGATAAACCACTAGCCAGACTGATCAAGAAAAAAAGGGAGAAGACTCAAATCAATAGAATTAGAAATGAAAAAGGAGAGGTAACAACTGACACTGCAGAAATAAAAGAGATCATGAGAGATTACTACAAGCAACTCTATGCCAATAAAATGGACAATCTGGAAGAAATGGACAAATTCTTAGAAATGCACAACCTGCCAAGACTGAATCAGGAAGAAATAGAAAATATGAACAGACCAATCACAAGCACTGAAATTGAAACTGTGATTAAAAATCTTCCAACAAAGAAAAGCCCAGGACCAGATGGCTTCACAGGCGAATTCTATCAAACATTTAGAGAAGAGCTAACACCTATCCTTCTCAAACTCTTCCAAAATATAGCAGAGGGAGGAACACTCCCAAACTCCTTGTACGAGGCCACCATCACCTTGATACCAAAACCAGACAAGGATGTCACAAAGAAAGAAAACTACAGGCCAATAACACGGATGAACATAGATGCAAAAATCCTCAACAAAATACTAGCAAACAGAATCCAACAGCACATTAAAAGGATCATACACCATGATCAAGTGGGGTTTATTCCAGGAACGCAAGGATTCTTCAATATACACAAATCTATCAATGTGATAAAACATATTAACAAACTGAAGGAGAAAAACCATATGATCATCTCAATAGATGCAGAGAAAGCTTTTGACAAAATTCAACACCCATTTATGATAAAAACCCTGCAGAAAGTAGGCATAGAGGGAACTTTCCTCAACATAATAAAGGCCATATATGACAAGCCCACAGCAAACATCATCCTCAATGGTGAAAAACTGAAAGCATTTCCACTAAGATCAGGAAAAAGACAAGGTTGCCCACTCTCACCACTCTTATTCAACATAGTTTTGGAAGTTTTAGCCATAGCAATCAGAGAAGAAAAGGAAATAAAAGGAATCCAAATCGGAAAAGAAGAAGTAAAGCTGTCACTGTTTGCAGATGACATGATCCTATACATAGAGAACCCTAAAGATGCTACCAGAAAACTACTAGAGCTAATCAATGAATTTGGTAAAGTGGCAGGATACAAATTAATGCACAGAAATCTCTGGCATTCCTATATACTAATGATGAAAAATCTGAAAGTGAAATCAAGAAAACACTCCCATTTACCATTGCAACAAAAAGAATAAAATATCTAGGAATAAACCTACCTAAGGAGACAAAAGACCTGTATGCAGAAAATTATAAGACACTGATGAAAGAAATTAAAGATGATACAAATAGATGGAGAGATATACCATGTTCTTGGATTGGAAGAATCAACATTGTGAAAATGAATCTACTACACAAAGCAATCTATAGATTCAATGCAATCCCTATCAAACTACCACTGGCATTTTTCACAGAATTAGAACAAAAAATTTTGCAATTTGTATGGAAACACAAAAGACCTCGAATAGCCAAAGCAATCTTGAGAACGAAAGAAGGAACTGGAGGAATCAGGCTCCCAGACTTCAGACTATACTACAAAGCTACAGTTATCAAGACGGTATGGTACTGGCACAAAAACAGAAAGATAGATCAATGGAACAGGATAGAAAGCCCAGAGATAAACCCACGTACATATGGTCACCTTATCTTTGACAAAGGAGGCAGAAATGTACAGTGGAGAAAGGACAGCCTATTCAATAAGTGGTGCTGGGAAAACTGGACAGGTACATGTAAAAGTATGAGATTAGATCACTCCCTAACACCATACACAAAAATAAGCTCAAAATGGATTAAAGACCTAAATGTAAGGCCAGAAACTATCAAACTCTTAGAGGAAAACATAGGCAGAACACTCTATGACATAAATCACAGCAAGGTCCTTTTTGACCCACCTCCTAGAGAAATGGAAAGAAAAACAAAAGTAAACAAATGGGACCTAATGAATCTTAAAAGCTTTTGTGCAGCAAAGGAAACCATAAAGAAGACCAAAAGACAACCCTCAGAATGGGAGAAAATATTTGCAAATGAAGCAACTGACAAAGGATTAATCTTCAAAATTTATAAGCAGCTCATGCAGCTTAATAACAGAAAAACAAACAACCCAATCCAAAAATGGGCAGAAGACCTAAATAGACATTTCTCCAAAGAAGATATACAGAGTGCCAACAAACACATGAAAGAATGCTCAACAGCACTAATCATTAGAGAAATGCAAATCAAAACTACAATGAGATATCATCTCACACCAGTCAGAATGGCCATCATCAAAAAATCTAGAAACAATAAATGCTGGAGAGGGTGTGTAAGAGGGTGGAGAAAAGGGAACCCTCTTACACTGTTGGTGGGAATGTAAATTGATACAGCCACTGTGGAGAACAGTATGGAGGTTCCTTAAAAAGCTACAAATAGAACTACCATATGACCCAGCAATCCCACTACTGGGCATATACCCTGAGAAAACCATAATTCAAAAAGAGTCATGTACCAAAATGTTCATTGCAGCTCTATTTACAATAGCCCAGAGATGGAAACAACCTAAGTGTCCATCATCGGATGAATGGATAAAGAAGATGTGGCACATATATACAATGGAATATTACTCAGCCATAAAAAGAGACGAAATTGAGCTATTTGTAATGAGGTGGATAGACCTAGAGTCTGTCATACAGAGTGAAGTAAGTCAGAAAGAGAGACAAATACCGTATGCTAACACATATATATGGAATTTAAAACAAAAAAAATGTCATGAAAAACCTAGGGGTGAAACAGAAATAAAGACACAGACTTACTAGAGAATGGACTTGAGGCTATGGGGAGGGGGAAGGGTAAATGGTGACAAAGCGATAAAGAGGCATGTACATATATACACTACGAAACATAAGGTAGATAGCTAGTGGGAAGCAGCCGCATAGCACAGGGAGATCAGCTCGGTGCTTTGTGACTGCCTGGAGGGGTGGCATAGGGAGGGTGGGAGGGAGGGAGACACAAGCGGGAAGAGATATGGGAATATATGTATATATATAACTGATTCATTTTGTTGTGAAGCTGAAACTAACATACCATTGTAAAGCAATTATACTCCAATAAAGATGTTAAGAAAAAAAGAGGGTGAATCAGCTATATATATAATATATGCACATAAATCTTCCTTCTTCCATCTCCCTCCCTCCCACACTGCCTATCCCACCCAACTAGGTGGTCACAAAGAACCGAGCTCATCTCCCTCTGCTATGGGGCTGCTTCCCAGTAGCTGTCGGTTTTATATTTGGTAGTCTATATATGTCCATGCCACTCTCTCACTTTGCCCCAGCTTACCCCTCCCCCTCCTCGTGTCCTCAAGTCCATTCTCTAGTAGGTCTTCATCTTAATTCCTGTCCTGCTCTGGTTCTTCATGACCATTTTCTCTTTTGATTTTTTTTAGACTTCATATATATGTGTTAGCATACAGTATTTGTTTATCTCTTTCTAACTTACTTGACTCTGTATGACAGACTCGAGGTCCATCCATCTCACTACAAATAACTCAGTTTCATTTTTTTATGTCTGAGTAATATTCCATTGTATATATGTGCCACTTCTTTATCCACTCATCTGTTGATGGACACTTAGGTTGTTTTCATGTCCTGGATATTGTAAAAAGAGCTACAATGAACATTGTGGTACATGACTCTTCTTGAATTATGGTTTTCTTAGGGTATATGCCCAGTAGTGGGATTGCTGGCTCATATGGTAGTTCTACTTTTAATTTTTAAGGAACCTCCATACTGTTCTCCATACTGGCTGCATCAATTTACATTCCGACCAACAGTGCAAGAGGGTTCCCTTTTCTCCACCCCCTCTCCAGCATTTATTGTTTCTAGATTTTTTGATGATGACCATTCTCACAGTTGTGAGGTGATACCTCATTGTAGTTTTGATTTACATTTCTGTAATGATTAGTGATGTTGAGCGTTCTTTCATGTGTTTTTTGGCAGTCTGTGTATCTTCTTTGGAGAAATGTCTATTTAGATCTTCTGCCCATTTTTGGATTGGGTTGGTTGTTTTTTTGATATTGCGCTGCATGAGCTGTTTGTATATTTTTTATAATAATCCTTTTCTGTTGATTCATTTGCAAATATTTTCTCCCATTTTAAGGGTTGTCTTTTTGTCTTCTTTATGGTTTCCTTTGCTGAGCAAAAGCTTTTAACTTTCACTAGGTCTCATTTCTTTATTTTTGTTTTTACTTCCATGTCTCTAGAAGGTGGTTCAAAAAGGATCTTGCTGTGATTTATGTCATAGAGGGTTCTGCCTATGCTTTCCTCTAAGAGTTTGACAGAGTCTGGCCTTATATTTAGGGCTTTAATCCATTTTGAGGTTATTTTTCTGTATGGTGTTACGGAGTGTTCTAGTTTCATTATTTTACATGTAGCTGTTCAGTTTTCCCAGCACCATTTATTGAAGAAGGTGTCTTTTCTTCACTCTATATTCTTGCCTCCTTTATCAAAGATAAGGTGACCACAGGTGCATGGGTTTATCTACGGGCTTTCTATCCTGTTCCATTGATCTATATTTCTGTTCTTGTGCCAGTACCATACTGTCTTGATTACTGTAGCTTTGTAGTATAGTCTGAAGTCAGGGAGCCTGATTCTTCAAGCTCTGTTTTTCGTTCTCAAGATTGCTTTGGCTATTTGGGGTCTTTTGTGTTTCCATACAATTTGTGAAAATTTTTGCTCTCGTTCTGTGAAAAATGACAGTGGTTGTTTGATAGTGATCGCAATGAAACTGGAGATTGCTTTGGGTAGTAGAGTCATTTTCACAAATTTGATCTTCCAATACAAGAAAGTGGTATATCTCTCCATCTATTCGTATCATCTTACTTTCATCAGTGTCTTATAATTTTCTGCATACAGGTCTTTGGTCTCCTTATGTAGGTTTATTCCTAGATATTCTTTTTGTTGAAATGGTAAATGGGAGTGTTTTCTTAATTTCACTTTCAGATTTTTCATCATTGGTGTGTAGGATTGCAAGAGATTTCTGTGCATTAATTTTATATCCTGCTACTTAACCAAATTCATTGATTAGTTCTATTGGTTTTCTGGTAGCACTTTTAGGATTCTGTATGTATAGTATCATGTCATCTGCAAACAGTGACAGCTTTACTTCTTCTTTTCCAATTTGGATTCCTTTTATTTCTTTTTCTTCTCTGATTCTTTTGGCTAAAACTTCCAAAACTACGTTGAATAATAATGGTGAGAGTGGGCAGTCTTGTCTTCTTCCTGATCATAATGGAAATGGTTTCAGTTTTTCAACACTGACAATGATGTTGGCTGTGGCTTTGTCATATATGGCCTTTATTATTTTGAGGAACGTTCCCTCTATGCCTACTTTCTGCAGGGTTTTTATCATAAATGGGTGTTGAGATGTGTCAAAAGCTTTCTCTGCATCTATTGGGATGATCATATCGATTTTCCCTTTGAATTTGTTAATATGGTGTATCACGTTGATTGATTTGCGTATATTGAAGAAACTTTGCATTCCTGGGTTAAACCCCACTTAATTATATTTTATGATCGTTTAATGTGCTGTTGGACTCTGTTAGTATTTTATTGAGGATTTTTGCATCTGTATTCATCAGTGATATTGGCCTGTAGTATTCTTTCTTTGTGACAGCTTTGCCTCCTTTTGGTATTAGGGTGATGGTGGCCTTGTAGAATGAGTTTGGGAGTGTTCCTCCCACTGCTGTATTTTGGAAGAAATTCAGAAGGATGGGTGTTTGCTATTCTCTAAATGTTCGATGGATTTCGCCTGAGAAGCCATCTGGTCCTGGGCTTTTGTCTTTTGGAAGATTTTTAATCACAGTTTCAATTTCAGTCATTGTGACTGGTCTGTTTATATTTTCTATTTCATCCTGGTTCAGTCAGGAGGTTGTGCTTTTCTAAGAATTTGTCCATTTCTTCCAATTTGCCCATTTTTTTTTGCATACAGTTGCTTCTACTAATCACTCATTATCCTTTGTATTTCTGCAGTGTCAGCTGTTAAGTCTTTTTCATTTCTAGTTCTATTGACTTCAGTCTTCTCCCTTTTTTTCTTGATGAGTTTGGCTAATGGTTTATCAATTTCGTTTATCTTCTCAAAGAACTAGCTTTTAGTTTTATTGATATTTGCTATTATTTCCTTCATTTCTTTTTCATTTATTTCTAATCTGATTTTTATGCTTTCTTTCCTTCTACTAACTTTGGGGGGATTTTTTCTTATTTCTATAATTGCTTTAGGTGTAAGGTTAGGTTCTTTATTTGTGATGTTTCTTGTTGCTTAAGGTAGGATTTTATTGCTAGAAACTTCCCTCTTAAAACTGCTTTTGCTGCAGGTTTTGGGTCATCATATTTTCATTGTCATTTGTTTCTAGGTACTTTTTGATTTCCTCTTTATTTCTTCAGTGATCTCTTAGCTATTAAGCAGTCTATTGTTTAGCCTCCATGTGTTTGTATTTTATAGAATTTTTCCTGTAATTGATTTCTAGTCTCATAGCGTTCTGGTTGGAAAAGGTCCTTGATACGATTTCAATTTTCTGAAAATTTCCAAGGCTTCATTTGTGACCTCAGATATGATCTGTCCTAGAGAATGTTCCATGAGCACTTGAGAAGAAAGTGTATTCTGTTGTTTTGGGATCAAATGGAATATCCTACAAATATCAATTAGGTCCATCTTGTTTAATGTATCATTTAAAGCTTCTGTTTACTTATTCATTTTCATTTCAGATGATCTGTGCATTGGAGAAAGTGGGGTGTTAAAGTCTCCTGCTATTATTGTGTTCCTGTTGATTTTGGATTTTATGTCTGTTAGTATTTTCCTTATGTATTGAGGTGTTCCTATGTTGGGTGCAAAAAATATTACAATTTTTTTATCTTCTTCGTGGATTGATCCCTTGATCATTATGTATTGTCCCTCTTTGTCTCTTGTAATAGTTTTTTTTTGTTTGTTTGTTTTTGCTGTACACGAGTCTCTCACTGTTGTGGCCTCTCCTGCTGCGGAGCACAGGCTCCAGACGTGCAGGCTCAGCGGCCATGGCTCACGGGCCCAGCTGCTCCATGGCACGTGGGATCTTCCCGGACTGGGGCATGAACCCATGTCCCCTGCATCAGCAGGCGGACTCTCAACCACTGCACCACCAGGGAAGCCCCATAATCTTTGTTTTAACATCTGTTTTGTCTGATATAAGAATTGCTACTCCAGCTTTCTTTTTCTTTCCATTTGCATGGAATATCTTTTTCCATCCCCTCATTTTCAGTCTGTATGTGTCCCTGGCTCTGAAGTGGGTCTCTTGTAGACAGCATATATATGGGTCTTGTTTTTTTATCCATTCAGCCAGTCTATGTCTTTTAGTTGGAGCATTTCATCCATTTACATTTAATGTAATTATCAATATGTATGTTCCTGTTCACATTTTCTCAATTGTTTAGGGTTTGTTATTGTAGGTCTTTTCCTTCTGTTGTTTTGCCTGCCTAGAGAAGGTTCTTTAGCATTTGTTGTAAAGCTGGTTTGGTGGTGCTGAACTCTCTCAGCTTTTGCTTGTCTGCAAAGCTTTTAATTTCCCCGTCAAATCTGAATGAGATCCTTGCCTGGTAGAGTAATCTCGGTTGTAGGTTTTTCCCTTTTATCACTTTAAATATGTCCTGCCACTCACTTCTGGCTTGCAAAGTTTCTGCTGAAACATCAGCTGTTAACATTATGGGGTTTCCCTTGTATGTTATTTGTTTTTATTACCTTGCTGCTTTTAATTTTTTTCTTTGTATTTAATTTTTGATAGTTTGGGTAATATGTGTCTTTGCATGTTTCCCCTTGAATTTATCCTGTATGGGACTCTCTGCACTTCCTGGACTTGATTGAATATATCCTTTCCCATATTGGGGAAGTTTTCAACTATAATCTCTTCAAATATTTCTCAGACCCTTTCTTTTTCACTTCTTCTTCTGGGACCCCTATAATTCAAATGCTGGTGTGTTTAATGTTTTCCCAGACGTGTTTGAGACCGTTCTCATTTCTTTTCATTCTTTTTTCTTTATTCTGCTCTGCAATAGTTATTTTCACTACTTAATCTTCCAGGTCACTTATTCGTTCTTCTGCCTCAGTTATTCTGCTATTGATTCCCTCTAGAGAATGTTTCATGCCATTTCTTGTGTTGTTCATCATTGTTTGTTTGCTCTTAATTCTTCTAGGTCCTTGTTAAATGTTTCTTGTATTTTCTTCATTCTATTTCCAAGATTTTGGATCTCCTTTATTACCATTACTCTGAATTCTTTTTCAGGTAGACTGCCTATTTCCTCTTCATCTGTTTGGTCTGGTGGGTATTTTACCTTGCTCCTTCATCTGCTGTGTGTTTCATTTTCTTCTCATTTTGCTTAACTCACTGTGTTTGGGGTCTCCTTTTCACAGGCTGCAGGATCGTAGTTTCTGTTGTTTTCAGTGTCTGCCCCCAGTGGCTAATGTTGCTTCAGTGTGTTGCCTAGGCTTCCTGTTGGAGGGGACTAATGCCTGTGTTCTGGTGGATGAGGCTAGATCTTGTCTTTCTGGTGGGCAGGTCTGTGTCTGGTGGTATTTTTGCGTGTCTCTGACTTTACTATGATTTCAGGCAAACTCTCTGCTAATGGGTGGGGTTGTGTTCCTCTCTTGCTAATTGTTTGGCATAGCGTTTCCTGCACTGTAGCTTGCTGGTCATTGAGTAGAGCTGTGTCTTGCTGTTGAGATGGAGAGCTCTGGGAGATTTTTGCTGGTGATATTATGTGGAGCTGGGAGGTCCCTTGTGGGCCAAAGTCCTGAGCTCGTCTCTCCCTCTCAGAGGCACAGGTCTGATGCCTGGCCAGAGCACCAAGACCCTGTCATCCACATGGCTCAGAATAAAAGGGAGAGAAGAAAGAAAAGAAAGAAAGAAAGGAAGGAAGGAACAAACGAAGGAAGGAAGGAAGGGAGGAAGGAAAAGAAAATAAACTTATTAAAACAAAAAATAATTATTAAAAACAAAAAAAATTAAGTAATAAAAATGAAAGAAAGAAGAGAGCAACAAAACCAAAAATCAAATCCACGAATGTTAAGAAGCCCTAAAAACTATACTAAAAAAAAACAAAAAGAAAACAAAGAAACCATACAGGCAGAACCCTAGGACAAATGGTGAAAGCAAAGTTATACAGACAAAATCACAGACAGAAGCATACACACTCACTCACAAAAAGAGAAAAAGGGGAAAAAAAAAATATATATATCATTGCTCCCAAAGTCCAGTGCCTCAATTTGGGATAATTCTTTGTCTATTCAGGTATTCCACAGATGCAGGTACATCAAGTTGATTGTGGAGATTTAATCCGCTGCTCCTGAGGCTGCTGGGAAAGATCTCCCTTTCTCTTCTTTGTTCACACAGCTCCTGGGGTTCAGCTTTGGATTTGACCCCGCCTCTGCAAGTAGGTCATCTGAGGGCATCTGTCCTTCGCTCAGACAGGAGGAGGTTATGGAAGCAGCTGATTAGGGGGCTCTTCCTCACTCAGGCAGTGGGAGGGATGTGCACAGAATGTGGAGCGAGCCTGCAGAGGCAAAGGCTGATGTGATGTTGCACGAGTCTGAGGCACACCGTGTGTCCTCCATGGGAAGTTGTCCCTAGATCACGGGACCCTGGTAGTGGCAGGCTTCACAGGCTCCCAGTTGAGGAGGGGTGGATAGTGACCTGTGCTTGCACACAGGCTTCTTGGTGGCTGCAGCAGCAGCCTTAGCATCTCATGCCCCTATCTCTGGTGTCTGCACTGATAGCCACAGCTTGCTCCTGTCTCTGGAGCTCATTTAGGTGTCAATCTTAATCCCCTCTCCTCATACACTGTGAAACAAACAGGCAAGAAAAAGTCCCTTGCCTCTTTGGCAGCTACAGACCTTCTCCAAGACACACTCCCAGCTAGCTGTGGTGCACTAGCCCCCTTCAGGCTGTGTTCATGCAGCCAACCCCAGTTCTCTCCCTGGGATCCGAGCTCCGAAGCCGGAGCGTCACCTCCCAGCCCCACACGCCTCACAGATGAGCAGACAAGCTTCTCGGTCTGATGAGTCCTAGCCAGCACTGATCCTCTGTGCAGGAAACTCTCCACTTTGCCCACTGCACCCCTGTTGCTGTGCTGTCCTCCGTGGCTCTGAACCTTCCTCTCTCCACCACCCACAGTCTCTCCCAGTGAAGGGGCTTCCTAGTGTGTGGTAACATTTCCTCCTTCACAGCTCCCTCCCACTGGTGCAGGTCCCATCCCTGTTTTTTTGTCTCTGTTTTCTCTTTTTTCTTTTGCCCTACCCAGGTACGTGGGGAGTTTCTTGACTTTTGGGAGGTCTGAGTTCTTCTGCCAGAGTTCAGTAGGTGTTTTGTAGCATTTGTTCCACATATAGATGTATTTCTGATGTATCTGTGGGGATGAAGGTGATCTCCATGTCTTACTCTTCCACCATCTTGAAGCTCCCCATTGAGTTAGCTTCAAGTGCACAGCAAAGTGATTCAGTTACACATACACATGTATCTATTCTCTTCCAAATTATTTTCCTATTTAGGTTGTTGCAGATTATTGAGCAGAGTTCCCTGCGCTATACAGTAGGTTCTTGTTAATTACCTATTTTAAATATAGTACTGTGTAAATGTCAATCCCAAACTCCTAATTTATCCTACTCTACCTTTCACCTTTGGTAACCCAAGTTCATCTTCTAACTGTCAGTCTGTTTCTGTTGTGTATGTAAGTTCATTTTTATTTTTTAGATTCTGCATATAAGCAGTATCATATGATATTTTTCTTTCTCTGTCTGACATATAAAGTTATATATTTTGAGCAAAGATATAGATTTTAAGTATTTATCTCCTGCTATTGCCTTCTACTTGCCTTGGATCTGTTTTAGCCTCTTTCTTTCATGTTCAGGAATTTGCTTGACTGCGAGGGACTTCCCATGATGACTGAAGAGTGGGGAGCTAGATAGCTAAATGAAAGTTCAAGTTGCATATATGGGGATTGTTACCTCTGTGCTTCATTTCACTGATCCATTTTTAAGGAAAATTGGAATATTTACACTTTTTTTTCCTTAGTCCTACCCCTAGTCCAATCTCCAGAGGTTTCTGTTGCTGCCAATTCTTCAGTATTGAGGATTCTCCACTATGGGCATACCTTGTTTTACTGTGCTTTGCTTTATTGTGCTTCACAGATATTATGTTTTTTACTAATTGAAGTTTTGTTGCAACCCTGTGTTAAGCAAATCTATCGGCACCAACCAATATTTGAAGAGATTATAGTTGAAAACTTCCCTAACATTGGAAAGACAATAGCCACACAACTCCAGGAAGTGCAGAGTGCCCCTCATAGGATAAACCCAAGGAGAAACACACAAAGACACATATTAATCAAACTATCAAAAATTAATACAAAAAAAATTAAAAGCAGCAAGGGAAAAGCAACAAATAACATACAAGGGAATCCCCATAAGGTTATCAGCTGATTTTTCAGCAGAAACTCTGCAGCCCATAAGGCAGTGGCAGGATATATTTTATGTGATGAAAGGGCAAAAACTACAACTAAGATTTCTCTACCCAGCAAGGGTGTCATTCAGATTTGAAGGAGAAATCAAAAGCTTTACAGACAAGCAAAAGCTAAGAGAATTCAGCACCACCAAAAAAGCTTTACAACAAATGCTAAAGGAACTTCTCTTGGTGAGAAACAGAAGAGAAGAAAAAGACCCACAAAAACAAACCCAAAACAATTAAGAAAATGGCAATACGAACACACATATCGATAATTACCTTGAATGTAATTGGATCAAATGCTCCAAGCAAAAGACACAAAATGGCTAAATGGATACAAAAACAAGACCCATATATATGCTGTCTACAAGAGATCCACATCAGACCTAGGGACACATACACACTGAAAGTGAGGGGAAGAAAAAAGATGTTCCAAGCAAATGGAAATCAAAAGAAAGCTGGAGGAGCAATACTCATATCAGATAAAATAGACTTTAAAATAAAGAATGTTACAAAAGACAAGGAAGGACAATGCATCATGATCCAGGGATCAATCAAAGAAGAAGATATAATAATTATAAATATTTATGCACGCAATACAGGAGGACCTCAATACATAAGGCAAGTGCTAACAGTCATAAAGTGGAAATCGGCATGAAAACACGATGACCCAAAACCTATGGAATGCAGCAAAATTCATTCTAAGAGGGAAGTTTTTAGCAATACTATCCTACCTCAAGAAACAAGAAAGAACTTAAACAAACAACCTAACCTTACACCTAAAGCAAATAGAGAAACAAGGACAAAGAAAACCCCCAAAACCAAAGTTAGTAGAAGGAAGGAAATCATAAAAATCAGAGTAGAAATAAATGAAATAGAAATGAAGAAAACAACAGCAAAGACCAATGAAACTAAAAGCTGTTTTTGAGAAGCCAAAAACAATGATAAAACTTAAGCCAGACACATCAAGAAAAAAAGGGAGAGGACTCAAATCAATAAAATTAAAAATGAAAAAGGATAAGTTACAACTGACAACACAAAAATTCAAAGGATGATAAAAGACAACCACACGTAACTATATGATAATAAAATGGACAACCTGGAAGAAATGGACAAATTCTTAAAAATGTACAACCTTCCAAGACTGAACCATGAAGAAATAGAAAATATAAACAGACCAATCATGAGAAATGAAATTGAAACTGTAATTAAAAATCTTCCAACAGAAAGGTCTGGGCAGCTTCGAGACTGGTGGACTCACCAGCCTGAGGGAGCATGCTGCTGGCCGGACTTGGCCTCACTCCCGGAGATGGGCGGCATTCGCGGCAGCACAGCTTGGCTGGAGGTGCAGGGCCCGCTCGAGTGGCAGCAGTGGCAGTGATCAGACCAGCGCGATAGGAGTGGCAGCGGGGAGTGGCCTCCAGGGATCAGACCAGCGCGATAGGAGTGGCAGCGGGGAGTGGCCTCCAGGGCACGGCACAGTGGGGAAGATGACCGTGCATTGCAGCATGCTCCTCGTGCTGCTCTTGCTCTCTGGCATGCTCCAGGCCCACAATGGGGATCATACAGCCAGGAAGACAGACCTGCAAGGCTGAATGCTCTGAAGAAGATTACAGAGCATTAATCCCCCAAAATATTCTGGAAGGAGAGAAGGTCCTCAAAGACAGGTAACACTTGCCACGGTGGAAGTCATGGCTAGACGCATGGATCAAACGGTGAGTAAGTCTGATGGCACACCTATCACACAGTGTCATGCCTGCCTTGTGAGGTGGTGGGCATTCAACCAGCATTGTCAAATGAAGCCATGAATGAGCCAGAAAACACAGACACCCCAGTGTTTCCATGTCCCCTCCATCAACTCACAGACAAGCAGGAGCTGCTCTGAATGTTCAAATAAATGGCACACACGATAAACCAAAACAAAAAAATAAATCTTCCAACAAAAAAAAGTACAGAACCAGATGGCTTCACAGGCAAATTTTATCAACCATTAAGAGAAGAGTTAACACCTATCCTTCTCAAACTGTTCCAAACACTTGCAGAGGGAGGAACATTCCCAAACATGTTCTATGAGGACACCATCACCCTGATACCAAAACCAAAGATGTCACACACAAAAAAAATTACACACCAATATCACTCATGATCATAGACACAAAAATCCTCAACAAAATACTAGCAAACATAATCCCACAACACATTAAAAGGATCATACACCATGATCAAGTGGGACGTACCAGACGGATGCAAGTATTCTTCAATAAATGCAAATCAACCAATGTGATACACCATGTTAACAAATTGAAGAATAAAAAACATATAATAATCTCACTAGATACAGAAAAAGCTTTTGACAAAATTCAACATCCATTTATGATAAAGACTCTCCAGAAAGTGGGCATAGAGGGAACCTACATTAATATAATAAAGGCCATATATGACAAACCCACAGCAAACATCATTCTCAGTGGTGAAAAACTGAAACCATTTCCATTAAGATCATGAACAAGACAAGGATGTCCAATCTCACCGCTAGTAACTCAACATAGTTCTGGAAGTCCTGGACATGGCAATCAGAGAAGAAAAAGAAATAAAGGAATCCAAATTGGAAAGGAAGTAAAACTGTCACTGTTTGTAGATGACATGATACTATACATAGAAAATCCAAAAGATGCCACCAGAAACTACTCGAGCTAATCAATGAGTTTGGTAAAGTTGAAGGATACAAATTTAATGCACAGAAATCTCTTGCATTCCTATATACTAACAACAAAAGATCAGAAAGAGAAATTAAGGAGACAATCCCATTTACCATAGCAACTAAAGGAATAAAATACCTAGGAATAAACATACCTAAGTAGGAAAAGACCAGTACTCAGAAAACTATAAAATACTGATGAAAGTGATTAAAGATAACACAGAAAGATGGAGAGATATACCATGTTCTTCGTTGGAAGAATCAGTATTGTGAAAATGACTATACTACCCAAAGTAATCTACAGATTCAATGCAATACCTATCAAATTACCAATTGCATTTTTCATAGAATTAGAAAAAAAATACGATTTTCATCGAAACACAAAAGACCATAAATAGCCAAAGCAATCATGAGAAAGAATAACACAGCTGGAGGAATCAGGCTCCCTGACTTCAGACTATACGATAAAGTTACAGTAATCAAGACAGTATGGTACTGGCACAAAAACAGAAATATAGATCAATGGTAGAGGATAGAAAGCCCAGAGGTAAACTCACACACCTATGGTCACCTAATCTATGACAAAGGAGGCAAGGATATACAATGGAGAAAAGACAGTCACTTCAATAAGTGGTGCTAGGGAAACTAGACAGCTACATGTAAAAGAATGAAATTAGAACAACTCCCTAACACCATACACAAAATTAAACTCAAAATGGATTAAAGACCATAATGTAAGACCAGACACTATAAAACTCTTAGAGGAAAACATAGGAAAAATACTCTTTGATGTAGATCACATCAAGTTCTATTTTGACAGACCTCCTAGAGTAATGAAAATAAAAACAAAAATAAATAACTGGGACCTACTGAAACTTAAAAGCTTTTGCACAGCAAAGGAAACCACAAACAAGACCAAAAGACAAACCACAGAATGGGAGCAAATATTTCTAAATGAAGCGTCTGACAAGGGATTAATCTGCAAAATATGCAAGCAGCTTATGCAGCAAAATATCAGAAAAGCAAATAACACAATCAAAAAATGGGCAGAAGACCTAAATAGACATTTCTCCAAAGAAGACACACAGATGGCTGAGAGGCACATAAAAAGATGATCAACATCACTAATTATTAGAGAAATGCAAATCAAAACTATAATGAAGTATCACCTCACACTACTCAGAATGGCAATCATCAAAAAATCTACAAACAATAAATGCTGAAGAGGGTGTGCAGAAAAGGGAACCCTCTTACACTGTTGGTGGGAATGTAAATTGAAACAGCCCGTATGGAGAACAGTATGGAGGTTCCTCAAAAACTAAAAATGTAGCTACCTTATGACGAAGTACTCCTACTACTGGGCATATACCCTGAATAAACCATAATTCAAAAAGACACATGCACCCCAATGTTCATTACAGTACTATTTACAATAGCCAGGACATGGAAGAAACCTAAATATCCATCAACAGAAGAATGGATAAAGAAGATGTGGTCCATATATACAATGGAATATTACTCAGCCATAAAAGGAACCAAATTGTGGGAGATGTGGATGGACCTAGAGACTACCATACAGAGTGAGGTAAGTCAGAAATAGAAAAATAAATATCATATATTAATGCATATATCTGGAATCTAGATAAATAATAAAGATGATCTTATTTGCAAAGCAGAATTAGAGATACTGATGTAGAGAACAAAGGTATCAATACCAAGGTGGATAGGGGAGGTGTGATGAATTGGGAAATTGGGATTGACATATATACACTACTATGTATAAAATAGATAACCATTGTGAACCTACTGTATAGCACAGGGAACTGTACTCGGTGTGGAACAAATGGGAAGGAAATCCGAAAAAAGGGGATCTATGTATACGTATTGCTGACTCACTTTGCTGTACAGCAGAAACTGATACAACCGTGTAAAGCAACTATACTCCAATAAAAGTAAAATAAAATAAAAATAAAATAAAATAAAATATAAAATAAAATGTATTAGTCTACTGAGTATCTTTTTTTCTTATGCCATTTTTGGTCTTTTGTTTTTTCGAGGAATTTAATTCTTCAAATGTATTAGCATATAGCTGTTTATAATTCTTTTGTCTTTAAAAAAATCTCTGTTGTGTCTGTAACTTTACACTTATTTTATTCTATATTCTGTATTTTGCTTCTTTGCATCTTCTCTTTCCTGCATCAGTCCTACCAGTGGTTTATCTGGTTAACCTTTTCAGTCTTTCATGTTTTGGTTTTGTTAATATTCTCTACCATTTTTATCGTTGTTACAGTTATTCTTTAATTTATTTAATTTCCACCCTTAATTCTTATATGTTAAGAGCCTGTCTTGTTACATTGTGTATGCTCTGCTCTTTCCAATTTCTTGAATTAAATCCTCATCACGTTTGTTTTCTGTCTTTGATGACCAATATATTTCAAGGAATAAATAGTTTTCCATAAATGCTGATGTATAGTGACTTCATTATTCCATCCTCAAATGTATTTTTTAACTAAAGAATTTTAAACATGATGTTATAGTTCCCAAACATGGAATGTTTTAACATTTATTATTAATTTTCAGTTTTATTGTCATGGTTGGAGAACACAGTTTACATAATATTGATCCTTTGGAATTTTAGAGGATTCCTTTATAGCCTAATTCGTAATCTATTTTTGTAAATGTTCCCTGTATACTCGTAAAGAATATATATCTTCTCTTTATCCTCTATGTATATCCAACATCTCAACATTACTGTATTATTAAGACTTTGGTATTGTTGCTTATTTTTCTCTATTACAATTGATTTCTGAGAGGCACATGTAAAATTTTCCAATGCAGTTGCTGTCTTATCTATTTCACTAATTTAATTTATCATGAGGATGTCTGTTATTGCATTATTAATAAGAAAAATAAAACAAAACCTGAAAACAGCTTGTTTCTAAATTATAATTTATTTATAAAATAGAATAACATGAGCAATTAAAAATTATGTTATTTATATTTATTAACATACACCCATGTCCATGAGATTGGTAAGTAGAATAAAAACTTACAAAGCAGCATGGCATATGATCTTATTTATGTAAAATTATACATAATTATGCACATATGCCAGCATTTGTGTGTATGGGCATTCATATATACTTTATGTTAACATTTAGTTATCAGGTAGATAGTAGAAACAAGCAAAGGCAACTGAGGAGTGGTCACTGAAAGAAAGGGGGTCGGGGCAGCAGGCCTAAATGGAGGTTCACCAAAATGTCAACCTGTTTAGCTCTTGATAATAGGATTTCAAGTAAAAGGTTTTTTCCTGATTTATATTTTCTAGTATACTATATGTCTTTTTAAAAAAATAGTGAGTACATATAATTTCATTAAAAAACAGAAATTTCTTTAAAAGGAAATAGAGAAATAATTTTAAAAATATTTTGTGCCTATATCTCTCAACATTGCAGTTTGATTGTACGATATAAAAATTCTAGGGGGCTACCCTGGTGGCGCAGTGGTTGAGGGTCCGCCTGCAGATGTAGGGGATGCGGGTTTGTGCCTCGGTCCGGGAGGATCCCACATGCTGCAGGGCAGCTGGGCCCGTGAGCCATGGCCGCTGAACCTGCGCGCCCAGAGCCTGTGTGTCCGGAGTCCGTGCTCCGCAATGGGAGAGGCCACAGCAGTGAGAGGCCTGCGTACCTCAAAAAAAAAAAAATTCTAGCAATAGTTACTTTTTTCAGTATAGCAAGGGATAGTTGCTTCATACTAAAAGTTTTGAAGAAAAGCGGGTGGGATTGAACAGGTAGACTTCTAAATCACTAAGTTGTTGTAGGCATTATAGATTCACTTCCCATCTACAGTGATAGAAAGACATGA
Organism: Stenella coeruleoalba; assembly: GCF_951394435.1. Classification (NCBI taxonomy): domain Eukaryota; kingdom Metazoa; phylum Chordata; class Mammalia; order Artiodactyla; family Delphinidae; genus Stenella; species Stenella coeruleoalba. The sequence goes on from NC_137152.1 coordinate 52,497,003, forward strand.
TTATCACCATCTCTACTGCTACCACTCAAGCCAAGACTGCCATCATCTTTCACCTATATTACTGCAGTAGCTTCCTAAATAGGATAGCTGATAGCACTTTAGCCCTCCTACTACATTGTCCACACAGCAGCTAGTTAGCTTGATGGCCATCTTGAAGATGGCAGACCACATTGCCACTGTTGGACCCTGGTCCCTGGTTTGCAGAGGAGCAGAGCAGACCTCATTCACAAATAATTATGTATGTCTATTCTAAACTGTCTGGGGACTACCTGAAGGACTAATGAAAGCATCCATTTCTGTGTCACTTAATGTGGAATTCAGGGCAAAAAAACTTCCTGAATTTGATGAAAGACATGAATCTATGCATCCAGGAATCTCAACAAACTCCAATAGGATAAATTCAAAGATATATACCCTGAGACACACTTTAAAAGTTTTTTCAAAAGCCAAAAACAGAGACATTCTTGAAAGCAGCAGGAAGGAAGCAATTTGTCATGTAAAAAAAATCATCAATAAGATTAACGGCCAATTTCTCATCAGAAACCATGGTGGTCAGAAAACAGAGGAATGACATATTAAAGTGCTGACAACAAAACAAAACAAAAAGCTGTCAACCAAGAATTCGATATATGGCAAAAATCCCCTTTGAAAACTATGGAAAATTCAAACATTCCCAATCAAACAAAAGCTGAGAAAATTCATTATCAGTAGAATTTACAAAATTTACAAAATTACAATAAATAATAAAGGGAACCATTCAAGTTGAAATGGAATGGCACTAGTCAATAATTCTAAGCCATATGAAAATATAAAGTTACCCAGTAAAAGTAACTATGAATGCATATAAAAGCCAGGATTATTGCGTTTTTGTTTTGTAACTCCAATTATTCATTTACTATATCACTTAAAAGACAAATGCATAAAGTAATTATAAATCTATGTTACTGGACACAAAATGTAAAAAATGTAATTTTTTAAAAATACAAATAGAAGGGGTAAAGTATTTGTATGCTACTGAAGTTAAGTGGGTAAAGATTCAAGCTCAACTGTTATGAATTTACTATGTTAAAGGTAATCCCCATGGTAACAACAATAAGATATCTAAAATACAAGTATACCTCATTTTATGGCACTTGGCTTTATCGCTCTTCACAGATATTGCATTTTTTTTTTTTTTTACAAATTGAAGGCTTGTGGCAACCCTGCATTGAAGAAGTCTATCAGTGCCATTTTTCCAGCAGCATTTGCTCACTTAAGTGTCTCTGTGTCACACTTTGGTAATTCTCACTGTATTTCAAACTTTTTCACTATATTATATTTATTATAGTGGTCTGTGGTCAGTGATCATTGATGCTATTATTGCAAAAAAAATTATGGCTTGCTGAAGGCTCAAGATGATTAGCATTTTTTAGTAATAAAGTATTTTTAATTTAAAGTGTGTACATTAATTTTTTAGACATAATGCTATTGTACACATAATAGACTACAGTATAGTGTAAACATAACTTTAATATGAACTGGAACACCAAAAATTTGTGTGACTCATTTTATTGTGATATTCACTTTATTGTGGTGGTCTGGAATTGAACCTGCAATATCTCTGAGATATGCCTGTATAAACACAAAAGGGAATGACAAGAGAATCAAAATGGTTCACGGCAAAATTCAAATACAGATAAAATAATATAGTAATGAGGAACTAAGGAACAAAAGACATAAGATGCAAAGAAAACAATAGCAAAATGACAGAAGTAAGTCCTTACATGTCATTAATTACTTTAAATGTAAATTGACTACAATATCCAATCAAAAGGTATGGATTGGCTGAATTACCTTGAAAAACATGATCCCCTATATGCTGTCTACCAGAGACTCTACTTCAGCTCCAAAGACACAAATAGGTTGGAAGTGAACAAATGGAAAAACATACTCCATGCAAATAGAAACCAAAAAAGAGCTGAGGTGACTTTATTGGGTAAAATGCCAGATAAAATAAACTTTAAGTCAAAAAGTGTTATGAGACAAATAAGGACATTATATATTAATAAAATGGACATTCATAAAGAATATATATAAATTACTAAGAAATATGCACCAAAGAAAAGAGCCCTCAAGTGTATAAAGCAAATATTGACAGAAATGAAGGAAGAAATACACAATTCTACAATAGTAGCTGAAGATTTGAATACCCACTTTCAATAATGGATAAATCATCTAGACAGAAGATCAATAAGGAAGCAGAAGACGTGAACAACATTATAAACCATCTACATCTAACAGACATATAAAACACCCTACATAGCAAGAGCAGAAAACACATCCTTCTCAAGTATACACAGAACATTTTCCAGGATAGACAATATGTCAGGACACAAAATAAGTCTAAATAAACAACCACAATGGAATGAAGCTCAAAATCAGTAACAGAAGGGAAAACTGTAAAATTCACAAATATGTGGAAATTAACACTCAAACAATCAATGGGACAAAAACGGAATCACAAGGGGAATTAGAAAATACTTAGAGATAAATAAAAATGAAAATGAAACATACAGAAACTTATGGGATGCAACAAAGGCCAGGTTCAGAGTGAAATTTAAGTTGTAAATGCATATATTAAAAAAGAAGAAAGATGTAAAATCAATAGCTGTCAAAGATATGGCCAAGAATGTGAAGCAAGAGACCCTGAGCTCACCTGTTCGTATGGGCACAGCAAAATTACAACCATTCACAGAGCAACTATTGATGAGAAAGACTGGAAGACTAGCAGTTAAATTTTCTACAACTAAAGATATAAAGAAGCGACCACAATGAAACTGGTAGGAGGGGTGGAGGGAAGAGATGCAGTATAGTCAATACCCATACTCCTGGTGACGCACAGACAGGAAGATAATTAAAATTGCATTAAAGTTGTATGGTTATCCCCAAGGAGTGAGGAGTCCAAGCCCCAGACTGGGTTCCCAAGCCTGGGGGTCCTGTACTGGAAGAACAAGTCCTCAAAATGTTTGGCTTTGAAGGCCAGTGGGGTTTACTTTTGGGAGAGCCAGAGGGCTACGGGAAATAAAGACTCCACTCTCAAAGGGCAAACAATATCTCACATGCTCTGAAACCCAGGCAGAAGCAACAATTTGAAAGGAGCCTGGGTCAGCCCCACATTCTAATCTGAGAATGCCTCCCAGAAAGGTAGGAGGCAATTGGACTTTATCCTGAGGACACATACACTGGTGGCAACCATTTTAGGGAGCTTGTTCTACCACAAGGAAAATGGTATTGGCAAGCACCATTTTGGAATACTCCATCTAGCTTATTAGCACCAGGAAACAAACCTGCCCATCAGCCTTTAGGCACCAGTACTGAGATGGCTCAGGCCAAGCAACTAGCAGTGTGGGAAAACAGCCCTGACCCACCAGCAGACTGGCTGCCACAGAATCCCTGAGCTCACAGACACTCTAGAACCCAGTCCTGCCCACCAGAGGGCCCAGGACACAGCCCCACATACCAGTGTGCTGGCACTAGCACCTGGGCCAGTCTCACCCACCAGTGGGCAGGCACCATTGACAGAACCCCCTGAGACCTGCCCCCACCAAACAGTGAGCAGAAATACCAACTCCAGGATATCCATGCCATACAGACGAAGTCCCCAACACTGAGCACTGCCCACCAGTGAGTGGGTAACCAGTCCCGAAATCTCCTGGGCCCCAGCCCCATACAACTGCAGGCAGACACCAGCCCCAGGACCACCCCAGACACACAGCCTGTGATGTCAGGACCCAGATAACCCACCAATAGGCATCATCAGCCCTAGGTCGCCTTGGGACACAGGCCCACACAGCATCAGGGCAACACCAGCTCTGAGACTCTTTGGGCCCCTCAGCCAGCTGCCTTGGGAACTGGCCCCATCTACCAGGAGGACAACACTATATATATCAGGAAGAAGACAAGAATGCTCACACTCGCCACTTTTATTCAACACAGGATTGGAAGTCCTAGCCACCACAATCAGACCAGAAAAAGAAATAAAAGGAATCCAAAGTGGAAAGAAAGAAATTAGTAAAACTGTCATTGTTTGCAAATGACATGATACTATACACAGAAATCATAAAAATTTCACCAAAAAACTATTAGAACTCATCAATGAATTTGGTGAAGTTGTAGGATACAAAATTAATATACAGAAACCCATTGCATTTCTATACACTAACAACTAACTATCAGAAAGATAAATTAAGAAAAAAATCCCATTTAAAATTGCATCAAAAAGAAAAAAATACATAGGAATAAATCTAAGGAGTTAAAACATGGAAAGATATACTGTGTTCATGGAGTGGAAGAATTAATATTGTTAAAAAGAACATACTACCTAAGCTACTCTACAGAGTCAATGCAATCACTATTAAAATATCAATGGCATTTTTCACAGAATTAGAACAAATTATTTGCAAATTTGTATGGAAACACAAATTACCCCAAAAAGCCAAGCCAGTCTTAAGAAAGAAGAACAAAACTGAAGGTTTAATGCTCCCTGATTTCAAACTATCCTGTACCAAGCTACAGCAATGAAAATATGGTAATGGAAAAAAAAAACACCAGTTATGTAAGATCAATGGAATTGAACAGTCAAGAAATGACACCACAATTATATGGGCAATTAATCTACAACAAAGGAGGCAAGAATATACAACGTGGATAAGACAGCCTCTTCAATAAATGGTGCAGGGACAACTGGACAGTTAAGTTCAACAGAATCGAACTGGAGTGCTCTCTCACAATGTGCACAAAAATAAATTCAAAATGGATTAAAAACTTAAATGTCAGACCTGCAACCATACAACTTCTAGAAGACATAGATAGTAAGTTCTTTGACATTGGTCTTAGTAATACTTTTTGGATATGTTTCCTCAGGTAAGGGAGACAAAAACAAAAATAGCCAAATGGAACTACATCAAACTAAAAAGGATTTGCACAGAAAAGGAAACTATCAACGAAATGAAAAGCTACCTGCTTTCAAGGGAAAAGATATTTGCAAACAATATATCCAATAAATGGTTAATATCCTAAATATACATAAAGCTCATAAAACTGAACATCAAAAAAACAAACAATACAATTAAAAAATGGGCTGGGGGTCTGAAAAGACATTTTTCCAAAGGAGACATACAGTGACTTCCCTGGCAGTCGAGTGGTTAAGATTTCGCCTTCCAATGCAGTGGGTGGGGGTTTGATCCCTGGTCAGGGGAGCTATGATCCCACATGCATTGCAGACAAAAAAACAAAATATAAAACAGAAGTAATATTGTAAAAAGTTCAATAAAGACTTAAAAAAAAAGAAGAAGACATACAGATGGCCTACAGGCACATAAAACGATGCTCAACATCATTAAACATCAGGAAAATTCAAATCAGAACTGTAATGAAATATTGCCTCACACCTCTCAGAATGGCTATTATCAAAAAGACAACAAACAACAAGTGTTGGTAAGGATGTGGAGAAAAGTGAACCCTTGTACACTTTTGGTGGGAATGTACATTGGTGCAGTAAATACGGAAAACAGTATGGACATTCCTCAAAAATTTAAGAATAGTGCTTCCATACGATCCAGCAATTCCACTCCTGGGTATTTGTCAGAAGAAAACGAAAACACTAGTTAGAAAATATATATATGCGCCCCTATGTTCATAGCAGCATTATTTACAATACCCAATATATGAAAGCAACTTAAGTGCCTAGAAATAGATTAATGGATAAAGATGTTGTATATATATATATACACACACGATAGACGATTCCTCAGCCATAAAAAAAAAATTTTGCCATTCGTGAAAATATGGATGGACCTAGAGGGTATGATGTTAAGTGAAATAAGACAAAGACAAACACTCTATGATTTTGCTTATATGTGGAATCTAACTAACAAAACAAATGAACAAACATAACTAAACAGAAACAGAGTCATTACAAACAGGTGGTTGCCAGAGGGCACGGGAGTGGAGTGTGGAAAGTAATAGACGATGAGATTTAGAGACACAAACCTCCTTGCAAAATAAATGAGTCACAGGTATAAAAAAAACAATGTGAGAAATACAGGCAATAACTATATAATGTCTTCTTTTTTATTTATTTATTTTTCTAATTATTTTAACATCTTTATTGGAGTATAATTGCTTTACAATGGTGTGTTAGTTTCTGCTTTATAACAAAGTGAATCAGTTATACATATACATATGTTTCCATATCTCTTCCCTCTTGCGTCTCACTCCCTCCCACCCTCCCTATCCCACACCTCTAGGTGGTCACAAAGCACCGAGCTGATCTCCCTGTGCTATGCGGCTGCTTCCCACTAGCTATCTATTTTACATTTGGTAGTGTATATATGTCCATGCCACTCTCCCACATTGGCACAGCTTACCCTTCCCCCTCACCATACCCTCAAGTCCATTCTCTAGTAGGTCTGTGTCTTTATTCCCGGCTTGCCCCTAGGTTCTTCATGACATTTTTTTTCTTAGATGCCATATATATGTGTTAGCATACGGTATTTGTTTTTCTCTTTCTGACTTACTTCACTCTGTATGAGAGACTCTAGGTCCATCCACCTCACTACAAATAACTCAATTTCGTTTCTTTTTATGGCTGAGTAATATTCCATTGTATATATGTGCCACATCTTCTTTATCTATTCATCTCTTGATGGACACTCAGGCTGCTTCCATGTCCTGGCTATTGTAAATAGAGCAGCAATGAACATTTTGGTACATGACTCTTTTTGAATTATGGTTTTCTCAGGGTATATGCCCAGTAGTGGGATTGCTGGGTCGTATGGTACTTCCATTTTTAGTTTTTTAAGGAACCTCAATACTGTTCTCCATAGTGGCTGTATCAATTTATGTTCTCACCAACAGTGCAAGAGTGTTCCCTTTTGTCCACACCCTCTCCAGCATTTATTGCTTGTAGATTTTTTGATGATGGCCATTCTGAATGGTATGAGATGATATCTCATTGTAGTTTTGATTTGCATTTCTCTAATGCTTAATCATGTTGAGCATTCTTTCATGTGTTTGTTGGCAGTCTGTATATCTTCTTTGGAGAAATGTCTATCTAGGTCCTCTGCCCATTTTTGGATTGGGTTGTTTGTCTTTTTGATATTGAGTTGCATGAGCTGCTTGTATATTTTGGAGATTAATCCTTTTTCAGTTGTTTCACTTGCAAATATTTTCTGCCATTCTGAGGGTTGTCCTTTGCTCTTGTTTATGGTTTCCTTTGCTATGCAAACGCTTTTATGTTTCATTAGGCCCCACTTGTTTATTTTTGTTTTTATTTCCATTTCTCTAGGAGGTGGGTCAAAAAGGATCTTGCTGTGATTTATGTCATAGAGTGTTCTGCCTATGTTTTCCTCTAAGAGTTTGATAGTTTCTGGCCTTACATTTAGGTCTTTAATCCATTTTGAGTTTATTTTTGTGTATGGTGTTAAGGAGTGTTCTAATTTCATACTTTTACATGTACCTGTCCAGTTTTCCCAGCACCACTTATTGAAGAGGCTGTCTTTTCTCCACTCCATATTCTTGCCCCCTTTATCAAAGATAAGGTGACTATATGTGCATGGGTGTACCTCTGGGATTTCTATCCTGTTCCATTGATCTATATTTCTGTTCTTGTGCCAGTAGCATACTGTCTTGATTACTGTAGCTTTGTAGTGTATTCTGAAGTTAGGGAGCCTGATTCCTCCAGCTCCGTTTTTCTCTCTCAAGATTGCTTTGGTTATTTGGGGTCTTTTGTGTTTCCATACAAATTGTGAAATTTTTTGTTCTAGTTTTGTGAAAAATGCCAGTGGTAGATTGATAGGGATTGCATTGAATCTGTACATTGCTTTGGGTAGTAGAGTCATTTTCACAATGTTGATTCTTCCAATCCAAGAACATGGTATATCTCTCCATCTATTTGTATCATCTTTAATTTCTTTCATCAGTGTCTTATAATTTTCTGCATACAGGTCTTTTGTCTCCTTAGGTAGGTTTATTCCTAGATATTTTATTCTTTTTGTTGCAGTGGTACATGGGAGTATTTTCTTAATTTCACTTTCAGATTTTTCATCATTAGTGTATAGGAATGCTAGGGATATCTGTGAATTAATTTTGTATCCTGCTACTTTACCAAAATCATTGATTAGCTCTAGTAGTTTTCTGGTAGCATCTTTAGGATTCTCTATGTATAGTATCATGTCATCTGCAAACAGTTACAGCTTTACTTCTTCCTTTCCGATTTGGATTCCTTCTATTTCTTTTTCTTCTCTGATTGCTTTGGCTAAAACTTCCAACACTATGTTGAATAATAGTCGTGAGAGTGGGCAACCTTGTCTTTTTCCTGATCTTAGTGGAAATCGTTTCACTTTTTCAGCATTGAGGACGATGTTGGCTGTGGATTTGTCATATATGGCCTTTAATATGTTGAGGAATGTTCCCTCCATGCCTATTTTCTGCAGAGTTTTTAATCATAATTGGATGTTGAATTTTGTCAAAAGCTTTCTCTGTATGTAATGTATTTTTATGGTAATATATCATAACTAGACCTATGGTGGTGATTATTTTGAACTCTATAAAAATGTGGAATCACTATGTTGCTCACTAGTAACTAACATAGTGTTGTAGGTCAATTATACATCACAAACAAAGTCATAGGAAAAGATATCTCATTTGTGGTTACCAGAGACATGGGGTGAGGGGAGGGGGAACTGAATGAACGTAGTCAAATGATAGGTAGTTGCAGTTATAAGATAAATTAATACTAGAAACATAATGTACAACACATTAAATATAATTAACACTACTGTATATTTTACCTGAAATTTGTTAAGAGAGAAAATCCTATGAGTTTTCATCAAAAGAAAAAATTTTTTCTATTTCTTTAATTTTGGATCTGCATGAGATTATAGGTGTTCAGTGAACTTATTGTGATAATCATCTCCTGATGTATAGAAGTCAAATCATTATGTTCTATACCTCAACTTATAGTCTATGTGTCAATTATACCTCAATAAAACTATAAAACTATAGGAAAAAAACCCATAACCACATCAGTGTAAAAACATGTTGTATATTTAAAATACCTTAAAGTCCTAATATATATATTTAACACATCTTCCCACTCAAAAAAAAAAACTTTCATATACACCTCAAGGAATTAGAAGAAGAAGAGCAAATTAAGCCCAAAGATAGCAGAATGTAGGAATAACACTTAGAGTGAAGAGAATGAAATAATAGGAAGAACAATAGAGAGAACCAAAAACAAAATGTCAGTGCCTTGGAAAAAAAATTGACAAAGCTTTAAGCAAACTGACTAAGAAATAGAGAAGAGACAAATTAAATTTAGAAATGAAACTGGGGACATTACTACCAACCTTACAGAAATAAAAAGGATTATAAGAGAATATGATGAAAAGTTGTATGCCAACAAATTAGACAACCTAGATGAAATGAACAAATTGCAGGAAACACTCAAAGTACCTAAACTGCCTCAGGAAGCAATAGAAAATTGTAACACACCTCTAAGAAGTAGAAAGATTGAATCAGTAATCAGAAACCTCCCAACAGAAAAAGTGTCCAGGCCTTCACTGGTGAATTCTACTTCATTTTCTGAGGCCAACATTACACTGATACCCAAGTCAGAGAAAGACATCACAAGAAAATAAAATTATAGACCAATATCAGTTATGAATATAGATGTAAAATCCCTCAACAATATACTAAAAAACTGAAGCTAAGAGAATAGTGAAATGATTATACACCATGACCAAGTGGGTTTTTCCCCAGGACCACAAGGGTGGTTCAACATAAGAAAATCAATGTAATAAACCACATTAATAGAATGAAAGGGAAAAACAAAACACATGATCATTTTGATTGATGCAGAAAAGTCATCTGTCAAAATTCAAAATCCTTTCATGATAAAAACACTCTGGGCTTCCCTGGTGGAGCAGTGGTTGAGAGTCCACCTGCCGATGCAGGGGACATGGGTTCGTGCCCTGGTCCAGGAAGATCCCACATTCCGCGGAGTGGCTAGGCCCGTGAGCCATGGCTGCTGAGCCTGCATGTCCAGAGCCTGTGCTCTGCAACGGGAGAGGCCACAACAGTGAGAGGCCCGCATACCGCCAAAAAAAAAAAAAAAAAAAAAAACAGAAAAACAAAAAACTCTGAAAACTAGGAATAGAAGGGAATTTCCTTAACATAATAAAGGGCATTTATATTGCATTATATATATGGCAAAAGGCGGAAAGCTTTCCCTCTAAGGTCAGGAACAAGACAAGGATGCCTGGTTTCTCCACTGTTATTCAACATTGTACTGGAAGTTCTAGCCAGGGCAATTAGGCAAGAAAAAGAAATAAAATGCATCCATATTGGAAAGGAAGAAATAAAACCATTTCTATTCATAGATAACATGATCCTATATATACAAAATCCTAAGGAATCCACTGGAAAGCTACAATAGCTAGTAACTGTATTCAGCAAAGTTGCAGGGTACATAATCAACACAAAATAATCTTTGTTCCTAGCTAGAGGATGTTAACATAAATTGCCAGGTTTAAGACATTGGTTCTGGTTCAGCAAATCTCCCCTCTACATGCCGAGGAGGCTCTTCTGGCCAAATAAGGCTGGGACTACCTGGGCTGGCAAGACCAGCTGTGGAGCTGGCAGCTGTTGACCTTCTCCTCCTCCCACTTGGAAGTGGATGTTAAGTTATATAACCTCCTCCACCCACTTGGAAGAAAGACAAAAAAACCCACCAGTTACATAGGATCAACGGAATGGAACAGAGAGCCCAGAAATGACACCACAATTATATGTGCAATTAATCTACAACAAAGGAAGTAAGAATATACAATGAGGATAAGATAGCCTCTTCAATAAATGGTACTGGGAAAACTGGACAGCTAAGTTCAACAGAATTGAACTGGAGTACTCTGTCCACAGGACATGGGACTCTGGCATTTAGCAATACACTCAGGCCCTTCTCCACAAGGGCAACAGCAAAGATTTAATAATTTCTTTCTGGGGGTTCAGAGAAGAAATAATAAACATAACAAATTAGAAAACTCAAAACTATACTGTAAGATTAACCTTCAACAGTACATACTAAATTCATATTCAGTACCATCTTTAAATTAAGGAAAAATTAGGAAAAAGGAGATGGCACAGTTCAGCAACTTCCCAGACAACCAAGACACGTGAGGTCACTGGCTTTCAATCTCTGCCCTAAGGGAAATTCTATAAGGTAGGTACTATTACTTATCCCATATAGTTAAGGAAACTAAGGCCCAGAGAAGTTAAGTGACTTCCATAAGCTCAAGAGCTAGTAAACTGAAGAGCTGCGATGCAAACTCAGGTAGTTTAGCTCCACAGTCCACAGTTAAACCACTATACTATATAAAATAATATTATGTGTTGCTTAGGGAAATTCACATATGTGAGAAAAGGAAGGGAAAGTCATAATAGGATAGAAAGGTCTATATGTAAAGATAATTAGGAGGATAAACCCACAGAGCTTATCTCAACCACTGCCTCCTTGTATATATTAGGTGGGCCAAAAACTTCATTTGGATTTTTCCAAAAGATGGCTCTAGCAGTGCTTAGTTGTCTTTAACTTCATTCAAAACAATTTTGTTAAACTGTACTGTGACAGCTGTCATATTAGCATGCATTTTAAAATAAAACTTATCAAAATTGGTGAATTTTTGTGTAGCCATTTTAACACTGAAAATGGAAGAAAAAGGCAACATTTTCAGCATATTATGCTTTATTATTTCAAGAAAGGTAAAAACACAACTGAAACGTAAAGAAAGATTTGTGCAGTGTAACAAGAAGGTTCTGTGACTGATCGAACATGTCAAAAGTGGTTTGCGAAGGTTCATGCTGTAGACTTCTTGCTGGACGATGCTCCACAGTCGGGTAGACCAGTTGAAGTTGATAGCGATCAAAATCAAGACATTAATTGAGAACAATCAATGTTATACCACACAGGAGATAGCTGACATACTCAAAATATCCAAATCAAGCATTGAAAATCATTTGCACCAGCTTGGTTATGTGAGTCGCTTTGGTGTTTGGGTTCCACATAAGTTAAGTGAAAAAAAACTTTCTTGACCGTATTTCCTCATGCAATTCTCTACTTAAACGTAATGAAAATGTTCCGCTTTTAAAACAAATTGTGATGAGCAATGAAAAGTGGGTACTGTACAATAATGTGGAACAGAAGAGATCGTGGGGCAAGCGAAATGAACGACCACCAACCACACCAAAGGCTGGTCTTCATCCAAAGAAGGTGATGTTGTGTATATGGTGGGATTGGAAGGGAGTCCTCTATTATATGAGCTTTACCCAGAAAACCAAATGCTTCATTCCAACAAGTACTGCTCCCAGTTAGAGCAACTGAAAGCAGCACTCGACGAAAAGCATCTGGAATTAGTCAACAGAAAATGCATAATCTTCCATCAGGATAATGCAAGACCCCATGTTTCTCTGATGACCAGGCAAAAACTGTTACAGCTTGGCTGGGAAGTTCTGATTCATCTGCTGTATCCAACAAACATTGCACCTTTGGATTTTCATTTATTTCAGTCTTTACAAAATTCTCTTAATGGAAAAAATTTCAATGACCTGGAAGACTTTAAAAGGCACCTGGAAGAGTTCTTTGCTCAAAAAGATAAAAAGTTTTGGGAAGATGAAATTATGTAGCTGCCCGAAAAATGACAGAAGGTAGTAGAACAAAAGGGTGAATACATTGTTCAATAAAGTTCTTGGTGAAAATGAAAAATATGTGTTTCATTTTTACTTTAAAAACTTAAGGAACCTTTTGGCCAGCCCAATACATACACACCAGATTTTCACTGGAAAACTTGCTACAGGAAATATTAATATTTTAAATGTTTTTGAATTTAAAAAATTATAACATATACTCTGAAAAAATACTCTGCACAAGTCTCAATAAAAATGTTCACCAACTGAACACAGCTGTGTAATCAGCAGTCAGATCAAGAAAACATTACCAACACTGGTAAAGTCCCCCTTGTGCCTATTTTTGCCACTAATACCCCACTCTGAGGGAACACTTATCCTGGCTTCTAACACCATCACTTAGTTTTGTCTGTTTTTGAACTGTACAGAAATGGGCTCATGCAGAAAGTAATCTTTTGTGATTGGCTTTTCTCCCTCGCAACCTTGTATTTGTTGGATTCATCCATTGTGGTGTACAACAACTCTAGTTCATTCATTCTCATGGCTAAAGTAATATGAATTTTATCACCCATTCAATTATTGAAAGACTTTATTGATCATTTTTTTAATCCATCCATAGCAGTCCCACAAAGCTGGGTTCAGAGTGCAGTATAGTGGAAAGAATATAGTTTGTGGAGCAACACAAATCTGGTTGAAGCTTGCTTCTGTTAATAACTGTGTGTCCTTGGAAAAGCTATTTGACTATTATGTCTTTACTTTCTCATCTATAGGATGTGGATAATAATGCTTAACCGAGATAACATATAGCAAGTAGCAAGTAGGTGGTAATTATTATGATAAGTCTTGTAAAATATTCAATTATGGCTCAAAAATCATTTATGGATTACTCTCAGAAAGCTTAGCTCTTAGGCACCTTGACTACTAGATTCTTCCTGCTAATGTATTCCTGTGGCCATTGAGACCCAAACTGAACTAGGGGCCATCTAAAATTCAATTTATTTGCAGCTGTTGATGGTGATTTGCTGCTGCTTTCTTCCCCTCTCTCCCAGGACACTGACATTTGGAATACAGGGCACACTAATATCCTTGTCTTCATCTACCCAGAATATCAGTTTTGTGCCTTCTTCCATCTTCTGCATTTGTTCAACCCCATCTACCTCCAGAATAGGCCCTTTTCCTGAAGTTCTTTCTTTGATCTCTGTTCGTGGAGAACAAACAGCAATAAGACTGAAAACCCGATGTCTTGCTGTCGATGCTTTCTTGCCTACTGTCTGTTGGGTGAGAATACACTATATCATAGCTTCGACACCAGCTCCAACTCCCCCCAAAATGGGTTAAATGCAGACTCAGATATCTTAGACAGTTTGGCCCTGGTCCCACCAGAGTGTACACAAAGGCTCCATTCAGTGGTGGTTCTTCTCTGGCAAAGGCATCCTTGAAAGAGAACTGAAAATATCATACTGTGGGCAACTCTAACATGACCCAAAAAGATATGAATCAAAGGGTAAAAATACTCTCCCTGTCATGTGACTATGGAGGATGACTGAATCTTTATTTTGTCCTCTCCAGTCAACAGCCCAGCATTCTACAGTGTGGGATGAAAGACCCATTATGAAAAGAGCTGGACTGAGCCTTGTTTGTCCTCTCTGGACCTTGGGGCAGAGGGGCAGGGATAAGCTGCATGGTGGTGAGAAGGGGAATAGTGGTGGGAAGGAGTCTGCCAATCAAGTAATAGCTAAAATATAGACATGGGGGAGGACTCACAAACTTTGCATGTGCTGGAACTTTTGAGAGGTGAGGATAGAAGGAGTTAATGAAACAGGAGTCTAGAGAAGGTGGACAAAGAACTCTGAGCCTAGTAGACAAGAAATTAGGAGAAAAAGGTAAAGAAGGGGATCATCCTTGATCTGTCTCAGCCACGAGAAATTAATTAACCCAATACAAGAAATTTCAAACTTCATGGACTCAGAGGCAAGAAACTTGAGTTCAAATCTTGGATTTATTACTTGCTTTTGCCACTATAAAATGAGCCTAATAATAACCACCAACAAGATTTAATTAAAGTTCAAACTAAAATAATAATGTTATCAACCCCAAGTGAAAAGCGAAGGTGTGGCTGACATAAGTTGAGGGTTAAAATGTGTTAAAGGAAGACAGAAGTGCTAATTTCTTCATCTTACAAAGCCACAAGTCAAAAGTTGATGGAACATCCTTGGCAACACTTGTTATTTGTAGTCTTTTTGATGACAGCCATTCTGACAGGTGTGAGGTGATATCTCACTGTTGTTTGATTTGCATTTCCCTGATGGATAGTGGTTTTTTAAATTGATGTAGTCCCATTTGTTTATTTTTTGCTTTTGTTTCCCTTGCCTAAGGAGACATATGCAAAAAAATATTACCAAGACTGATGCCAAAGAACTTAGAGCCTATGGTTTCTTCTAGAACTTTTATAGTTGTAGGTGTGACATTTAAGTCTTTAATCCATTTTGAATTTATTTATTTTTCTGCATGGTGTGAGAGAGTACTCCAGTTTGATTCTTTTGCATGTAGCTGCCCAGTTTTCCCAACACCATTTATTGAAGATGCTGTCTATTCCCCATTTTATATTCTTGCCTCCTTTGTCATAGATTAATTGACCATATAAGTGTGAGTTCATTTCTGAGCTCTCTATTCTGTTCCATTGATCTGTGTCTGTTTTAGTACCTGTACCATACTGTTTTGATTTGCATAGCTTTGTAGTACAGTGTGAAAACATGAAGTCTGATGTCTCCAGCTTTATTCTTCTTTCTAAGTATTACTTTGGCTAGAGAGGTCTTATGTGGTTCCAAACAAATTTTAGAATTATTTGTTCTACTTCTGTGAAAAATACCATTGGTATTTTAATAGGGGTTGCACTGAATCTGTAGATTGGTTTGGATAGTATGGACATTTTAACAATATTAATTCTTCCCATCCAAGAACATAGTATATCTTTCCCTCTGTTGGCATCATCTTCAATTTCTTTCATCAGCTTCTTATAGTTTTCACAGGACAGGTCTTTTACCTCCTCAGTTAGATTTATTCCTAGGTATTTTATTCTTTCTGATGTGATTATAAATAAGATTATTTCCTTTATTTCTCTTTCTGATAGTTCATTGTTAATGTATAGAAATGCAACAGATTTTTGTACATTATTTTTTGTATCCTGCAATTTTACCAAATTCATTGATGATTTCTAGGCAATAAATAACAAGTGTTGGTGAGGACATGGAGAAAAGGGAACCCTCATGCATTGTTGGTAGGAAGGTAAATTGGTCCAGCAACTATGGAAAACACAATGGACATAACTCAAAAATTTAAAAATAGAGCTTCCAATATGATCCAGCAATTCCTTTCCCAGGTATCCATCTGAAGAATGTGAAAAACACTAATTAGAAAAGATATATGCACCACTATTTTCCTTGCAGTATTATTTACAATAGCCTAGATATGAAAGCAACCTAAGTGTCCATCAACAGATAAATAGATAAACAAGATGTGGTATATACACACAATGAAATATTACTTAGTTAAATAAAGGAATGAATTCTTGCTATTTATGACAACATGGATGGACATAGAAGGTATTATGATAAGTGAAATAAGTCAGACAAAGAAAGACAAATTCTGTATGATTTTACTTATATGTGGAATCTAAAAATCAAAACAAATGAACAAACATAAGAAAACAGAAATTAAGAGTTATAGATCTGGAGAACATACAGATGGTTGCTAGAGGGAAGGGAAGTGGGAGGAGGAAAGAAATAGGTGAGGTAGATTAACAGATATAAACTTCCAGTTACAAAATGAATGAGTCATGGGCATGAAATGTACAGTATGGGGAATATAGTCAGTAACTATATAATATCATTGTATGGTGACAGATGAAAGCTAGACTTAACGTGGTGATTTTTGTGAAACATACGGAAAAATCAAATCAATATCCAGCACAAACTAAGACAATGGTGTAGGTCAATTATACTTCAAAAACAAACTAACCAATAAACAAACAAACTCATAGAAAAAAAGATCAAGTTTGTGGCTATCAGAGTCTGTGGGTGGGGGGCGGGGAGGATAAAGGCAGTCAAAATGTGCAAGCTTCCAGTTATAAGATAAATAAGTAGTAGGGATGTAATGTACTACATGATATATATAATTAACACTACTGTATGTTATACATGAAAATCGTTAAGAGAGTAAATCCTAAGAGTTCTCATCACAAGGAAACAAGGTTTTCTATTTTTTTTTAATTTTGTATCTATATAAAATGATTGATATTCACTAAACTTACTGTGAAACACATTTCATGATTTAAGTCAAATCATGCTGTACACCTTATACAGTGCTGTATGTCAACTGTATCTCAATAAAACCGGAAGAAAAAAGGTACTAAAAAGTAATAAATTTTGGGCTTCCCTGATGGCACACTGGTTAGGAATCCACCTGCCAATGCAGGGGACACAGGTTCTAGCCCTGGTCTAGGAAGACCCCATATGCCGAGGTGCAACGAAGCCCATGCTCCACAACTACTGAGTTTGTTCTCTACAGCCTGCAAGCCACAACTACTGAGCCCACATGCCACAACTACTGAAGCCTGCATGCCTAGAACCTGTGCTCTGCAACAACAGAAGCCATTGCAATGAGAAGCCCATGCACGGCAATGAGGAGTAGTCCCCACTCACCAGAACTAGAGAAGGCCCACGCGC
Source organism: Stenella coeruleoalba (assembly GCF_951394435.1). Classification (NCBI taxonomy): domain Eukaryota; kingdom Metazoa; phylum Chordata; class Mammalia; order Artiodactyla; family Delphinidae; genus Stenella; species Stenella coeruleoalba. Next base: position 52,514,447 of record NC_137152.1, read on the forward strand.
ATCAACGAAGACCCAACACAGCCAAAAATAAGTTTAAAAAATAAATATTTTTTTTAAAAAATAATAAATATTGATACACACACAAAAGAGAAGTTAATGAGTAGGAAATAGGGGTTTAAGTACATTTTTTAAAGTAACAGGGGACCTTCAAGATGGTGGAGGAGTAAGACGTGGAGATCACCTTCCTCCCCATAAATACATCAAAAATACATCTACATGTGGAACAACTCCTACAGAACACCTACTGAACACTAGCAGAAGACCTCAGACTTCCCAAAAGAAAAGAAAATCCCGACATACCTGGGTAGGGCAAAAGAAAAAAGAAAAAAAAAGAGAGACAAAAGAATAGGGATGGGACCTGCACTTCTGGGAGGGAGCTGTGAAGGAGAAAAAGTTTCCACACACTAGGAAGCCCCTTCACTGGTGGGGACAGGAGGGGGTAAGCTTTAGAGCCACCGAGGAGAGCACAGCAACAGGGGTGCAAAGGGGAGAGATTCTCACACAAAGGATCAGTGCCAACCAGCACTCACCAGCCTGAGACGCTTGTCTGCTCACCCGCCGGGGTGGGTGGGGCCTGGGAGCTGAGGCTCGGGCTTCAGAGGTCAGATCCCAGGGAGAGGACAGGGGTTGGCTGCATGAACACAGCCTGAAGGGGGCTAGTATGCCATAAGTAACTGGGACAGAGTCTGGGAAAAAATCTGGACCTGCCTAAGAGGCAAGAGACTGTTGTTTCAGGGTGCGCGAGGAGAGGGGATTCCTTCCATGTCTGCCCACAGAAGGCAGAACACCACCAAAACGAGCTCCAGAGAAAGGCGCGAGCCAGGCTAACAGCTCGGATGGCAGAGATGGGCATGAAACACTAACGTTGCTGCTGCAGCCACCAAGAATCCTGTGTGCAAGCACAGGCCACTATCCAAACACCTGAGACCCCTGGGAACCTGTGCAGCCTGCCACTACCAGGGTCCCATGATCCAGGGAAAACTTCCCGGGGAGAATACATGGTGCGTCTCAGGCTGTTGCAATGTCATGCTGGCCTCTGCAACTGAAGGCTCGCCCTGCGTTCCAATTATAAGTACCGAACTCCTCCCTCCCCGTAGCATGAGTAAGATAGAGCCCCCTAATCAGCCACTGCTTTAACCCCAACCTGTCTGGGTAGGAACAGGAGCCTGAGGGCAACGTACATGCAGAGGTGGAGCCAAAACAAAAGCTGAACCCCAGGAGCTATACAAACTAAGAAGACAACGGGAAATTTCTCCATGCAGCCTCAGGAGCAGCAGATTAAATCCCTACAATCAACTTGAGGTACCCTACATCTGGGGAATACCTGAATAGAGAATGAATCAACCCAAAATTGAGGCAGTGGATTTTGGGAGCAACTGTAGACTTGGGGTTTGCTATCTGCGACTAACTTGTAGACTTGGGGTTTGCAATCTGTGACTGACTTGTTTCTGATTTTAATGTTTATCGTAGTATAGTTTTCAGTGCTTGTTATCAATGGTGGATTTGTTTATTGGTTTGGTTGCTCTCTCTTTTATTTTCATTACTTGTTAAATTTTTTATTTTAATAATTTTAATTTTTTTCTATTTTAATAATTTCATTTTATTTTATTATTATCCTTTTTCTTTTTTTTTGTCTCCCTTTAATTCAGAGCCATCTGGCTGACAGGGTCTTGGGGCTGTGGCCTGGTATCAGGCCTGAGCCTCTGAGGTGGGAAAGCCGAGTAAAGGGTATTGGACCACCCTCCCAGCCCCATGTAATATCAATCGGCGAGAGTTCTCCCAGAGATCTCCATCTTGACAGTAAGAGCCAACTCCACCCAACGGCCAGAAAGCTCCAGTACTGGATGCCCCATGCCAAACAACTAGCAAGAAAGGAACACAACCCCATTCATTAGCAGAGAGGCTGTCTAAAATCATACTAAGTTCACAGACACACCAAAACACAACACCAGACATGGCAATACCCACCAGGAAGACAAGATCTAGACCCACCGACCAGAATACAGGCACCATGCACCTCCACCAGGAAGCCGACACAAGCCACTGGACCAACTTCACCCATTAGGGGCAGACACCAGAAACAATGGGAATTATGAACATGCAGCCTGCATAAAGGAGACCCCAAACACAGTAGGTTAAGCAAAATGAGCCGACAGAAAAATATTCAGCAGATGAACAAGCTACGTAAAAACCCACCAGAACAAACAAATGTAAAGGAAATAGTCTACTTGAAAAACAATTCAGAGGAACGATACTAAAGATGATCCAAAATCATGGAAATAGAATGGAGAAAATACAAGAAATGTTTAACAAGGAACAAGAAAAACTAAAGAGCAAAGAAACAATGATGAACAACACAATAAATGGAATTTTAAATGCTCTAGAAGAAATCAATAGAATAACTGAGGCAGGAGAATGGATAAGTGACCTGGAAGATTAAATAGTTGAAATAACGACCACAGAGCAGAATAAAAAAATAAGAATGAAAGGAATTGAGGACAGTCTCAGTGACCTCTGGGACAACATTAAATGCACCAAAATTTGAATTATAGGGGTCCAAGAAAAAGAAGAGAAAAAGAGAGGGTCTGAGAAAATATTTCAAGACATTATAGTTGAAAACTTCCGTAATATGGGAAAGGAAATAGTCAATAAAGTCCAGGAAGCACAGAGAGCCCCATACAGGATAAATCGAAAGAAAAACATGCCAAGACACATATTAATCAAACTGTCAAAATTTAAACACAATGAACAAATATTAAAAGCAGCAAGGAAAAAGTTACAAATAACATAAAAGGTAATCCCCATAAGATTAACAGCTGATCTTTCAACAAAAACTATGAAAGCCAGAAGGGAGAGGCAGGACATATTTAAACTGGTGATAGGGAAAAGCATACAACCAAGATTACTCTATGCAGCAAGGATCTCATTCACATTTGATGGAGAAATTAAAACCTTTACAGACAAGAAAAAGTTAAGAGAATTCAGCATCACCAAAGCAGCTTTACAACAAAGGCTAAAGGAAATTCTCTAGGCAGGAAAAATAAGAGAAGGAAAAGACCTACAAAAACAAACCCAAAACAATTAAGAAAATGGTAATAGGAACATACATACTGATAATTACCTTGAATGTAAGTGGATTAAATGATCCAACCAAAAGACATACACTGGCTGAATGGATACAAAAACAAGACCCATATATATGCTGTCTACAAGAAACACACTTCAGACCTAGGGACAGACACTCTGAAAGTGAGGGTATGGAAAAGATATTCCATGCTAATGGAAATCAAAATAAAGCTGGAGTACCAATTCTCATATGAAACAAAAAAGACTTTAAAATAAAGACTATGACTAAAGACAAGGAAGGACACTACATGATAATCAAGGGATCAATCCAAGAAGAAGATATAACAATTGTAAATATTTATGCACCCAACATACGAGCACCTCCATACATAAGGCAAATGCTAACAGCCAAAAAAGGGGAAATCAACAGTAACACAATACCAGTAGTGGACTTTAATGCCTCACTTACACCAATGGACAGATCATCCAAAATGAAAATAAACAAGGAAACACAAGCTTTAAATGATACATTAAACAAGATGGACTGAATTGATATTTATATGACATTCCATCCAAAAACAACAGAATACACTTCCTTCTCAAGTGCTCATGGAATATTCTCCAGGATAGATCATAGCTTGGGTCACAAATCAAGCCTTGGCAAATTTAAGAAAATTGAAATCATATCAAGGATCTTTTCTGACCATAAAACTATGAGATTAGATATCAATTACAGGAAAAAACTGTAAAAAACACAAACACATGGAGGCTAGACAATACGCTACTAAATAACCGAGATGACTGAAGAAATCAAAGAGGAAAGCAAAAAATACATAGAAATAAATAACAATGAAAACACAATGACCTTAAGCCTATGGGATGCACCAAAAGCAGTTCTAAGAAAGACGTTTACAGCAATGCAACCTATCAGAAGAAACAAGAAAAATATCAAATAAAAAACCTAACCTTACACCTAAAGCAATTAGAAAAAGAAGAACAAAAAAAAACCCAAAGTCAGCAGACATAAAGAAATCATAAAGATCAGCTCAGAAATAAATGAAACAGAAAGGAAGGAAACAGTAGGAAAGATCAATAAAACTAAAAGCTGGTTCTTTGAGAAGATAAACAAAATAGATAAACCATTAGCCAGACTCATCAAGAAAAAAAGAGAGAAGACTCAAATCAATACAATTAAAATGAAAAAGGGGAATTAACAATTGACACTGCAAAAATACAAAAAATCATCAGAGATTACTACAGGCAACAATATGCCAATAAAATGGACAAGCTGGAAGAAATTGACAAATTCTTAGAAAAGCACAACCATCTGAGACTGAACCAGGAATACATAGAAAACATAAACAGATCAAGCACAAGCAATGAAATAGAAAGTGTGATTAAAAATCTTCCAACAAACAATAGCCCAGGACCAGGTGGCTTCACAGGTGAATTCTATCAAACATTCAGAGAAGAGCTAATACCTAACCTCAAACTCTTCCAAAATACAAAAGAGGGAAGAACACTCTCAAATTCATTCTACAAGGCCACCATCACCCTAATACTAAAACCAAAGATGTCACACACAAAAAACTACAGACCAATATCACTGATGAACATAAATGCAAAAATCCTTAACAACATACTAGCAAACAGAAGCCAACAGCTCATTAAAAGGATCATACACCAAGATCAAAGGGGTTTATCCTAGCAATACAAGGATTCTTCAATATACGCAAATCAATCAATGTGATACACCATATTAACAACCTGAAGGATAAAAACCATATGATCATCTCAACAGATATAGAAAAAGCTTTTGACAAAATTCAACACCCATTTATGATAAAAACTCTCCAGGAAGTAGGCATAGAGGGAACTTTCCTCAACATAATAAATGCCATATATGACATACCCGCAGCCAACATCATTCTCAATGGTGAAAAACTGAAACCATTTCCTCTAAAATCAGGAACAAGACAAGGATGCCCACTCTCACCACTACTATTCAACATAGTTTTGGAAGTTTTAGCCACAGCAATCAGAGTAGGAAAAGAAATGAAAGGAATCCAAATCGGAAAAGAAGAAGTAAAGCTGTCACTGTTTGCAGATGACATGATAAAATACATACATAATCCTACAGATGCTACCAGAAAACTACTAGAGCTAATCAATGCATTTGGTAAAGTAGCAGGATACAAAATTAATGCACAGAAATCTTTTGCATTCCTATACACTAATGATGAAAAATCTGAAAGGGAAATTAAGGAAACACTCCCATTTACCACTGCAACAAAAAGAATAAAATACCTAGGAATAAACCTACCTAAGGAGACAAAAGACCTGTATGCAGAAAACTATAAGACACTGATGAAAGAAATGAAAGATAATACAAAGTGATGGAGAGATATACCATGTAATTGGATTGGAAGAGTCAATGTTTTCATAATGACTATACAACCCAAAGCAATCTACAGATTCAATGAAATCCTTATCAAACTACCAAGGGCATTTTTCACAGAAGTAGAACAAAAAAATGCACAATTTGTATGGAAACACAAATCCCCGAAGAGCCAAAGCAATCTTGAGGGAAAAAAATTGAGCTAGAGGAATCAGGCTTCCAGACTTCAGTCTATACTACAAAGCTACAGTCATCAAGGCAGTATGGTACTGGCACAAAAACAGATATATAGATCAATGGAACAGGATAGAAAGCCCAGAGATAAACCCACACACATATATTCACCTTATCTTTGATAAAGGAGGCAAGAATATACAGTGGAGCAAAGACAGCTTCTTCAATTAGTGGTGCTGGCAAAACTGGACAGTTACATGGAAAAGAACGAAATTAGAACACTTCCTAACACCATATACAAAAACAAACTCAAAATGGATTAAAGACCTAAATGTAAGGCCACACACTACCAAACTCTTAGAGGAAAACATAAGAAGAACACTCTTTGACATAAATCACAGCAAGATCCTTTTTGAATCACTTCCTAGAGAAATGGAAATAAAAACAAAAATAAACAAATAGGACCTAATGAAACTTAAAAGCTTTTGCACAGCAAAGGAAACCATAAACAAGACCAAAAGACAACCCTCAGAATGGGAGAAAATATTTGCAAATGAAGAAACTGACAGAGTATTAATCTCCAAAATATACAAGCAGCTCATGCAGCTCAATATCAGAAAAACAAACAATCCGATCTAAAAATGGGCAGAGGATCTAAACTGACATTTCTCCAAAGAAGATAAACAGATTGCCAACAAACAAATAAAAGGATGCTCAACATCACTAATCATTAGAGAAATTCAAATCAAAACTACAATGATGGGGCTTCCCTGGTGGCACAGTGGTTGAGAGTCTGCCTGCTGATGCAGGGGATATGGGTTCATGCCCCGGTCCGGGAAGATCCCACATGCCACGGAGCAGCTAGGCCCGTGAGCTATGGCCGCTGAGCCTGCGCGTCCGGAGCCTGTGCTCTGCAACGGGATAGGCCACAACAGTGAGAGGCCCGCATACCACAAAAAAAAAAAAAAAAAAAAAAAAAACTACAATGAGGTATCACCTCACACCGGTCAGAATGGCCATCATCAAAAAATCTACAAACAATAAATGCTGGAGAGGGTGTGGAGAAAGGGAAGCCTCTTGCACTGTTGGTGGGAATGTAAATGGATACAGACACTATGGAGAACAGTATGGAAACTCCTTAAAAAACTAAAAATCAAACGACCATATGACCCAGCAATCCCAGTACTGGGCATATACCCTGACAAAACCATAATTCAAAAAGAGTCATGTACCAGAATGTTCATTGCAGCACTATTTACAATAGCCAGGACATGGAAGCAAACTAAGTGAATATCGACAGATGAATGGATAAAGAAGATGTGGCACATATATACAATTGGATATTAGCCATAAAAAGAAACAAAATTGAGGTATTTTTCATGAGGTGCATGGACCTAGAGTCTGTCATACAGAGACAAGTGAGAAAGGGAAAAACAAATACCATATGCTATCACATATATATGGAATCTAAAAAAAAAAATTCTGATGAACCTAGTGGCAGGACAGGAAGAAAGACGTTGCTGTAGAGAATGGACTTGAGAACACAGGGAGGGGGAATGATAAGCTGGGAGGAAGTGAGAGAGTAGCACTGACATATATACACTACCTAATGTAAAATAGCTAGCTAGTGGAAACAGCTGCATCACATGGGGAGATCAGTCGGTGCTTTTTGACCACATAGAGGGGATGGATAGGGAGGGTGGGATGGAGATGCAAGACAGAGGGGATATGGGGTATATGTATACATATGGCTGATTCACTTTGTTATACAACAGATACTAACACAACATTGTAAAGCAATTATACTCCAATAAATATGTTAGAAAAATAATAAAGTAACAGAGTTAAGCAATAGAAGAAGTAAAAGGATTTTATAATTACTCCAAAAATTAGAAAGGGAGGGAAAGAGAGGTGTGAACAATGCTGTCTTGTATTCATAGCATGAAGAAGTAATTTCTAAATTGGATAAATGAAGAAATAGCAATACAAGTATATTTTTAAATAGGAAAATAACCACTAAAGGATACAAATAAAACTGGTTAAAAATAGATGCCTCTGAGAAATGCAAAACAAAACTACAATTTGGTACCACCTCACCCTGGTTAGAATGGCCATAATTAAAAAGTCTACAAATAACAACTGCTGGAGAGGCTGTAGAGAAAAGGGAACCCTCCTACACTGTTGGTGGGAATGTAAATTCGTGTAGCCACTATGGTGAATGGTATGGAGGGTGCTCAAAAAACTAAAAATATAGTTGCCATTTTAGCCAGCAATCCCACTCCTGGGCATATATCTGGACAAAACTATAATTTGAAAAGATACATGCACTCCTAAGTTCATAGCAGCACTATTTATAATAGCCAAGACATGGAAATAACCTAATTGTCCACCAACAGATGAAGAGATAAAGAAGATGCAGTACACACAAACACACACACACACACACACACACACACACACACACAGACACTGGAGTATTATTTGGCCATAAAAAATAATGAAATAATGCCATTTGCAACAACATGGATGTACCTGGAGGTTATTATACTAATTGAAGTAAGTGAGACAGAGAAAGACAAATACCATATGATATCACTTTATATGTGGAAACTTAAAATAAGATACAAATGAACTTATATACAAAACAGAAATAGACTCAAAGACATAGAGAACAGACTTATAGTTGCCAAGAGGGGAGGGGTAGTTGGGGAGAACTGGATTGGGAGTTTGGGACTAGCAGATGCAAACTATTATATATAGAATGGATAAACAACAAGACCCTATTGTATAGCACTGGGAACTATAAAACACTGTTACAAACCATAATTGAAAAGAAAAAAAAGATGCCTGTGAGAAGGAGTTAAGGAGTGGAGATTTCTGAGTTTCTTTACAGATCCTATCATACTATGGACTAAGAATGCCACCTGCCATATCAGCAAACAAAGGCTGTTGCAGCTGTCAAGCCATCAGCCACTACAGCCGACCCCAAAGTTGAGCCCTGAAGGAACTCAGGATGGAAACAGGCAGGATGCCTGCCATTAAGCCATCAGCCATCAGCCACTGCATCCACCAGCAACTGTGTACCTTGAGGGGTTTCAGGATGGAGAAAAACAGGATACTGGCCCTAGATAGTTAAGATGCATGTCAAAGGAATGATTTCAATGAGCCCAGGCTCTTGCATCTTCCCATACACAAAAAATTCATGTGCTAAATGCATTAACTTGAGATGTCTAGTTTTCTTTAATTAACAGTAATCTGTTGATGTTCCAACCACCTGATTTTTGTTGCAAAAACCCCTATATATCTTGGCTCATCCCTCACCTCTTCACAGCAGTCCCTCGGAACTATCTGAGAGGTTGCCTCCCAGGCTTGAGTCCTTAGAAATTCCATCAAAAAAACATAATTCTCAACTTTTAGGTGGTGCATTTTTTCAGTCAACAATACTATTTCACTTTAAATTATATATGTGTGTGCACACTGTATATAATTTCCATCTTCAGAACGCAAAAACCAAACATTACATTTTCAAAAGCTAAGCACTGTAAAATAGTAGTCTGATAAAACTGTATATTACACATTAAAATTAGAAGAAAACAAATGCCCACCTAATTGCATAAATACCCAAACTACCACACAGAAGTTGAAAGACAAATCGTATTTAACTGGAAAAGTGAGATCTATCAAGTTTTAGCATAAAGAAGTGGTTTACTAACTTTTTAACTAATATTGTCCTGTTTAAAAGAAATATTACCCCCAAAAATCCCCTATATAAAACAGATCCAAAGAAAACTGCTGTGCCTGAAGTAGAGAATTAGGAGCCCCAATCAAAAGTTTCCCCTTGGGAAAAAACCTCCGATAGAGATGATACCTGTGACATCACCTGGCCATGATTCCATGCTAGGAAAATGAACCATCTGACAGCCACTTATAAGCTATTGTATAACAGAAGCTAGTGCCCAAGGTATCACAGATTGGCTAATCTTATGGGAACTGTTGTCTTTATGAAATGACTGAGTTACAAAATAGCCTTCTGAGATTCATATTATTGAAAGATCCTGTCTACTGGGGCCTAATCACCCAAGTTGAACTAACAACAGATGTGACTGGCCTGTAAATGAACTCTGCAAACAGGGCAAATTGCATAAGCCACCAAAACCATCCCTGAACAGCAGCTCAAAATCTGTCCATACAGGAGCAACAGGAGATTATCGAGTATCAAAAGTCACTCCCCATCATGCCTGCCCCATCACTTTTCCACAAATTACACATAAGACATTTATTATTTCAAGAGTTTGTAGCATCAGTGTAATTTGAAGAGGATAATCCCATCTGAACAACAGGATAAGTTTACTCAGAATGTGTCCCTTCTTACCTCCCAGAACTCTTATTCTACATCTTTTTTTTGTTTGTTTCTATGACAAAAAGACAACTACCACATCCTGCGGAGCCAGACAGAGGTCTAAACACCTAGTGACATGAAATCTCTCCATATACCAGTAGTCATCTGGGAAACAGTCATTGCCCCTACCCCTCTCTTTCTGCCTCATTCATAAATTTCTTTTCTGAATTTTTAAAATCAGAGTAAATCCATCATCAATGGGATAATTTCATGAGGAATATTCTATTCTCCCTGTTTTGCGGGCAGTAATAACAATGATGATGAGGAGGAGGAAGAGGACGACAGTGATGACCACAGGAAACACTTATTTAACACTTATTATTGCCAGGTGCTGTTCTAAGAACTTTATATATGTTAAATAATTTAATTAATTTTATATCTATGTATATATAATTTTCTTCAAATGCTGCCTCCGGTTCATTTTAGACCCGGAGAGCCTATGCAACGGCAGGAGCTCTCTACCAAAGGTAGCTACTTTGACTAGTTCAGTGCTATCAAATAGAAATAAAATGCAAACCACATCTATAAATTTTAAAATTTCTAGTAGTCACATTAAAAAAGGAAACACAGGTGAAATTAACTTGTGGAGCTTAAGAATAGAACAGCCATCTTAGGCTGGGGAGGTCCTTTCAAGATAAGAAAATAGCACCCTCCCTGCAAGTGAAATTACCAGCAGTCAAAAGCAGTTGGCATTCCAGGAAAATTGAGATACAACACACGCAGCCCAAACAACCATATGGGTGGATCACTAACCTAAGGGTGACCAGAATGAAACATAAAAGAAGCCCAGTTTCTCTCCCCTGGGGCAGACCCCCTCTTGGTCTCATATGGTGCTCCCTTGCAGTGTACTCAAAAAATGTCACTTTCTACACTCGCTTCTAACTCAGAAAATACTTTTACCAACTGCATTGCCAGCCCCAACACTGCACTCTGTGGCAAACTTAATAATATATTTTATTTAACCCAATATTTTGAAAATAGTCTCATTTCAACATGTAATCAATATAAAATACTGAGGTATTTTACATTTTTCATACTATGTTCAAAACCGAGTACATTCCACACACAATACTATGAGATTAGAAATCAATTACAGGAAAAAAATAACTATAAAAAAACATATGGAGTCTAAAAAATATGATACTAAACAACCAATGGATCACTGAGGAACTGAAAGAGGAACTCAAAAAATACCTAGAGGCAAATGACAATGAAAACATGATGATCCAAAACCTATAAGACACAGCAAAAGCAGTTCTTAGAGGGAAGTTTACAGCAATAAAATCTTACCTCAGGAAAAAAGAAAAATCTCAAATAAACATCCTGCCCTTACAGTTAAAGCAACTGGAGAAAGAAGAACAAACAAAACCAAAAGTTATTAGAAGGAAATAAATCAAAGCTCAGAGCAGAAATAAATAAAATAGAGACAAAGACAACAATAGCAAGGATCAATGAAACTAAAATCTAGTTTGCTGAGAAGATAAAAAAAATTGGTAAACTTTTAGCCAGACTCATCAAGAAAAAAAGGGAGAGGACTAAAATCAATAAAAATAGAAATGAAAAAGGAGAAGTTACAACTGACACCACAAAAATTCAAAGGATGTTAAAAGACAACTACAAGCAAATATATGCCAGTGAAATGGACAACTTAGAAAAAATGAACAAATTCTTAGAGAGGCACAACCTTCCAAGACTGAATCAAGAAGAAATAGAAAATATGAACAGATCAGTCACAAGTACTGAAATTGAAACTGTGATTTAAAAACTTCCAACAAACCAAAGTCCAGGACCAAATGGACTCTAGGCGAAGTCTATCAAACATTTAGAGAAGAGTTAACACCTATACTTCTGAAACTATTCCAAAAAAATAGCAGAGCAAGGAAGACTCCCAAGCTCATGCTACAAGGACACCATCACCCTGATACCAAAACCAGACAGAGATATCACATAAAAAGAATATTATGGGCCAGTATCACTGATGAACATAGATCCAAAAATCCTCACCAAAATACTAGCAAATCGAATCAACAACATTTTGAAAGGATCATATACCATGACCAAGCGGGACTTATCCCAGGGATGCAAGAATTCTTCAGTATATGCAAATCAATCAATGTGATATACTATATTAACAAATTAAAGAATAAAAACCATATGACCATGTTAATAGATACAGAAAAAGATGTTGACACACATCAACACCGATTTATGATAAAAACTCTCCAGAAAGTGGTCATAGAGGGAACCAACCTCAACATAATAAAGGCTATATATGACAAACCCACAGCAAACATTATTCTCAGTGGTGAAAACAAAGTATTTCCTCTAAAATCAGGATCAAGACAAAGGTCCCCACTTTCACCACTATTATTCAACATAGTTTTGGAAGCCCTAGCCATGGCAATCAGAGAAGAAAAGGAAATAAAAGGAATCCAAATTGACAAAGAAGAAGTAAAACTGTCACTGTTTGCAGATGGCATTATACTATATATAGAAAATCCTAAAGATTCCAACAGACAACTACTAAAGCTCATCAATGAATTTAGTAAAGCTGCAGGATACAAAATTAATACACAGAAATCTCTTGCAATCCTATACACTAACAAGGAAATATCAGAAAAATAAATTAAGGAAACAATCCCATTTACCATTGTAACAAAAATAATAAAATACCTAGGAATAAACCTAGTTTCTGCTCCATGGCCCGGGGGTTGGGGACCCCTGCTCTATGACATAAATCATCAAGATCTTTTGACCCACCTCATAGAATAATGAAATTAAAAACAAAAATAAACAAATGGGACCTAATTAAAATCAAAACATTTTGCACAGAATAGGAAAACATGAACGAAACAAAAAGACAACCCACAGAATGGGAGAAAATATTTGCCAATGAAGCGTCTGAGAAGGGATTAATCTCCAAAATATACAAATAGCTCATGCAGCTCAATATCAAAAAAACAGTAACACACATCAAAAAATGGGCCAGAGAACTAATTAGACATTTCTCCAAAGAAGACATACAGATGGCATATGAAAAATGCTCAACATCACTAATTATTAGAGAAATGCAAATAAAATCTACAGTGAGGTATCACCACACAATGGCCAGAATGGTCATCAAAAAATCTACTAACAATAAATGCTGGAGAGGGTGTGGAGAAAAGGGAACCCTCTTGCACTGTTGGCAGGGTTGTAAATTGGTACAGCCACTATGGTGAACATTAATGGAGGTTCCTTAAAAAACTAAAAATAGAATTACCATACGACCCAGCAATCCCACTCTGAGGCAAATCCACGGAGAAAACCATAATTCGAAAAGATGCATGCACTGTGATGTTCACTGCAGCACTATATACAATAGCCAGGACATGCAAGCAACCTAAATGTCCATTGACAGAGAAATGGATAAAGAAGATGTGGTACATTTATACTATGGAATATAACTCAGCTGTAAAAAAAAAAACAAACACAAAATAATGCCATTTGCAGCAACATAGATGGACCCAGAGACTGTCATATTGAGTGAAGTAAGTCAGACAGAGAAGGACAAATACATGATATTTCTTATATGTGGAATTAAAAAAAATGGTACAAATTAACTTTTTTACAAAACAGAAATAGAGTTACAGATGTAGAAAACAATCATAGGGTTATCACCGGTGAAAGAGGGAGAGGGACAAATTAGGAGATTGAGATTGACATATGCACACTAGTGTACATAAAATAGATAACTAATAAGGATGTACTGTATAGCACAGGAAACTCTACTCAATACTCTCTAATGAGCTATATGGGAAAAGAATCTAAAAAAGAGTGGATATATATATATGTATAACTGATTCATTTCACTATATAGCGGAAAGTAACACAGCATTGTAAATTATACTCCAATAAAATTTTATTTTTAAAAATCGACTGCATATTTTACATTTATGGCACACCAAATTCTGACTAGCTAATTTGTACATCTCAATAGATGCACATTTAGTTAAGTACCTTTAGAATCTCAAACAGAATATTAGATTATGAGTTATTTGTCCATTGTTCTTATTGTACATATGAGAAAACGGAGGCCCAGGGAGAAGTGCTATCTCTCATACACTGAAAGGAGACATAAACTTATAACCAGGAGAACTGAATTCATATACAAGCTCTGTCACTTCCCTGTTGAGTGACCTTAGACGCCACAGGTCACTGAACCTTAGTTTCCTCATCTCTAAACAAGGGATAATAACCTGTAGTTTACAGGGTTGTCCGGGGCTTCAGATGAGAACATATATTTGTAAGGGTCTAACAAAGCACATACCAGTAAAATCACAGATCCAGCTAGCAGCAGTGTATCAGTCTGGGGCATCAGTCTAGGCCTAGTCAAGAGGTAGAAACCAGTATAAAGAATTACTGAACTATAAAATTATTAAACTAAAATAAACTAACCATAAGATATAAGGAAACTATATATGGTACCCTAAGGCTGAAGGAAGGTACTCAAAGAAGGACAAATGTGGAAGGGGTTCAGATCTCATTGGAAAAGGTATAATCGAAGTCACTAAACAGCAGAGAAGTTTGCTGTTTTGGCCTGGTAGTCCACAGTCACTAAGTAAGCAGGAGGCAAGTCCAGAGGGCGGGTGGGAAGCAGAGAATCAGCAACCAGTGAAGCAGATAGAGAGGATGGGAACACTCTAGGTTTCAGGAAAGTTTCACAGGGCCAGTAGGAACCTTCCAGAGCACAAGCAGACGGTAATGGGGGGTGGCAGAGGAAGCGGAGAGCAGCACCTCTGTTATAAACCTTCAGTCAGCAGGTAGGCTATGTGGGGGTCCTACAGAAGGAAGCTCGAGGATAGCATGAGTGGAAAAGCCTTCAGGGACAGACATATATTGAAAGACCTATAGAAAGGTTATCACCAGGCCAGGTGGAGGTTTCAAGGTCATTGAGGGACCCTGTATTGTGGGTGTATGGCTGGATCAGAGCCCCACTGGATATCTCACTCCCTCTCTACCAACCCACCTATGCAGCAGCTAGAAACTACAGGACAATCACTCCTCCTGCAATATCCCTCCAGCACCCTCTACTGAGAATGCTTAATATCTTTCTTATAGTAAAAGAGAGATGCTTAAAGGATTTCTGTCCATTTTAACAGAACAGGTATTGAAGATGGTTGGAGCTAAGAGGCCATAAATTGATAACATACAGGGGTAGACTGGAAGCTACAGTTTCTAGTACTTAGCTCAGTGCTTTTTCTACTACCTTAAATTTCACAACTGGGAGAATTCTAGACAGTTTCTTGAAAACTACTCTCACACTGAGCTGTTTACCTTCCTTATAGGTGTGCAGGATGGTCCCACTGTTAGAGAAGTAGGAAAAAAGACCGATAGGAAGAGGGATTGGCTCAAGATGGTGGAGTAGAAGGACAGGCGCTCACTCCCTCTTGGAAGAGCACCGGAATCACAACTAACTGCTGAACAATCATTGACAGGAAGACACTGGAACTCACCAAAAAAGATTCCCCACGTGCAAAAACAAAGGAGAAGCTGCAATGAGATGTTAGGAGGGGCAAAGTCACAAGAAAATCAAATCCCATAACCACTGGGTGGGTGACTCACAAACCGGAAAACAATTAAACCACAGAAGTCCACCCACTGGAGTGAAGGTTCTGAGCCCCACATCAGCCTTGCAAACCTGGGGGTCAGGCAACGGGAGGAGGAATTACCAGAGAATCAGACTTTGAAGGTTAGTGGGATTTGATTGCAGGACTTCAACAGAACTGGGGGAAACAGAGACTCAACTCTTGGAGGGCACACACAAAGTAGTGTGTGCATCAGGACCCAGAGGGAAGAAGCAGAAGACTGAACCAGAACAACCTGCTAGTGTTGTCGGTTCTCCTGCAGAGGCGGGGGATGGCTGCGGTTCACCACAGGGACAGGAAACTGGTAACAGGGGTTCTGGGGGTGCTCCTTGGTGTGAGCCCTCACCGAGTCAGCCAATGGCCCTACCAAGGAGCCTGTAGCCTCCAGTGCTGGGCTGTCTCAGGCCAAACAACCAACAGGGAGGGAACCCAGCCTCACCCATCAGCAGACAAGTAGATTAAAGTTTTACTGAGCTCTGCCCACCAGAGTAACACCCACCTCTACCCACCACCAGTCCCTCCCATCAGGAAGCTGCACAAGCCTCTTAGATAGCCTCATCTACCAGAGGGAAGACAGCAGAGGCAAGAAGAACTACAATCCTGCAGCCTGTGGAACGAAAACAACATTCACAGAAAGATAGCCAAAATGAAAAGTCAAAAGACTATGTACCAGATGAGGGAACATGATAAAATCCCAGAAAAACAACTAAATGAAGTGGAGATAGGCAACCTTCCAGAAAAAGAATGCAGAATAATGATAGTGAACATGATCCAGGACCTTGAAAATAGAATGGAGGCAAAGATCGAGAAGATGCAAGAAATGTTTAAAAAAGACCTAGAAGAAGTAAAGAACAAACAAACAGAGACGAACAATACAATAACTGAAAAGAAAAATAGACTAGAAAGAATCCATAGCAGAATAACAGAAGCAGAAGAATGGATAAGTGACCTGGAAGACAGAATGGTGGAATTCATGCCATGGAACAGAATAAAGAAAAAAGAATAAAAATAAATAAAGACAGCATAAGAGACCACTGGGACAACATTAAATGCACCAACATTTACATTATAGGGGTCCCAGAAGGAGAAGACAGGGAGAAAGGACGTGAGAAAATATTTGAAGACATTATAATATAAAACTTCCCTAACATGGGAAAGGAAATAGCCACCCAAGTGCAGGAAATGTAGAGAGTCCCAGGCAGGAAAAACCCAAAGAGAAACACACTGAGAAACATAGTAATCAAATTGACAAAACTTGACAAAGAAAAATTACTGAAAGCAACAAGGGAAAAATGACAAATAATATACAAGGGAACTCCGATAAGGTTAACGGTTCATTTCTCAGCAGAAACTCTAAAAGCCAGAAGGGAATGGCATGACATATTTAAAGTGATGAAAGGGAAGAACCTACAGCTAAGATTGTTCTACCTGGCAAGGATCTCATTCAGATTCGAGAGAAAAATCAAAAGCTTTACAGACAAACAAAAGCTAAGAGAATTCAGCATCACCAAACCAGCTCTACAACAAATGCTACAGGAACTTCTCTAAGAGGGAAACACAAGAGAAGAAAAGGACCTACAAAAGCAAACCCAGAACAATTAACAAAAACGCGATAGGAACATACACATCGATAATTGCCTTAAATGTAAGTGGATTAAATGTGCCAACCAAGAGACACAGACTGGCTGAATGGATACAAAAACAAGACCTGTATATATGCTGTCTACAAGAGACCCACTTCAGACCTAGGGACCCATACAGACTGAAAGTGAGGGGATGGAAAAAGATTCTGTGCAAATGGATATCACAAGAAAGCTGGAATAGCAATAATCATACCAGATAAAAGAGACTTTAAAATAAAGAATGTTACAAAAGATAAGGAAGGACACTACATAATGATCAAGGGATCAATACAAGAAGAAGATATAACAATTATAAATATATATGCACCCAACGTAGGAGCACCTCAATACATAAGGCAAATGCTAACAGCTATGAAAGAGGAAATTGACAGTAACACAAGAATACTAGGGGACTTTTAACACCTCACTTACACCAATGGACAGATCATCCAGAAAGAAAATTAATAAGGAAACACAAGCTTTAAATTACAAAATAGACCAGATTATTTAATTGATACTTATAGGACATTCCATCTGAAAACAGCAGATTACACTTTCTTCTCAGGTGCACACAGAACATTATCCAGGATTGATCACATCTTGGGTCACTAATCAAGCCTCGGTAAATTTAAGAAAATTGAAATTGTATCAAGCATCTTTTCCGACCACAACTCTATGAGGTTAGAAATCAATCACAGGGAAAAAAAACATAAAAAACACAAACACATAGAGGCTAAACAATAGGTTACTAAATATCCAAGAGATCACTGAAGAAATCAAAATATACCTAGAGACAAAGGACAATGAAAACACGACGATCCAAAACCTACAGGATGCAGCAAAAGCAGTTCTAAGAGGGAAGTTGATAGCAAAAAAATCCTACCTCAAGAAAGAAAAAAAAATCTCAAACAATCTAACCTTACACCTAAATGAACTAGAGAAAGAAGAACAAACAAAACCCAATGTTAGTAGAAAGAAAGAAATCATAAAGATCACAGCAGAAACAAATGAAATAGAAACAAAGAAAACAATAGCAAAGACCAATAAAACTAAAAGTTGTTTTTTTTCAGAAGGTAGACGAAATTGATAAACCTTTAGCCAGACTCATCAAGAAAAACAAGGAGAGGACTCAAATCAATAAAATTAGAAATGAATAAGTAGGAGTTACAACAAACACCACAGAAATACAAAGCATCATAAGAGACTACTACAAGCAAGTCTACTCCAATAAAATGGACAACCTGGAAGAAACAGAAAAATTCTTAGAAAGATATAACCTTCCAAGACTGAACCAGGAAGAAATAGAAAATATAAACAGACCAATCACAAGCAGTGAAACTGAAACTGTGATTAAAACTCTTCCAACAAACAAAAGTCCGGGACCAGATGGCTTCACTGGTGAATTATATCAAACATTTAGAGAAGAGCTAACACCAATCCTTCTCAAACTCTTCCAAAAAATTGCAGAGGAAGGAACACTCCCAAACTGATTCTACGAGGCCACCATCCCCCTAATACCAAAACCAGACAGAGATACAGCAAAAAAGAAAAAATTACAGACCAGTATCGCTGATGAATATAGATGCAAAAATCCTCAACAAAACACTAGCAAACAGGGTCATACACCAATTTCAATTGAGATTTATCCCAGGGATGCAAGAATTCTTCAGTATACGCTAATCAATCAATGTGATACACCATAATAACAAATTGAAGCATAAAAAACATATGATAATCTCAATATATGCAGAAAAAGCTTTTGAAAACATTCAACACCCATTTATGATAAAAGCTCTCCAGAAAGTGGGCATAAAGGAAACCTTCCTCAACATAACAAAGGCCATATACGACAAACCCACAGCAAATATCATTCTCAACGGTGAAAAACTGAAGGCGTTTCCTCTAAGATCAGGAACAAGACAAGGATATCCACTCTTGTGACCATTATTCAACATAGTTTTGGAAGTCTTAGCCACAGCAGTCAGAGAAAAAAGATAAATAAAAGGAATCCAAATTGGAAAAGAAGTAAAACTGTCACTGGAGATGACATGACACTATACATACAGAATCCTAAAGATGCCACCAGAAAACTACTAGAGCTAATCAGTGCATTTGGTAAAGTTGCAGGATACAAAATTAATACACAGAAATCTCTTGCATTCCTATACACTAACAACAAAAGGTCAGAAAGAGACATTAAGGAAACAATCCCATTCACCATTGCAACAAAAAGAATAAAATACCTAGGAATAAACATACCTAAAGAGGTAAAAGACCTGCACTCAGAAAACTATATGATACTGATGAAAGAAATCAAAGATGACACAAACAGATGGAGAGAAATACCATGTTCTTGGATTGGAAGAATCAATATTGAGAAATGACTATACTACCCAAAGCAATCTCCAGATTCAATGCAATCCCTATCAAATTACCAATGGCATTTTTTTACAGAACTAGAACAAAAAATCTTAAAATTTATATGGAGACACAAAAGACCACGAATAGCCAAAGCAATCTTTAGGGAAAAAAACGGAGCTGGAGGTATCAGGCTCCCTGACTTCAGACTATACTACAAAGCTACAGTAATCAAGACAATATGGTACTGGCACAAACATAGAAATATAGATCAATGGAACAAGATAGAAAGCCCAGAGATAAACCCACAAACCTATGGTCAAATAATCTATGACAAAGGTGGCAAGTATATACAATGGAGAAAAGACAGTCTCTTCAATAAATGGTGCTGGGAAAATGGACAGCTACATGGAAAAGAATTAAGTTAGAACACTTCCTAACACCATACAGAAAAATAAACTCAAAATGGATTAAAGACCTAAATATAAGACCGGACACTTTAAAACTCGTAGAGGAAAACATAGGAAGAACACTCTTGGACAAAAATCACAGCAAGATCTTTTTTGACCCACCTCCTGGAGTAATGGAAATAAAAACAAATATAAACAAATAGGACCTAATGAAACTTAAAACCTTTTGCACAGCAATGGAAACTATAAACAAGGCAAAAAGACAACCTTCAGAATGGGAGATAATATTTGCAAACAAATCAACAAAGGATTAATCTCCAAAATATATAAACAGTTCACGCAGCTCAATAGTAAAGAAACATACAACCCAATCAAAAAATGGATATAAGATCTAAATAGACATTTGTCCAAAGAAAACATACAGATGGCCAAGAGGCACATGAAAAGCTGCTCAACGTCACTAATTATTAGAGAAATACAAATCAAAAGTACAATGAGGTATCACCTCACACCAGTTAGAATGGGCATCACCAGAAAATCTATAGACAACAAATGCTGGAGAAGGTGTGAAGAAAAGGGAACCCTCTTGCATTGTTGGTGGGAAAGTAAATTGATATAGCCCCTATGGAGAACAGTATGGAGGTTCCTTGAAAAACTAAAAATAGCATTACCATATGACCCAGCAATTCCACTACTGGGCATATACCCCAAGAAAACCATAATTCAAAAAGACACATGCACCCCAATGTTCATTGCAGCACTATTTACAATAGCCAGGTCATGGAAGCAACCTAAATGCCCATTGACAGATGAATGGATAAAGAAGTTTTGGTAAATATATACAATGGAATATTACTCAGCCACAAATAGGAACGAAATTGGGTCATTTGTAGAGACGTGGATGGAGCTAGAGTCATACAGAGTGAAGTAATTCAGAAGGAGAAAAACAAATATCGTACATTAACTCATATATATGGAATCTAGAGAAATGGTACAGATGAACCACATTGCAAGGCAGAAATAGAGACACAGATGTAGAGAACAAATGTATGGAAACCAAGGGGGGAATGTAGGGGGATGAATTGGGAGATTGGGATTGACATACATATACTAACATGTATGAAATAGCTAATAAGAACCTGCTGTATAAAAAAAAATTTTTTAAACAGTGCATTTTGAAAACAAAAATAGAAACATGCATGTGATCCATCAATATCACTTCAGGAATGTATCTTAAGGAGATGATTAGACAAGTTTCAAAATCTGTA
The DNA here is from genome assembly GCF_951394435.1 of Stenella coeruleoalba. Classification (NCBI taxonomy): domain Eukaryota; kingdom Metazoa; phylum Chordata; class Mammalia; order Artiodactyla; family Delphinidae; genus Stenella; species Stenella coeruleoalba. The sequence goes on from NC_137152.1 coordinate 52,535,769, forward strand.
TGTAAAAGGATGTTCATTACAATTTTTTTATGATAGTAAAAAAAATCAGAAAAAACCTAAATGACCAACAATTGAGAAATGCATAAATGGGTTATGGCACAGCTAGTTAATGGAATATTATATTGTATGTAGCCACTTTAAAAAAAAGACTAATAGAAATTTCACCTTTCTGAGGCTCAGTTTCTTCATTGGGATAGTGAATAATGTACATACTACCTCACAGGTTTACTGTAAGAATTAAGGAAGACTGAATATGTAAAATCCCCAGCCTAGGCATGGGACATAGGAATTACATAACAGAAAATTTTTTCCTTTCCCTTAGATGACATGAAGTCAACCACTGCAGCATATTCTTACTTTCATTTTTCCTATTCTCACCGGGAATGAAAGAAAACCAGATGTAAGGGTTTTCCCATCATCTGTCCTTCTTCATCCACTTAATCAGTGTTATGTTAACAACTGTCATGGCACTTAACAAGTAGCTAATTATTTTCATACCACACTTGTGGTTTTAAAGGCTCTTTTTTCCTTCAATTATACATTTTCCCAATTAAGTATTCAATGATGGACTGAGTGGAATCCAGAATTGCTGGCCTATCCAGAGAACTCACTTTGCTTGAATGCCAGTTACTCACATAATGCCATGTCAACCTGACTGATGATACCAGGCAATGGAAAGCACATCCACTAGTCTGCTCTTTCTTCTCATAACTTGCTACTTTCATAGCCTCATCCAAAATGCTTGTCAAAGTATTCCATATGATAACCACTGTGCAGTGTGTTCTTAGTCCTAAAAGGGCCAGATGCTTGGTCAAGAACCTACATTTAGTTCTGGTAGGCTGTCTTGGTCACATGTTACATACATATTGGAGTTTACAAGATAGGCCTACACCTAGTTGTAAAGAATAAACTTGACAATTATTCATACCCCTTCATGAGACACTGGGGAATCAGAGAGATCCATGGGAACTGACATTATCTGGTACAGTGCTGCCCTGTCCAATACAGTAGCCACTAGCCACATGTGACTCATTGAGCATTTGAAATGCGACTAGCATGACTGAGAAACTGAGTTGTTAATTTTATTTTCTTTATATAGCTTGTGGCTACCATATTGGACAGCATAGATCTAGACTATAGTTTAATGGAAGAATGTGGGATTTGAAGCTAAATAGATTCCCAGGTTTAAATCTTGTCAACTGTTAATTACTAACTATATAGCTATAACTTTGATCATGTTCTTTATCTTGTTCAAACCTCAGTTGCATGATTTGTAAAATGCGGATAATACCAGAACCTCACAGGGTTGTTTTGATTAGAGAATGAACGTAAAACACCTAGCCCAGGGCTCATCACATGGTAAGTCACCTTTAAATAATAGCTATTTATCAAGCTCCCCATTTTCCATATGGAGAAACTGAAGCTCCAAAAGAAATGTCTTGTCCACAGTTATAGAGCTAGTTGGAAGCAGAGTCAGGAGCCAAATCCAGATTGTCTCACATTTTTTGATAATGAGTTTTCCTATAGAGACGAATCCTCCTCACCCCTGAAGAGTGAAGGGTGGTAGCCCAAACAACTACTCAACTGCTATAAAAAAATATCTTATACATGTAGAGAAAATGTACCTTTGTGAAGCCTATTTGTTCCTTCCGGAAATTTTCCAGGGGTTTGATCAGCAAATCACTAGCATTGTGTACCTAGAGAAAAAGAAAGAACACGCAAAATAACTTGTAGATTAGCAAGGTTCAGATTCAACATTCATTGTTACTAGGGTATTTCCTTGTAATACACCATCCTGCAAAACGTTAACTAGTTTGCTGGTTTGTTGAGTTTTGTTACTGTGTTTCCCATATTGGTCTTTTAAAATCAAATGCTTTGACGATTACCTTAAGTGAATACCATGGGAGATAGCACAGGGGAGCATTTTTCTCAAGGACAAGAGCCCTTCCTGTGGGGGAGAAGATGAGAGTGTGGGTTTTCCAGTCATAGAGACCAGGGTTCAAATTCCAGCTGTGCCACTTAAGGTAATTTGCCACTCCAAACCTTTGTCAAATAGGATCATCACAGCACCTATCTTGTAGACAAAGTACCTAGCACAGAGTAAACACTCATTGTGGAAACTGGGAAGGAGTCAGAGAAACCATCCGATTTCTTGAATTCTAAGATTCATATTTTAACATTTCTGAAATCACCATGCATCATAGTTTGTCAGTGTTTTCCCTTCTTAGCAGCACATAAAATAATGACTCATCTAACAATCAATGACATCTTGGATTTAATGAGGGAATTACTCCCTAACCCTGGAGCAGTTGAGTAACTGACCTAGCTTTATGCAAACTGGTTTCTGAAGAAATGTTAAAGTGAACATTTCGCTTAAATTAACAAAGGTTTCAAAAACTCTTCTGGGTCCTTGCTACTCAAAATATGGCCCCCTAACCAGCAGCAGCAGCATCACCTGGGATCTTGTTAGAAATGCAGAATCTCAGCCTCCACCCCAGACCTATCAAATAAGAATCCTTATTTTAACAAGGGCCCTAGGTAATTTGTGTGTACACTCAAGTTTTAAAAGCACTGTTCTAGCTTTTTAATTTGTTTTAAGTTGGAGCTATTGGTATAATTAGACATTTGGATTCATTTCCTTAACTACTCACCAAAACTTCATTCTTGCATTAAAAATATAATGGCAAATTGGGATTAAGTTGATGCTTTCAAATCTTTCAATATTTATGATGTGTCTGGGAATTAACATAACTGTACATGGAAATCAAAATCTGTGAAAATCAGAGATAACATTAATACCAAAGTTGGAGAGGTGTGGAATCAAGTTTTAATTTGAAAAAGTAAACTTTTCCTCCTTAAAAAAAATCAAATGCTGTGAGAGGAAATGAAAGAAGGAACATTAGGGGCATTTCTCTGTAACTTTACTGGTAGTCTGATCTGAGTTTTTAATCGATAAATATCCAGGGTCATGCCCAGAAACAGACACAGGAAGCCTGAAGTATATGTGGAAAAGAGAAGAGAAAGGGAAGGGAAAATACATGAAAAGGCCAATTGCACCAAGTGCAAATCATTTCATGGGAGGCAAATGAGTTAGCAGGAATAGCATCAGGAAAAATCCCAGTATAAATTGTTTCCAGCCCTGCCCTGGTGTGTCATAAAACCAGAACATTTCCCTCAGAACTAGGAGTGTATTACAGCATCACAGAGAATACTGGACCAGGCCTTCTAACAACCTAACTGTAAGTTCAGAACCTGACAGGAACAGCCTGTCCAGGTACTAAAAATATTGGCATTAATATGGTGTTGGAAATATAAAAACATCATATCCAAATTGAATCCCTTGCACAGTGGGCAGGTAGGGACATACAAAGCTTTGTCTTCATGTAAACCTCTTGGGAGATTTCATCTATCCAATGCAACAAGTGGGGTTTGTTTCTTCAGAGGTACGAATTAGCTGCAATTTAATTTTGATCCATTACAAGACAAGAAAATGAGGGACTGGCTTCGTTATCAGAAGAGACAAAGTGTCAGTAAGACAAGATATGTCTTTATGACAAAAATAGAATAGAGAGTAGAAAGCCAGTTTTGACCAGTTCTGTATTCTCCAGAGTAAGAAGCAATTTTTAAACTACCAACAAAAAGCAACACGAATTGAGGCATTAATACATATTGTATCCAAGTCCTACAGGCACTTTGGACCTCTTATTTTCTATCCAGGTATGATTCAACGTTCAACTAAATGGGCAAACTCTCACCCAATCAAAGCTCCATGATATCAAAAATAGACACCAGTGACTATCCTTGATTGAAAACAATAATTCTCTTACTAAAAGTACCAGCCTGTCTCCTTTGCCCAATACACTCTACATTTCCATGGATTGTGAATTATGTGCTATCAACTTTGTGTACCCACCTGGAAATAAACTAAGTTATTGGTGTCATAGATTACATACAGGGAATAATTTTTCTTCTTTACTATTGTGGAAGTTTTAAAACATGGACACAAATTCTATGATACTCCTCACATTGAGAAGGAAGGTCTCCATCCCCTCTACCTTGAATATGAGTGGGTTTGTTACTGCTTTGAACAAACACAGTACAGCAGAAGGGATACTACATGACATCCCAGGCTAGGTCATAAAAGGCCAGTAACTTCCACCTGGTTCCCTTGGAACACTCCTCATGAGCCCTGAGCCACAATATAAAAAGTTGGACTACCCTGGGACTACCAAGCTAGAGAGACCAAATGTAGACATTCTTGTCAAAAGACCCGCTGAGCCCAGCCTTGCAGTCATCTCACTAAGGTGCCAGATATGTGAGTGAAGCTATTTTGGACCATCCATATCACCCCACCTCCAAGGTGAATACCACCACATAGAGCAGAAGAATCTCTGAGCTGACCCCTGCATGAATTCCTGACCCACAAAATCATGAGATAAAATTAAATAGTTTAAGTCACCACGTTTTGGAATAGGGTGTTATGTAGCAATAGATAATTAGAAAAACTATTTCCAGTTTCACGAAGATAACACAAAAGTAGCCAACTGGGAAACCTTGAGGAAGTTTGTCTTTGAATAAGAAGTGAACATGTCACTTCTAAAGAGAGTAATATGTGTCAAGCCTCTGTATGGATATTCAGCTGAGCCCTTGCATATGCAGGCACCCCAAGGATGGTACAGGTGCCAGTTTTTCATGTTCCATGGGGGATTTTCTTGCATAAGTAAGTGTGCCAGTAACTTCTCACAGAGTTCATAAGGCTACTATTTTTACGTTTGGCTCTGTCCCAGTCTAGAAAAGTAGCACATGGTTCACTTAAATTGGAGTCGAGAGTTTTCCTTAATTGCATTGGAAATACTGCTCCCTGTCTCCTACAACACAAATAGATTCTCTGAACCTTTTCCTCTCTTTAACATTCATTGGTTATTATACTAATTTCTGCCAGAACATAGAGCTAGAAATGTAGGAAAATGTCGCACTGAGGATTGGCTCTTTTTTCTTTCCCATTCAGCTTTACCTTTAAACTCCTTAGAAATCTAACAATTACTCAGAAAAGCCCTTTTAAGTAAACTTGGCCTTTATTCCCTTTCTTATCACTGCATTCATTTTGTGAGCTCTCTAGGACAAAAGCTCCTGCCTACTATATCACAGTAGAAGCCCCAGCATAAGTGACATTCTAAACACATTAGTGAGTTTATCTAAAATCTGGTTCTGATTGAATAAAACCAAACTAGATAGGCCACTTACTAAAATAGAGATGGCATTCAATCTATTAGTGAAATATTGCTCAGGAATCTTTGATGGTTAACCAATTACCAAAAGAAGGCATTGAGGGTACACTGTTTTAGGTCATTCTTGGCAGTCCTCAAAGAAAGACCTTGCCATTGCCAACAGAGTCCCCTTCAGAGTTAGAAAGGCATCTAGGCAAGCCTCTTATCATTAATCATAGAGAAAGTTTGTTACCCAGACTTTTAAAGGCCACTTTCAGAGGTACTACAACCTCCCCCACTGTACTTTTTAAGAAATAAAAGCGGGGATGCTCCTCTTCATTTATTCCCTCCATAGTTTCTTCAACAATTTAAAATTCATTATGAGAATGACTAGACATCTGCAGTTGTCACATGCTAGGGCTATGAACTTCCTTCATGTTCTACTAAAGCTTCTTTGGGCCTCTTTTTATAGAAATTATAGAAAGCTGTTTAACATTTACCATATTGAGGTACAAGAGTCCTTCTACCACAGTTCCAGGAAATGAGAGAGGTGCAGTCAAGAACGATCCCTGGCATGTTGTAAAAGGCCTTAATTGAGCCTAACCTACACAGAATTCCTGTAATTAAATAGGAAATAGGGAGCCAATACTCAAGACATGACTGAAGAATTGAGGGAACAAAAGGGCAGAACATAATTAAAGACAGAAGAAAATGAGTCAGTCCTGTGGAAAACAGCCAGCAATTATGGTGAGAAAAACATCTCAAAAGGTGAATCCTTCTTCAATATTTTAGAGCTCTGTAATCGGGTAAGTAAAAGAGATCAAGAAACAACTAGGGCTGAAGAGTTGTACAGCTGACATTTCTAGTGGTATCTGAATGAAATAGGGGTGAATGTCTTTGAGATCAACATTGGTAGCAGTCCACAAACTCTTATAACAGAAGAAAATATTTAGTAGAGTGTGGATTAGCTAGTGGGGCATCTAACAGGCTCTGGGAAAACTACCCATATTGGCCTCTCTTAACTATCATTATAAGCAAATCTCTTAAATGAAGAAAATTCCCAAGTCAAATTTCCACAAGCCAAATCTTGGGGGCAACAAAAGATAACTAGAAACATTTATATAATCAGTGCTTTTTGCTATTATAAAACACTACCATATTCATTTTATCATTTGGAGTACTTACAATGAACTTAGAAGATGGGAATTTTTTCTCATCTACATATAAAGAGAGACTAGAAGAAATAAAGTGATTAGTGTGAAGTCACAAATAAGTTAGTGGCACAGCCACTATTAGCACCTAAAGATCTAATTTCCCAGATTTACGGGCCCTGCCTTCAATCCTAACTCTCTAGGAGCTGAGATTAAATGGTAGCAGTATTCTGAGAAGCCAGTACCACCCTGTTGAAAAGGAAGAGTGATTACAGATTAAAGAACTCTTGCTATTGGAATAAATGGGTTTAACAAAACTGAGTTGCCAATACAAAGTCATCCAATGAGAGGAAGGGAAGATAGACCACTTTGTTGTCCTTAACACTGTTTCCACTTGACCCACATGCTCCTAATAAAAATAAATATTGACCAACATAGGTACTTCCACATTTAAGTCTCAGCTAGCTCTGGTGTGTGGCCAAGGACCTTCATTTTTAACAATTTCCCAGGTGACACTGGTGGTACAAGTCTAGGGACCACACAAAAAGATTATTTATTCAACTGTTAAAATAGAGTTCACAAAAAAATATAAATACTTAGGAATAAATCTAACAAAATACATATAAGATCATTATGAGGAAACTATAAAACTCTGAAGAAAGAAATCAAAGAAGGTCTAAATAAATGGGAGAGATAACCCATGTTCACAAATAGTAAGACACTATTTTTAAGATGTCAGTTTGTCCCATCTATAGATTCAATGCAATTCCAATCAAAATTCCAGCAATTTGTTTTGCGGATATTGATAAACAGGTTCTGAAGTTCATATCCTACTTCAAGACTTACTACAAAGTTACAGTAATCAAGATAGTGTGGTATTGGTCCATAACATTTTTCACAGAACAAGAACAAATAATCCTAAAATTTATATGGACCCACAAAAGACCTAGAATTGCCAAAGCAATCCTGAGGAAAAAGAACAAAGCTGGAGGTATAAACCATCCAGACTTCAGACAACATTACAAACCTACAGTAATCAAAGCAGCATGGTATTGGCACAAAAGCAGATATATATATCAATGGAAAAGAACAGAGAGCCCAGAAATAAATCCACAGACATATGGTCAATTAATCTATGACAAAGTATGCAAGAATATACAATGGAGAAAATACAGTCTCTTCAACAAGTGGTGTTGGGAAAGCTGGACAGCTATGTAAATCAATTAAATTAGAACACTCCCTCACACCATATACAAAAATAAACACAAAGTGTTTTAAAGACCTAAATATGACATGGCACCATAAAATTTCCAGATGAGAACATAGGCAAAACATTCTCGGACATGAATCATAGTGATATTTTCTTAGATCAATCTCCCAAAGCAAAAGAAATAAAAGCAAAAATAAACAAATGGGATCTAATGAAACTTAAAAGTTTTTGCACAGCAAAGGAAACCATTGGCAAAATGAAAAGACAACCTACGGAATAGGAGAGAATATTTGCAAACAATGTGATCGACAAGGAGTTAACATCCAAACTATACAAACAGCTCATACAACTTAATACCAAAAGAAAATTAAAAACTGAACAAAAGACCTAAATAGACATTTCTCCAGAGACATACAGATGGCCAACAGTCACAAGAAGAGATGCTCAACATCACAAATTATTAGAGAAATGCAAATCAAAACCACAATGAGGTATCACCTCACACTGGTCAGAATGGCCATCATTAAAAAATCTACAAATAATAAATGCTGGAGAAGATGAGGAGAAAAGGGAACCCTCACACACTGTTGGTGGGAATGTAAATTGGTGCAGTGACCATGGAAAACAGTATGAAAGCTCCTTAAAAAACTAAAAATAGAGCTACCATATGATCCAGCAATCACACTCCTGTGCATATATCCAGAAAAAAATTAAAACTTTAAGTTGAAGAGATACATGCACCCCAAGTTTCACAGTGGCACTATTTACAATAGCCAAGACATGGAAACAACCCAAGTGCCCACCAACAGATGATTGGCTTAGGAAGATGTGATACATACACACACACACACACACACATATATATATATACACACACACATATCAATATACACACACATATATATTTATATATAAACATACACATAATGGAATATTACCCAGCCATAAAAAAGAATGGAATATTGCCATTTGCAGCAACAGGGATGAACCTAGAGATTATCATACTAAGTGAAGTAAGTCAGACAGAGAAAGACAAATATCATATGATATCACTTACATGTGGAAGCTAAAAAATAAGACAAATGAATCTATATACAAAACAGAAACAGACTCACAGACATAGAAAATAAACTTACAGTAACCAAAGGGGAATGGGAGGGGAGGAGGGATAAATTAGGAATATAGGATTAACAGATACAAGCTACTATATATATAATAGATAAGCAACAAGGATTTACTGTATAGCACAGGGAGCTATATTCAACTTCTTGTAATACCTGATAATGGAAAATAATTTGAATATATATACATATATATATGAATCACTTTACTGTTATACCTGAAACTAACACAATATTTAAATCAACTATACTTCAATATTTTTTTAAATTTTGTAAAAAAAAATCCAGTGATATTGCTGAAAAAATAGACAAACAGATCAATGGAACAGAATAGAGAGCCCAGATATAGATCCACACAAATATAGTCCATTGGTCTTTGCCAAAGAAGCAAAGGTAATTCAATGGAAAAAGGACAGTCTTTTCAGAAATGGTGATGAAACAACCAGACTTCCCCATGGAAAAAAAAAAAAAGGAATCTAGAGACAATTCTTACACTTTCTCAAGAATTAGCTCAAAAGGGGTCATAGACCTAAAGGTATAACATAGAATTATAAAACTCCTAGAAGATAACATATGAGAAAATCTAAATGACCTTTGGTTTGCCACTGATTTTTTAGATACAACCCCAAAAGCATGATCTGTGAAAGAACTGATAAGCTGGACTTCATTAAAATTTAAAAATTCTGCTCCACAAAAGACATTGTTAAGAAAATGAAAAGATAAGCCACAGACTGGAAATTTTTTTGCAATGCACATTTCTGATAAAGGACTGGCATCCAAAATATACAAAGATATCTTAAAACTGAACAATAAGAAAACAAACAAACCAATTAAAAAATAGGCAAAAGACCTGAACAGACACCTCACCAAAGATGATCTACAGGTGGCAAATAAGCATATGGAAAGATGTTCCAAATCAAATGTCATCAGGAAAACACAAATTACAACAGCAAAGATATACCATTACATGCACATATTAAAATGGGTAAAATCCAAAACACAGCCAACATCAAATGCTGGTGAGCATGTGGAGCAACAATAACTCTCATTCAAAGCTGGTGAGAATGCAAAATGGTAGTCACTTTGGAAGACAGTTTGGCAGTTTCTTACAAATCTAGACATATCACACAATCTAGCAATTGGATTCCTTGGAAATTAATCAAAAGAGTTGAAAATTTACATCCACACAAAAATATCCACACAAATGTGTATGGTAGGTTTTTCATAATTGCCAAAACTTGGGAGTAACCAAGATATCCTTCAATGGGTGTAGGGATGAACAAACCGTGGTACATCCATATGATGGAATATAGGTTATAATATATGCATATATATTATTCAATGACAAAAAGAAATGAGCTTTCAAGCCATGAAAAGACATAGAGGAACTTTAAACGCATATTACTAAGTCAAAGGAGCCAATCTGAAAAGGCTATATACTGTATGACTCCAACTGTATGATATTCTAGAAGAGGCAAAACACAGTAAAAAGATAAGTGTTTGCCAGGGATTTGGATATCAGAGAAGGAAGGGGGAATCACAGGGGATTTTTAGGGCAATGAAAATATTCTTTATGATGAAACTTTGATGGTGAATATATGTCATTAAGCATTTGTCAAAACCTATAAAATATTCAATAAAGAGTGAACCCTAATGTAACTATGGACTTAATAATATTGCATTGATGTTGGTTCATTAACTGAAACAAATGTACCACACATGCAAGATGATAATAGAGGAAACTGTATGGGGAGGAGAGGGGAAAGAAAGGGAGTACAGTTTACCCTTGAACGGTGCAAGGGTCAAGGGAACTGACCCCCCACACACACTGTGCAGTCAAAAGTCTGCATATAACTTTACAGTCAGTCTTCCAGTATCTGAGGTTCCACAACAATAGATTCAACTGAACTCGGATCATGTAGTACTGTAGTATTCATTGAAAAGCACCCACATATAAGTGGACACACACAGATCAAATCTGTGACGTTCAAAGGGCAACTGTATATGAAATCTCTCTGCACTTTCCACTCAACTTTTCTGTAAAATGAAAACTGCTCTAAATATTAAAGTCTATTAATATTAATAAATTAGACTTTAAATGTAATGAAAAAAAGTTTTCACATATATTTAAATAAAACAATCATATGTCATAAATAAAGCCCACATTATTACTTCTAAAAGCACATAAGCACATAAATAGATAATTTGTTTAAGAACACTAAAGACCACAATTTTTGTCAACATGTTCGACAGTCGAATTTAACGTCCTCTGATCTTATCTCACTGAAATGAATAGACTAATTTCCCTCTACCTAATGCTAAACTCTCAGGATGGGAACTTGAGATAGAATAACCAGATCAATTCCCTGTCTTTACAGTACCCAGGTAATGATGAGACAGAAACTGAAACAACATAGTGTCACTCCAACCAATGAGGACAAGAAAACTTCCCAAGATCAGAGATGATCTTGGTTCTAGGCCCAGTGTTATTGACCTACCATCATCATCCTCTCGTTTTCTACTTCGTTGAGCAATTCGGCAAATTCCTTGAAGGATTCAGCTGAAATGACAGAATAAAAGATAAACCAAATTAATCATGGTACCTGAGAGGCAAGTGGGCAGAAATCTATGGGAAAAGAGGTAGAGACCAGTGCCCCAAGATGATATGACCACTAGAGGAAGGTGTCAAATCTAAGGACAACAAAAGAAGGAGTTCAGTACCTGGTGCATAGTTATTTCCTTTTTCTTCTTTTGTTTTTGTTTTTATTTTGCTAATGTTCCTACCCCAATTTTTTTTGCTCCAGTTGTACTGAGATATAATCAACATATAACACGGTATAAGTTTAAGGGGATTTTGGCAAACGGTAAAAAAAAAAAAATGAGCGTAAGATTAAAAAAATGTTAAACATAGAGTTACCACATGATTCAGCAATTCCATGCCTAGGTATATTGCTAAAAGAACTGAAAACATATACAGACAAACAATTATATACAAATGTTGTTGACTGCATTATTCGTAATAGCCAGTAAATGGAAAGAATGGAAGTGTTCTTCAATTGCTGAATGGTTAAACAGTTCTGATACAGCTATTCAATGGAACAATGTGTGGCAACGAAAAGAAACAAAGGATGGATACTCAATACAACATAGAATAACTTCAAAAACATTATGCTCAGTGAAAGAAGGCAGTCACAAAAAGCCACATATTGTATGATTTTGTTTAAATGAAATGTCTAGACTAGGCAAATCCAGAGAGACAAGAAGTAAATCACTGGTTCACTGAATGTAGGGGGAAGGTGGGAATAGGGACTGATGCTAATGGATTTGTGGTTTCTTTTGAGGGTGTGAAAATGATCTGGAATTGTATTGCAGTGATGCTTGCACAACTCTGTGAATATACTAAAAGCCACTGAGTTGAGGCTGGAGGGGAAGATGGAGGAAGAGTAAGACACGGAGATCGCCTTCCTCCCCACAGATACACCAGAAATACATCTACACGTGGAACAACTCCTACAGAACACCTACTGAATGCTGGTAGAAGACCTCAGACCTCCATAAAGGCAAGAAAGTACCCACGTACCTGGGTAGGGCAAAAGAAAAAAGAATAAACAGAGACAAAAGGATAGGGACGGGAGCTGCACCAGTGGGAGGGAGCTGTGAAGGAGGAAAGGTTTCCACACTAACTAGGAAGCCCCTTCATGGGCGGAGACGGCGGGTGGCGGAGGGGGAAAGCTTCGGAGCCGCGGTGGAGACCACAGCAACAGGGGTGCGGAGGACAAAGCGGAGAGATTCCCGCACAGAGGATCGGTGCCGACCGGCACTCACCAGCCCGAGAGGCAGGTCTACTCAACCGCCGGGGCAGGCAGGACTGAGAGTTGAGGCTCAAGCTTCAGTCAAGCGCAGGGAGAGGACTGGGGTTGGCGGCGTGAACACAGCCTGCAAGGGGTTAGTGCACCACGGATAGCCGGGAGGGAGTCCAGGGAAAAGTCTGGACCGGCCAAAGAGGCAAGAGACTTCTTCTTCCCTCTTTGTTTCCTGGTGCGCAAGGAGAGGGATTAAGAGCACTGCTTAAAGGAGCTCCAGAGACAGGCGTGAGCCGCGGCTAAAAGCACGGACCCCAGAGATGGGCATGAGACGCTAAGCCTGCTGCTGCCGCCAACAAGAAGCCTGTGTGCAAGCACAGGTCACAATACACACACACCTTCGTGGGAGCCTGTGCAGCCCGCCACTGCCAGGGTCCCGTGATCCAGGGACAACTTCCCCGGGAGAACGCATGGTGCCCCTCAGGCTGCTGAAACGTCACGCTAGCCTCTGCCGCCGCAGGCTCGCCCCGCACGCCGTACCCCTCCCTCTCCGTGGCCTGGCTGAGCCAGAGTCCCCGAAGCAGCGGCTCCTTTAACCCCGTCCTCTCTGAGAGAAGAACAGACGCCCTCCGACAATCTACACGCAGAGGCGGGGCCAAATCCAAAGCTGAGCCCCGGGAGCTGTGAGAACAAAGAAGAGAAAGGGAAATCTCTGCCAGCAGCCTCAGAAGCAGTGGATTAAAGCTCCACAATCAACTTGATGTACCCTGCATCTGTGGAATATATGAATAGACAACGAATCATCCCAAATTGAGGAGGTGGACATTGAGATCAAGATTTATTACTTTTTCCCCTTTTCCTATTTTTGTGAATGTCTACGTGTATGCTTCTGTGTGAGATTTTTTCAGTATAGTTTTGCTTCGACCATTTGTCCTAGGGTTCTATCAGTCCGTTTTTTGTTTGTTTGTTTGTTTTCAGTTTCTTGAGTTATTTTGTTTATTTGTTTTTCTTTCTTTTAAAACAATTAGTTTTCTTAATAATTACTTTTTATTTTAATAACTTTATTTTATTTTATCTTACTTTATCTTCTTTCTTTCTTTCCTTTCTTCCTTGCTTCCTTCCTCCCTCCCTCCCCCACTCCCTCCCTCCCCCACTCCCTTCCTCCCTTCTTTCTTTCTTTCTTTCTCTCACTCTCTCTCTCTCTATCTTTCTCTCTTTCTCTCTTTCTTTCTTTCTTTCTTTCTTTCTAATTTTTCTCCCTTTCATTCTGAGCCATATGGATGAAAGGCTCTTGGTGCTGCAGCCAGGAGTCAGTGCTGTGTCTCTGAGGTGGGAGAGCCAACTTCAGGACACTGGTCCACAAGAGACCTCCCAGCTCCACATAATATCAAACGGCAAAAATCTCCCAGAGATCTCCATCTCAACACCAGCACACAGCTTCACTCAACGACCAGCAAGCTACAGTGCTGGACACCCTATGCCAAACAACTAGCAACACAGGAACACAAACCACCCATTAACAGAGAGGCAGCCTATAAACATAATAAGTCCACAGACACCCCAAAACACAACATGTGTACCTGCCCACCAGAAAGACAAGATCCACCCGCATCCACCAGAACACAGGCACTACTCCCCTCCACCAAGAAGCCTAAACAACCCACTGAACCAACTTTATCCACTGAGGACAGACACCAGAAACAATGGGAATAATGAACCTGCAGCTTGTAAAAAGGAGACCCCAAACACAGTAAGATAAGCAAAATGAAAAAACAGAAAAACATACAGCAGATGAAGGAGCAAGATAAAAACACACCAGACGTAACAAATGAAGAGGAAATAGGCAGTCTACCTGAAAAAGAATTCAGAATAATGATAGCAAAGATGATGCAAAATCTTGGAAATAGAATAGACAAAATGCAAGAAACATTTAACAAGGACCTAGAAGAACTAAAGATGAAACAAGCAATGATGAACAACACAATAAATGAAATTAAAAATACTCTAGATGGGATCAATAGCAGAATAACTGAGGCAGAAGAATGGATAAGTGCCTGGAAGATAAAATAGTGGAAATAACTACTGTAGAGCAGAATAAAGATAAAAGAATGAAAAGAACTGAGGACAGTCTCAGAGACTTCTGGGACAACATTAAAGGCACCAACATTCGAATTATAGGGGTTCCAGAAGAAGGAGAGAAAAAGAAAGTGACTGAGAAAATATCTGAGAGATTATAGTTGAAAACTTCCCTAATATGGGAAAGGAAATAGTTAATCAAGTCCAAGAAGCACAGAGAGTCCCATACAGGATAAATCACAGCAGAAATATGCCAAGACACATACTAAATAAACTGTCAAAAATTAAATACAAAGAAAACATATTAAAAGCAACAAGGGAAAAACAACAAATAACACACAAGGGAATCCCCATAAGGGTAACAGCTGATCTTTAAGCAGATACTCTGCAAGCCAGAAGGGACTAGCAGTACATATTTAAAGTGATGAAGGAGAAAAACCTGCAACCAAGAGTATTCTACCCAGCAAGGATCTCATTCAGATTTGATAGAGACATTAAAATCTCCACAGACAAGCAAAAGCTGCGAGAGTTCGGCACCACCAAACCAGCTTTACAACAAATGCTAAAGGAACTTTTCTAGGCAAGAAACACAAGAGAAGGAAAAGATCTAAAATAACGAACCCAAAGCAATTAAGAAAACGGGAATACAGACATACATATCGATAATTACCTTAAATGTAAACGAACTAAATGCTCCCACCAAAAGACACAGAATGCCTGAATGGATACAAAAACAAGTCCATGTATATGCTGTCTACAACAGATCCACTTCAGACCTAGAGACACATACAGACTGAAAGTAAGGGGATGGAAAAAGATATTCCACTCAAATGGAAACCAAAAGAGAGCTGGAGTAGCAATTCTCATACCAGACAAAATAGACTTTAAAATAAAGACTATTAAAATAGACAAAGAAGGACACTACATAATGATCAAGGGATCGATCCAAGAAGAAGATATAACAATTGTAAATATTTATGCACCCAACATAGGAGCACCTCAGTACATAAGGCAAATACTATAAGCCATAAAAGAGAAAATGGACAGTAACACACACATAGTATGGGACTTTTACACCCCACTTTCACCAATGGACAGATCATCCGAAATGAAAATAAATAAGGAAACCCAAGCTTTAAATGATACATTAAACACGGTGGACTTAATTGATATTTATAGGACATTCCATCCAAAAACAACAGAATACACATTTTTCTCAAGTGCTCATGGAACATTCTCTAGGATAGATCATATCTTGGGTCACAAATCAAGGCTTGGAAAATTTAAGAAAATTGAAATTTTATCAAGTATCTTTTCTGACCACAATGCTATGAGACTAGGTATCAATTACAGGAAAAGATCTGTAAAAAATACAAACACATGGAGGCTAAACAATACACTACTTAATAACGAAGATATCACTGAAGAACTCAAAGAGGAAATCACAAAATACCTAGAAACAAATGACAATGGAGACACGACGACCCAAAACCTATGGGATGCAGCAAAAGCAGTTCTAAGAGGGAAGTTTATAACAGTACAATTCGAACTAAATAAACAGGAAACATCTCGAATAAACTACCTAAACTTGCACCTAACGCAATTAGAGAAAGAAGAACAAAAAAACCCAAAAAGTAGCAGAGGGAAAGAAATCATATCAGAAATAAATGAAAAAGAAATGAAGGAAATGATAGCAAAGATCAATAAAATTAAAATCTGGTTCTTTGAGAAGATAAATAAAACTGATAAACCATTAGCCAGACTCATCAAGAAAAAAAGGGAGAAGACACAACTCAACAGAATTAGAAATGAAAATGAAGTAACAACTGACACTGCAGAAATACAAAAGATCATGAGAGATTACTACAAGCAACTCTATGCCAATAAAATGGGCAACCTGGAAGAAATTGACAAATTCTTAGAAATACACAACCTGCCAAGACTGAATCAGGAAGAAAGAGAACATATGAACAGACCAATCACAAGCACTGAAACTGAAACTGTGATTAAAAGTCTTCCAACAAACAAAAGCCCAGGACCAGATGGCTTCACAGACGAATTATATCAAACATTTAGAGAAGAGCTAACACCTATCCTTCTCAAACTCTTCCAAAATATAGCAGAGGAACACTCGCAAACTCATTCTACGAGGCCACCATCACCCTGATAACAAAACCAGACAAGGATGTCACAAAGAAAGAAAACTACAGGCCAATATCACTGATGAACGTAGATGAAAAAATCCTCAACAAAATACTAGCAAACAGAATCCAACAGCACATTAAAAGGATCATACACCATGATCAAGTGGGGTTTATTCCGGGAATGCAAAGAGTCTTCAATATACATAAATCAATCAACGTGATACACCATATTAACAAATTGAAGGAGAAAAACCATATGATCATCTCAGTAGATGCAGCAAAAGCTTTCGACAAAATTCAACACCCATTTATGATAAAAACCCTGCAGAAAGCAGGCATAGAGGGAACTTTCCTCAACATAATAAAGGTCATATATAACAAACCCACAGCCAACATCGTCCTCAGTGGTGAAAAACTGAAAGCATTTCCACTAAGATCAGGAACAAGACAACGTTGCCCACTCTCACCACTCTTATTCAACATAGTTTTGGAAGTTTTAGCCACAGTAATCAGAGAAGAAAAGGAAAATAAAAGAATCCAAATCGGAAAAGAAGAAGTAAATCTGTCACTGTTTGCAGATGACATGATACTATACATAGAGAATCCTAAAGGTGCTACCAGAAAACTACTAGAGTTAATCAATGAATTTGGTAAAGTAGCAGGATACAGAATTAATGCACAGAAATATCTGGCATTCCTATACACTAATGATGAGAAATCTGAAAGTGAAAGCAAGAAAACACTCCCCTTTACCAATGTAACAAAAAGAATAAAATATCTAGGAATAAACCTACCTAAGGAGACAAAAGACCTGTATGCAGAAAATTATAAGACACTGATGAAAGAAATTAAAGATGACACAAATAGATGGAGAGATATACCTTATTCTTGGATTGGAAGAATCAACATTGTGTAAATGACTCTACTATCCAAAGCAATCTTCTACAGATTCAATGCAATCCCTATCAAACTACCACTGGCATTTTTCACAGAACTAGAACAAAGAATTTCACGATTTGTATGGAAACACAAAAGACCCTGAATAGCCAAAGAAATCTTGAAAACGAAAAATGGAGTTGGAGGAATCAGGCTCCCTGACTTCAGACTATATTAGAAAGCTACAGTAATCAAGACAGTATGGTACTGGCACAGAAACAGAAAGGTAGCTCAATGGAACGGGATAGAAAGCCCAGAGATAAACCCACGCACATATGGTCACCTTATCTTTGATAAAGGAGGCAGGAATGTATAGTGGAGAAAGGACAGCCTCTTCAATAATTGGTGCTGGGAAAACTGGACAGGTACATGTAAAAGTATGCAATTAGATCACTCCCTTACACCATATGCAAAAATAAGCTCAAAATTGATTAAAGACCTCAATGTAAGCCCAGAGACTATCAAACTCTTAGAGGAAAACATAGGCAGAACACTCTATGACATAAATCACATCAAGATCCTTTTTGACCCACCTCCTAGAGAAATGGAAATAAAAACAAAAATAAACAAATGGGACCTAATGAAACTTCAAAGCTTTTGCACAGCAAAGGAAACCATAAACAAGACCAAAAGGAAACCCTCAGAATGGGAGAAAATATTTGAAAATGAAGCAGCTGTGAAAGGACTAATCCCCAAAATTTATTAGCAACTCATGCAACTCAATAAGAAAAAAACAATCAACCCAATCCAAAAATGGGAAGAAGACCTAAATGGACATTTCTCCAAAGAAGATATACAGACTG
This sequence comes from Stenella coeruleoalba, assembly GCF_951394435.1. Lineage (NCBI taxonomy): Eukaryota > Metazoa > Chordata > Mammalia > Artiodactyla > Delphinidae > Stenella > Stenella coeruleoalba. Next base: position 52,554,220 of record NC_137152.1, read on the forward strand.
ACAACAAACACATGAAAGAATGCTCAACATCATTAATTATCAGAGAAATGCAAATCAAAACTACAATGAGATATCATCTCACACCAGTCAGAATGGCCATCATCAAAAAATCTAGAAACAATAAATGCTGGAGAGGGTGTGGAGAAAAGGGTACACTCTTGTACTGCTGGTGGGAATGTGAACTGGTACAGCCACTATGGAGAACAGTATGGAGACTCCTTGAAAAACTACAAATTGAACTACCATATGACCCAGCAATCCCACTACTGGGCATATACCCTCAGAAAACCGTAATTCATGAAGAGTCATGTATCAAAATGTTCATTGCAGCTCTGTTTACAATAGCCCAGAGATGGAAACAACCTATGTGTCCATTATCGGATGAATGGATAAAGAAGATGTGGCACATATATACAAGGGAACATTACTCAGCCATAAAGAGAAATGAAATTGAGCTATTTGTAATGAGTTTGATGGACCTACAGTCTGTCATACAGAGTGAAGTAAGTCAGAAAGAGAAAATCAAATACCGTATGCTAACACATATGTATGGATTTTAAGGGAAAAAGAGTCATGAAGAACCTAATGGTAAAACAGGAATAAAGACATAGACCTACTAGAGAACGGACTTAAGGATATGGGGAGCAGCAAGGGTAAGCTGTGACAAAGCGAGAGAGTGGCATGGACATATATACACTACCAAACGTAAAATAGATAGCTAGTGGGAAGTAGCCGCATAGCACAGGGAGATCAGCTCGGTGCTTTGTGACCACCTAGATGGGTGGGATAGGGAGTGTGGGAGGGATGGAGACGCAAGAGGGAAGAGATATGGGAACATATGTATATGTATAACTGATTCACTTTGTTATAAAGCAGAAACTAACAGACCATTGTAAAGCAATTATACTCCAATAAAGATGTAAAAACGAAACAAAAATCAAAGAGAAGACGCCAAGATCAGAGGGTGAATGGAGGAGACTAAGGGTTTATTCGTGTATGTATATATGGAGTAGTCATAGGCTCATGGGTTCTCAGAGGCTAATGGACCTCCAAGTTGAACTCCCACTGAACAGGGAATAATGGGAAGTTTTCTGTGTATAAAAAAAAAAAGCCACTGAGTTGCACACTTTTAAATCGTGCATTTTATGTGTGAATAATATCTCAATTTATAAAATAATGTAATCATTTAGCCAAAGCTCACTGAGATCCATCCTTAGTATTGTTGAATTTTGAGGGTTTTTTCCTCATGAATAATGAAGGCTGATTCATTTTTAAAGCCTATATTCCAGTAGTAGCAGCTCTTGCCATCTCTGTTTGATCATCTATTCAGATGCTATTTAGTAACTTATTCTTTGTTTACCTCTACCTGGAGGTGTGGGCAGTGTGAGTGGCAAGACCTTAGCTCTGCCAGCAAGATGGATCTGAATTTGAAAACTAGTTCTGACATTTATTTTCTGTATGACCTTAAACATGTTGCTTAGCCTCTTCTGAGCCTTAGTTTTCTCCGATTCAAATTAGGGATAATTACATGTTCCTAACAAATTTATTGTGAGGATTAAACCCTGAGTCAAAGGGCTTGACACAATTACATTTCAAGAAGTCAAACTTTTCATTTAAATGTTCCAATATTATATGCATTTGTGACATTTCCTTTAGAGGCAAACTGATCTTCCCCGGAAAAGTGCCAGAATAACAAAAATATATCTCTGACTCCTTTTGTAGCATAAATTATTTGGAGACAGGAGATCAGTGAATATTTTCATCTTTTCCTATTTATTCTTTCTGATTAGGGTATTTTTCTTCTTTATGCTGAGTTTGAGCTTTTAATTTGCCGTGTTTGCAACAGTGACTTTCCTAAGTGTGTGCAGCAACTTAATCCTCAGAATTAAGAAATGCTATTGTCGGATGACCTGCATTGATCGTGAACTTAGCTTCCTTGGTAATAGGAATGCTGGATTTGTTGTCAAGGTCTCTTAGGAAGAAAAAATTATTTTTGATTTAAAATATTAATATGAATGCATTTGTTTTTCTAGGCTTTCAGTATCTTCTCTTTCATATACCATTTGAGAATATATTTCCTATTTTTGGTAAAATGTTAGGGACTTCTAAATAGTAGTTATTAGAGTTTGAAAGAGTACAAAAGAATATTTAGCTTATCTATATATGTATAAATTGAAGTCCAAGGAGGAAGAAGTGACTTGTTCAGTCACCTTTCCAATAAGTGGCAGAACTGACACTAGAAAAGCAGAAATTTGCAATGGGGGAGAAGGGATAATGTTTATTATCTACTATGCGTTGGCACTCTACATTTACCTTCTTAAAGATTTAGTCCTTACAACAACACTCTCAGGTTTATCATCAGGCCTACCTGAGAAGTTAGGCAACTGAAGCTCAAAGGGGTCAAGTCAGTCATCAAATATCGCACAGCAGGAAGATGATAGAATGAGGCTAAAAATCTGGGTCTTTCTCTCTCTAAAAGTCATACTCCTTATATTTCTCTGTCTTGTCCCCTAAACTAGAATCCTCCTCATCTCTTAGCCCATCTATTGTTCTCTCTCACATACCACATGCCTTTCGTATCTACAGTCCCACAAAAGCTCTTCAGGAACCCAAGGAGAAACAAAACCAGAATGCAGGGAGATGATTCTAGGATTAATATGAAGGAAGTGGATACTGAAAGTGAGAAATGGCCTGCCTCAGGAGAGAGTGTGCCCCTGTCATTTAGCGTGACTAACAGTCCTGGGCAAACAGGTACTGGAGGTTTTCCTGGAATGTGCGTTGTTCAGTTTTATAACTGTGATAGTCCTGGGCACACCTAGATAAGTTGGTTACCACTATTGTCACTAGAGGTGTGTGAGCAGGATGGCTGCTAATGGTAGCTGTTGCATGAAGAGCTGTTTACGACCATCTGAGTCCCCTCTGTTACTATGAACCAATATATTTATTTTTTTGTTTGTTTTTGGACCTGTTGTCCAAATCCTGATAAAACTGGGTCAAGGAACTGGTAGTGAAACATAATAAGAAGACAAAAGTCAATACTTTTTTAAAAATATTTAAAGTTAAAAAATTAAAAATTTAAAAAAGTAATAACAAGAGACTAGCTGGGGTTTACTGCCCTCTGTACTACAAAAACATAGTTTTATTGTTATTTTCTTTGTTCAACAATTTTTTTGTTCAATATAAGAACACACTCTCAGGTAATTAAGATTTATTTCCTAACTCAACCTCTGGGTGTGCACTTCAACAATTGTATTGTGTCACAACAACTAGGATTTTTGACACTTAGCAGGTGAATCTGGGTTTAATTGTTATGAGGAGGGATGAAGCCTTGTTATTTAAGTTCCCTAGATTATTCTAACGTGTAGCCAGGGTTGAGTATGTCTGCCTTACATTCAAGAAAGAACAAAACTAACATTTTTTAAAAGGCTTTTCTGTGTGCTTGGAGTTGTGCATGTATTATCTTATTTAATCATGAAACAACCCTGTGAAATAGGAAGTATTATTTCTAGGTAAGGAAAGTGGGATTCAGAGAATTTGAGTAACTTGCCAAAGGTCACAGAGCTAGTAAGTCATATGTGCTTTTTATTCAAACACAGTGCTTCTAACACAAGGAAAATGACACTTAACACTTTATAAAATCTGCTGGAAACTAATTATTTCATTCTATATCCATAACCACTCTGAAGTAACAATTAGTAATATCCTCATTTTATGGATGAGGAAATTGAGGCATTAAACGGATAAACTGAGAGTAATTTGTCTAGGTCGGTGAGTAGTGTGGAGTAGGGAACCAAACTCAGTTCTCAGGATTCTTGCACCATTTTTCTTTACAAAGCACATCCATTACTTCTCCCCCAATCTTTGCTTGTCTATGAAATGAGGGAAATCCTAGCTACTCCTAAGGGTGGCTGTAAGGATTAAATGAAATATCAGATATGAAAGAACTCTCAGAAAACTACAGGCCAATATCCCTGATGTATATAGATGCAAAAATTCTCAAAAAAAATACTAGTAAGCAGAATTCAGCAGTACATTAAATGTACAATACACCATGATCAAGTGGGATTCATCTCTGGGATGCCAGGGTAGTTTTACATATGAATATCAATAAAACTGATACGTCACATTAATAGAATGAAAGACAAAAATTATGTTCATCTCAATAGGTATAGAAAAAGCATTTGACAAAATACAACATCTGTTTGTCATTAAAAACTCTCAACAAATTAGGTACAGAAGGAACATACCTGAATATAATAAAGGCCATGTATGGCATGCTCACAGCTAACATCATACTCCATGGTGAAAGTCTGAAACTTTTCTTCTAGGATGAGGAAGAAGACAAGGGTGCCCACTCTCACCACTCCTATTAAACACAGTACGGAAAGTCCTAGCCAGAGCAATCAGGCAAGGAAAAAAAATAAATGGCATCAGAATTGGAAAGGAGGAAGGTAAATTGTCTTTATTTGCAGATGACATGAATTTTATATATAGAAAATCCTAAAGATTCCACCAAAAAACTGTTAGATATAATCAACAAATCCAGTAAAGTCACTGGATAGAAACCAACACACAAAATTCAGAAGAATTTCTATACACTGACAATGAGTTATCTGAAAACGAAATAAAGAAACTGATCACATTTACAATAATATCAAACAATAAAATACGTAGGAATAAATTTAACCGAGAAAGTGAAAAATCTCGACACTGAAAACTAAAAGAAACTTCAAAAGAAAAAGAAGACACAAATAAATGTAAGGACATCCTGTGTTCATGGATTGGAAAAATTAATATTGTTAAAATGACAATACTACCTAGAGACATCTACAGACTCAATGTAATCTCTATCAAGATCACACTGGCATTTTTTTACAGCAGTAGAAAAATCAGTTCTAAAATTTGTGTGGCACCACAAAAGACCACAAATAGCCAAAGTAATCCTGAGAAAGAGGAACAAAGCTGAAGAAATCACACTTCCTGATTTCAAACTGTATTTTAAATCTATAGTAATAAAAACAACACGGCATTAAAAACAGACACGTATGGGACAAATTTGAGAGCCCATAAATAAACCCATGCCAATACTGGACAAGAGAGCCAAGAATACTCAATGGAGAAAAGACAGTTTCTCCAATAAATGGTGATGGGAAAATTGGATATTCACATGTAAAAGAATGAAACTAGACCTTATCTTACACCACTCACAAAAATTAATCTGTAATGGATTAAAGATCTAAATGTGAGACTGAAGCGTCAAGTCTCCTAGAAGAAAATATAGGGGAATATCTTCTCAACATTGGTCTTGGCAATGAATTTTTGGATGTGACACCTAAAACACAAACAACAAAATTTTAAAATTCACAAGTGAGACTACATCAAACTAAAAAGCTTCTGCACAACAAAAGAAATGACTAACGAAATGAAAAGGCAACCTGTGGAATGGGAGGTAACATCTGCAAATCCTATAACTAATAAGGGAGTAATATCCAGGTTATATAAAGAATTCATCGACTCAATAGCAAAAACAAACAAATAATTCAATTAACAATGGATGAAGGAACTGAATAGACATTTTCCCAAAGAAGATATTGAAACAGCCAACAGGTATATGAAAAGATACTTGGAATCACTAATCATTAGGAAAAAGCAAATCAAAACCATGATGAGTTATCAACTCATGCTTCTTAAATGACCAGCATTAAAATGATAAAAGATATAAAGGTTGGAGACAAGATGGCAGAGTAGAAGGACTTGAGCTTATTTCCTCTCATGAAGACACCAAAATCACAACTAACTGCTGAACAACAAGAGAAAAAGACTGGAACTTACCAAAAAAGATGTTCTACATATAAAGACAAAGAAAAAACCACGAGATGGTAGAAGGGGCACACTCACTATACAATCAAATCCCATACCAACTGGGTGGGCAACCGACAAACTGGAAAATAATTATATAGCAGAGGTTCTCCCACAGGAGTGAGAGTTTGGAGCCCCACATCAGTCTCCCCAGTATGGGGGTCAGGCATCAGGAAGAGAGCCACCAAAGCATTTATTTGAAGGCCAGTAGAGGTGAATCACAGGAACACCACAGGACTGGGCAAAACAGAAACTCCACCCTTGGAGGGCACACACAAGGTCTTGCGTGCACAGGGACCCAGGAAAAATGCAGTGACTTCATAGGAGCCTGGGCCAGACCTACCAGCTGGTCTTGGTGGGTTTCCTGGGGAGCTTGGGGGTGGCTGTGGATCACTGTGGGGGAAAAGGACACTGGTGGTGGAAGTACCAGGGAGTGATCATTGCAGTGAGCTCTCCTGGGGAAGCCAGAATTTTGTCAGCAAGACCTGATCCTACCAAACACGCTATAGGCTCCAGTGCTGAGACGCATCAGGCCAAAGAACCAGCAGGGTAAGAACACAACCCCACCCATCAGCAGACAGCCTGCTTTAGGTCTTCCTGAGCCCACAGCAGCATCTAAACACATCCCATGACTTGGCCCTGCTCACCAAAGGGACAAGACCCAGCTCTACCAATCAGTGGACAGGCACAAGTTCCCCCCTGCCACCATTATAGGGGTCCCAGAAGGAGAAGAGAGAGAGAAAAGGCCTGAGAAAATAATTGAGGAGATAATAGCTGAAAATGTCAGTAACATGGGAAAGGAAATAGTCACCCAAGTTCAGATAGCACAGAGAGTCCCAGGCAGGATAAACCCAAGGAGGAACATGCCGAGACACATAGGAATCAAATTGAAAAAACTTAATGAAAATATGAAAATATTAAAAGAAACAAGGGAAAGGCAACAAATAACATACAAGGGATTTCCCCATAAGGTTATCAGCTTATTTTTAGCCGAAAATTTGCAGGCCAGGAGGGATGGAAGGCTCTCATTCAGAGTTGACAGAGAAATCAAAAACTTTACAGAGAAGCAAAAGCTAACAGAATTTAGCACCATTAAACCATCTTTAAAACAAATGTTAAAGGAACTTCTTGAGGCAGAAAAGAAAAGGCCAAGCTAGAAAGAAGAAAATTGTTAATGGGAAAGCTTACAGGTAAAGGCAAACATACAGTAAAGGTAGAAAATCATCCACACACAAATAAGGTATCAAAACCAGTCACCATGAGGAGAGTACAAATGCAGGAATTTGAAATTAAGACACCAGCAACATAAAAAAATCCAGTATATATAGAGAGACTGCAATACCAAAACCTAATGGTAACCACAAAACAAAATTCTATAATAGATATACACACAAAAAAGAAAAAGCAATCCAAACACAACAATAAAGATAGTCATCAAATCACAACAGAAGAGAAAAAGAGGAAGGAAAGAATAAAAACCTACAAAAACAAATCCAAAACAATTAACAAAATGGCAATAAGAACATACATAACAGTAATTAACTTAAATGTAAATGGATTAAATGCTCTAACCATAAGACATAGACTGACTGAATGGATACAAAAACAATACCCATATATATGCTGTCTATAAGACACCCATTTCAGATCTAGGGGCACATACTGAAAGTGAGAGGATGGATAAAGGTATTCCAGGCAAAAATAAATCAAAAGAAAGCTGGAGGAGCAATACTCATCTCTGACAAAATAGGCTTTAAAATATAGACTGTTAAAAGAGACAAAGAAGGACACTACATGATTATCAAGGGATCAATCCAAGAAGAAGAAGATATAAAGCTTATAAATATATATGCAGTCAGCATAGGAATACCTCAGTATATAAGGCAAATGCTAACAGCCATAAAAGGAGAAATAGACAGTAAAATAATAATTGTGTGGGAATTTAACACCCCACTTACACTAATGGACAGATCATCCAGACAAAAAATCAGTAAGGAAAGACAGGCCTTAAATAACACATTAAACCACATTAGACCATAATTGATATTTATACAGCATTCCATCTGAAAGCAGCAGAATGAACATTCTTTACAAGTGCACATGAAACATTCTACAGGATACATCACATGATGGGCCATAAAGCAAGCCTCGGTAAATTTAAGAAAATTGACATCATATCAAGCATCTTTTCAGATCACAATGCTATGAGATCAGAAATCAACTACAACAAAAAACTGTAAAAAACACAAACATATGGAGGCTAAAATATATGCTACTTAACAACCAATGGATCACTGAAGAAATCAAAGAGGAAATCAAAATATACCTAGAGACAAATGACAATGAAAATACAACAATCCAAAACCTATGGGACCAGCAAAAGCAGTTCTAAGAGGGAAGTTTACCGCAATAATATCTTACCTATGGAAACAAAAAAATCGCAAATACACAAGGTAAATTTACACCTAAAGCAACCAAAGAAGAAAAAAAATAGTCAAAGTTAGTAGAAGGAAAGAAATCATAAACACCAGAGAAGAAATAAATTAACTAGAGATGAAAAAAATAATAGAAAAGATCAATGAAACTAAAAGCTGATTCTTTGAAAAAATAAACAAAATTGATAAACCTTTAGCCAGACTCATCAAGAAAAACAGGGAGAGGACTCAAATCAATAAAAGTAGAATTGAAAAATAAGTTACAACTGAAACCACATAAATGCAAAGTAACATAAGAGAAAACTACAAGCAAATATATGCCATTAAAATGGACAACCAAAAAGAAATGGACAAATTTTTAGAAAGGCACAACATTCCCAAGACTGAACCAAGAAGAAGTAGAAAATGTGAACAGAGCAATCACAAATACTGAAATGTAAATTGTGATTTAAAAACTCCTAACAAACAAAAGTCCAGGATCACATGGCTTCATAGGTGAATTCTATCAAAGATTTAGAGAAGAGTTAACACCTATACTTCTGAAACTATACCAAAAAATTGCAGAGGAATGAACACTCCCAAACTCATTCTATGAGGTCACCATCACCTTGATACCAAAACCACACAAATATACCAGATAAACGAAAATGAAAAGCCAATATCACTGATAAATATAGACGCAAAAATCTCCAACATACTACCAGCAAACCAAATCCAACAATACACTGAAATGATCATACAACATGATAAAGTGGAATTTATCCCAGGGATGAACAAATTTTTCAAAATCCAAAATTCAATCAGTGTCATATATCACATTAACCAATTGAAGAATAACAACCGTACAATATTCTCCATAGATGCAAAAAATCTTTTGACAAAATTCAACACACATTTATAATAAAAACTCTCCAGAAAGTGGGCATAGAGTGAACTTATCTCAACATAATAAAGGCCATATATGACAAACCTACAGCTAACATCATACTCAATGGTGAAAACCTGAAAGCATTTCCTCCAAGATCAAAAACAAGACAAGGATGCCCACTCTCACCACTTTTACTCAACATAATTTTGGAAGTCCTAGGAACAACAATGAGAGAAGAAAAATAAATAAATGTGATCCAAATTGGAAAAGAAGCATTAAACTGTCACTGTTTCCAGACGACACGATATTATACACGGGAAATCCTAAAGATGCCTCTGGAAATCTACTAGAGCTCATAATGAATTCAGTAAAGTGGCAGGACACAAAATTAATACACAGAAATCTGTTGAATATCTATACACTAACAACAAAATATCAGAAAGAGAAATTAAGGAAACAATCCCATTTACCATTGCATCAAAAAGAATAAAATACATATGAAAAAAACTACCTAAGGAGGCAAAAGACCTGCACTCCACAAACTATAAGACACTGATTAAAGAAACTGAACATGACACAAACAGATGAAAAGATATACCATGTTCTTGGATTGGAAGAATCTACTTGGTCAAAATGACTATACTACCCAAGGTAATCTACAGGTTCAGTGCAATCCCTACCAAATTACCAATGGCATTTTTTGAAGATCTAGAACAACAACAACAAAAAATCTTAAAGGTTGTATGGAAACACAGAAGACTCCGAATAGCCAAAGCAATCTTGAGAAACAAAATCCAAGCTGGAGGAATCAGGCTCCCTGACTTCATACTACACTATACAGCTAAAAGAATCAAAAGAGGATGGTACTGGCACAAAGAAAGACTTCCAGACCAATGGAACAAGATAGAAAGCCCAGAAATAAAACCACACACCTAGAGGCAATTACTCTATGACATAGGAGGTAAGAACACAGAATAGAGAAATGACAGTCTCATCAATAAGAGGTGCTGGGAAAACTTGAAAGCCACATGTAAAAGAATGAAATCAGAACACTAACACCATACAAAAAAATAAACAAATGGGACCTAATGAAACTCAAAAGCTGTTGCACAGAAAATGAAACCATAAAGAAAATGAAAAGACAACCCACAGAATGGGAGAAAAGATTTCCAAATTATGTAACTGACAAGGGATTGATGTCCAAAATATACAAAAAGCTCATGAAGCTCAATATCAAAAAAACAAGCAACCCAATCAAACAATGGGCAGAAGATCTAAATAAACATTTCTACAAAGAAGACATACAGATGGCAAAAGAGCACATGAAAAGATGCTGAACATCTCTAATTATTAGAGAAATGCAAATCAAAACTGTAATGAGGTATCACCTAACACTGGTCAAAAAGTCTACAAACAATAAATGCTGGGGAAGGTGTGGAGAAAAGGAAACCCTCCTACACTGTTTGTGGGAATGTACAGGCACTATGGAGGACAGTACGGTTGTTCCCTAAAGAAACTAAATATAGAACTACTATACAATCCAGCAATCCCACTCCTGGGCATGTATCTGGAGAAAAACATACTTCAGTAAGGTATATGCACCCCAGTATTCATTGCAGCACTATTTACAATAGCCAAGACATGGAAGCAACCTAAATGTCCATAAACAGAAGAATGGATAAAGAAGATGTGGTACATATATACAATGGAATATTACTCAGCCATAAAAAATGAAATAATGCTATTTCCAGCAAAATGGATGGACCTAGGGATTATCATACTAAGTGAAGTAAGTCAGATACAGAAAGACAAATATCATATGATATCACTTAAATATGGAATCTAAAAAAATGATACAAATAAACTTATTTACAAAACAGAAACAGAGTCACAGACTTAGAATACAAACTTACGCTTACCAAAGGGGAAAGGTGGGGGGAGGGATAAATTACGAGGTTGGGATTAACATATACACACTACTCTATATGAAATAGGTAATCAACAAGGACCTACTGTATAGCACAGGGAACTCTACCCAATACTATGCAATAACCTATATGGGAAAAGAATTTGAAAAAGAATAGATATATGTAAAACTGACTCACTTTGCTGTATACCTGCAACTAACACAACAGTGTAAATCAATTATAATCCAATATAAAATAAAATTTCTTTAAATAAATAAAATTTTTTAAAAGATTCTCTCTTTGCTGTTGTCTGTTGACATTTTGGTTGTGGCGGCTTTAAGCATGTATCTCTTAGAGTTTGTCTTCCTTTGAGTTTGTTGAACTTGTTGGACGAGAATATTAATGGTTTAGAACCATATTTTGCAGGTCAAGCTTTTGGTCATTGCTTCTTCAAATAATCATTGGTGCCCTTGCACGCCCTCTGCTTCTTCCGGTAATCCCATTATACATGTACTGTTATGTTTAATGATATTCCATGACCTCTGAAATTCTGTTCATTTTCTTAATTATTTTTTCTTTCTTTACCTCAGAATGAATATTCTCAATTCATCTGTGTTTAAGTGCACCAATTCTCTTTTCTGCCTGTACCCTGTAGTGAATTTTTCATTTCAGTTACTGTACTTTTCAACCACACAATTTTCCAGTGGTGGTTCTTATTTACTAATTAAATAAATTACAATTTAATTTTTATATTAATATATTTATATATTTGAAATAGCTAATTGAAAATCTTTTTCAAGATTGGTTCAACATCGCAGGGTAGAAGGATGTGCTCTCACTCTCTCTTGCGACAGCACTGGAATCACAACTAACTGCTGAACAAGCATTGACAGGAAGACACTGGAACTCACCAAAAAAGATAGCCCACAATCAAAGACAAAGGAGAAGCCACAAAGAGATGGTATGAGGGGCGCAATCACAATAAAATCAAATCCCATAACTGCTAGGTGGGTGATTCACAAACTGGAGAACACTTATAACACAGAAGTCCACCCACTGGAGTGAAGGTTCTGAGCCCCAAATCAGGCTTCCCAACCTGGGGGTCCGGCAATGGGAAGAGGAATTCATAGAGAATGAGACTTTGAAGCCTAGCGGGATTTGATGGCAGGACTATGACAGGACTGGGGGAAAGGAAGACTCCACTCTTGGAGGGCACACACAAAATAGTGTGCACGTCAGGACCTAGGAGAAAGAGCACTGACCCCATAGGAGACTGAACCAGACCTACCTACTAATGTTGGAGGGTCTCCTACACAGGTGGGGGCTGGCTGTGGCCCATCATGAGGACAAGGACACCGGCAGCAAAAGTTCCGGGAAGTACTCACTAGCATGAGCCCACCCAAAGTCCACCATTAGACACACCAAAGAGCCCAGGTAGGCTCCAGTGTTGGGTGGCCAAAGGCCAAACAACCAACAGGGAGGGAACAGAGCCCCACCCAACAGCAGACAAGCAGATTAAAGTTTTACTGAGCTCTGCCCACCAAAGCAACAGCCAGCTGTACCCACCACCAGTCCCTCCCATCAGGAAACATGCATAAGCATCTTAGATAGCCTCAACCACCAGAGGGCAGACAGCAGAAGCAAGAACTACAATCCTGCAGCCTATGGAACAAAAAACACATTCACAGAAACACAGACAAGATGAAAGGCAGAGGGCTATGTACCAGATGAAGGAACAAGATAAAACCCCAGAAAAACAACTAAATGAAGTGGAGAGAGGCAACGTTCCAGAAGAAGAATTCACAATAATGATAGTGAAGATGATCCAGGACCTCAGAAAAAGATCGAGAAGATGCAAGAAATGTTTAACAAACACCTAGAAGAATTAAAGAACAAACAAACAGAGATGAAAAATACAATAACTGAAATGAAAAATACACTAGATGGAATCAACAGGAGAAAAACTGAGGCAGAAGAATGTATAAGTGACCTGGAAGAGAGAATGATGGATTTCAATGCTGCAGAACAGAAAAAAGAAAAAAGAATGCAAAGAAATGAAGACAGCCTAAGAGACCTCTGGGACAACATAAATGGACCAACATTCGCATTATAGGGGTCCCAGAAGGAGAAGAGAGAGAGAAAGTACCACAGAAAATATTTCAAGAGATTATAGTTAAAAATTTCCCTAATATGGGAATGGAAATATCCACCCAAGTCCGAGAAGCCAGAGAGTCCCATACAGGATAAACCCAAAGAGAAATATGCTGAGACACATAGTAATCAAATTGGAAAAAAATAAAGACAAAGAAAAATTATTGAAAACAGCAAGAGAAAAATGACAAATAACATACAAGGGAACTCCCATAAGGTTAAGAGCTGATTTCTCAGCAGAAACACTACAAGCCAGAAGGGAGTGGCATGACATATTTAAAGTGATGAAAGGGAAGAACCTACAACCAAGATAACTCTTACCCGGCAAGGGTCTCATTCAGGTTCGATGGAGAAATCAAAAGCTTTACAGACGAGCAAAAGTTAAGAGAATTCAGCACCACCAAAACAGCTCTACAGCAAATGCTACAGGAACGTCAATAAGTGGGAAACACAAGAGAAGAAAAGGACCTACAAAAAAACCCCAAAAACAATTAAGAAAATGGTAAGAGGAACATACATATCAATAATTGCCTTGAACGTGAATGGATTAAATGCTCCAACCAAAAGACAGGCTCGCTGAATGGATACAAACACAAGACCCATATATATGCTGTGTACAAGACACCCACTTCAGACCTAGGGACACATACAGACTGAAAATGAGGGGACAGGAAAAGGTATTATGTGCAAATAGATGTCAAAAGAAACCTGGAGTAGCAATACCCATATCAGATAAAAGAGACTTTAAAATAAAGAATGTTACAAGAAACAAGGAAGAACACTACTTAACGATCAAGGGATCAATCCAAGAAGAATATATAACAATTATAAATATATATGGACCCACTATAGGAGCACCTCAATATATAAGGCAAGTGCTAATAGCTATGAGAGAGGTAATCGAGAGTAACTCAAGAATACTAGGGGACTTTAACACCTCACGTACACCAATGGAAAGACCATCCAGAAAGAAAATTAATAAGGAAAAACAAGCTTTAAATTACAAAATAGACGAGATGATTTACTTGATATTTATAGGACATTCCATCTGAAAACAGCAGATTACACTTCTCAAGTGCGCATGGAACATTCTCCAGGATAGATCACATCTTGGGTCACAAATCAAGCCTCAGAAAATTTAAGAAAACTGAAATCATATCAAGCATCTTTACTGGTCACAATGCTATGAGATTAGAAATCAATTACAGGGGGAAAAGCATAAAAAACACAGACACAAGGATGTTAAACAATGTTACTAAATAACCAAGAGATGACTGAGGAAATCAAAGGGAAAGTCAAAAAATACCTAGAGACAAATGACAGTGAAACAAGATGATCCAAAACCTATGGAATGCAGCAAAATCAATTCTAAGAGGGAAGTTATAACAATACAAGCCTACCACAAGAAACAAAAAAAAAAACTCAAATAAACAATCTAACCATACACCTAAAGGAACTAGAGAAAGAGGAAAAAACAAAACCCAAAGTTAGCAGAAGGAAAGAAATCTTAAGCATCAGAGCAGAAATAAATGAAATAGAAACAAAGAAAACAATAGCAAAGATCAATAAAGCTAAAAGCTGTTTCTTTGAGAAGATAAACAAAATTGATAAACGACTGGCCAAACTCATCAAGGAAATGAGGGAGAGGATCAAATTAATAAAATTAGAAATGCAAAAGGAGATGTTACAACAGAAACCACAGAAATACAGAGCATCCTAAGAGAATACTACAAGCAACTGCCAAAAAAATGGACAACCTGGAAGAAATGGACAAATTCTTAGAAAGGTATAACCTTCCAAGACTGAACCAGGAAGAAAGAGAAAATATGAACAGACCAATCGAAAGTAATGAAATTGAAACTGTGATTAAAAATCTTCCAACAAACAGAAGTTGAGAACCAGATGGCTTCACAGGTGAATTCTATCAAACATTTAGAGAGGAGATAACACCCATCCCTCTCAACCTCTTCCAAAAAATTTCAGAGGAAGGAACACTCCCAAACTCATTCTATGAGGCCAACATCACCCTGATACTAAAACCAGACAAAGATACTACAAAAAAATAAAATTACAGACAAATATCACTGATGAATATAGCTGCAAAAATTCTCAACAAAATACTAGCAGACAGAATCCAACAACACATTAAAAGGATCATCTGCCAAGATCCAGTGGGATTTATCCCAGCGATGCATGGATTCTTCAATATACGCAAATCAATCAGTGTGATACACCATATTAACAAATTGAAGAATAAAAACCATATGATCATCTCAATAGTTTCAGAAAAAGCTTTTGACAAAATTCAAAACCGATTTATGAAAAAAACTCCTCAGAAAGTGCGCATAGAAGGAACTTACCTCAACATAATAAAGGCCATATATGACAAACCCACAGCAGACATCATTCTCAGTGCTGAAAAACTGAAAGCGTGCCCTCTATGATCAGGAACAACACAAGGATGTCCACTCTCACCAGTATTATTCATCATAGTTTTGGAAGTCCTAGCCATGGCAATCAGATGAAAAAGAAGTAAAAGGAATACAAATTGGAAAAGAAGAAATAAAACTGTCACTGTTTGCAGATGACATGATACTATACATAGAGAATCCTCAAGATGCCACCAGAAAACTACTACAGCTGATCAATTAATATGGTAAAGTTGAAGGATACAAAATTAATGCACAGAAATCTCTTGCCTTCCTACACACTAATGATGAGAAATCTGAAAGACAAATTAAGGAAACACTCCCATATACCACTGCAACAAAGAGAATAAAATACCTAGTAATAAACCTACCCAGGGAGACAAAAGACCTGTATGCAGAAAATGATAAGACACTGATGAAAGAAATTAAAGATGATACAATCAGTTGGAGAGATATACCATGTTCTTGGTTTGGAAGAATCAATATTTTGAAAATGATATACTACCCAAAGCAATCTACAGATTCAATGCAATCCCTATCAAACTACCAATGGCATTTTTTACCAAACTAGAACAAAATACCTTAAAATTTGTATGGAGACACAAAAGACCCCGAATAGCCAAAGCAGTCTTGAGGGGGAAAAAATGGAGCTGAAGGAAGCAGACACCCTGATTTCAGACTATACTTCAAAGCTACAGTAATCAAGGCAATATGGCACTGGCACAAAAAAAAGAAATATAGATCAATGAAACAGGATAGAAAGCCCCGAGATAAACCCATGCACCTATAGTAAACTAATCTATGACAAAGGAGGCAGGGATATACGATGGAGAAAAGACAGTCTCTTCAATACGTGGTGCTGGGAAAACTGAACAGTTAAATGTAAAAGAAAGAAATTAGAACACTCCCTAAAACCATACACAAAAATAAACTCAAAATTGATTAAAGACCTAAATGTAAGACTGGACAGTATAAAACTCTTCAAGGAAAACATAGGAAGAACACTCTTTGACATAAATCACAAGATCTTTTTTAATCCACCTCCTAGAGTAATGGAAATAAAAACAAAAATAAACAAATGGGACCTAATGAAACTTAAAATCTTTTGCAAAGCAGCGGAAACTACAAACAAGATGAAAAGACAACCGTCAGAATGGGAGAAAATATTTGCAAGTGAATCAACAGAGGATTAATCTCCAAAATATATAAACAGTTCATGCAGCTCAATATTAAAAAAACAAACAACCCAATTCAAAAAAGGGCAGAAGATCTAAATAGACATTTCTCCAAAGAAGACATACAGATGGCCAAGAAGCACATGAAAAGCTGCTCTACATCACTAATTATTAGAGAAATGCAAATCAGAACTACAATGAGGTATCACCTCACACCAGTTAGAATGGGCATCATCAGAAAATCTACAAAAACAAATGCTGGAGAGGGTGTGGATAAAAGGGAACCCTCTTGCACTGTTGGTGGGAATGTAAATTGATACAGCCACTATGGAGAACAATATGGAGGTTCCTTAAAAAACTAAAAATAGAATTACCATATGACCGAGCAATCCCACTGCTGGGCATATACCCAGAGAAAACGATAATTCAAAAAGAGACATGCACCCCAATATTCACTGCAGCACTATTTACAATTGCCAGATCATGGAAGCAACTTAAATGTCCATCAAGACATGAATGGATAAATAAGTTGTGGTACATATATACAATAGAATATTACTCATTCATAAAAAGGAATGAAATTTGGTCATTTGTAGAGACGTGGATTAATCTAGAGACTGTGATACAGAGTGAAGTAAGTCAGAAAGAGAAAAACAAATATCGTATATTAACGCATATATGTGGAACCTAGAAAAATGGTATAGATGAACCAGTTTGCAGGGCAGAAATAGAGACACAGATGTAGAGAACAAATGTATGGACACCAAGGGGGGAAAGTGGTGGTGGGGGGGTGATGAAGTGGGAGATTGGGATTGCCATATATACACTAATATGTATAAAATGGATAACTAATAAGAACCTTCTGTATAAAAAAATAAATAAAATAAAATTCAAAAATTGTAAAAAAAAGAAAATCTTTTTCTATGAAGTCCAATGATTTCGTTCCCTCATGGACAGTCTCTATTTAATTTTTTTTCTGTGTTGATAGGTCATGATTTATTTCTTTGCATGTCTCATATTTTTGTTGTTGAAAAGTTAGCATTTTAAATAATACTATGTGACAACTTTAGAAATCAGAACCCCCCTCCTTTCTTGTTGTCGCTGTTCATTTACTGACTTTGTGCACTAATTCTATAAAATCTGTATTCTTTGTCATGTAAAGCGACTGAAATCTCTAGTCAGATGGCTTAGTGGTCAGCTAATGATTGGACAGAGATTATTTAAATGGTTTAAACCAATAAAGATCCCAGCCTTTGTTGAAGGGCTCTGTGTGTGTGTTGCTGTACACCTTCAATAGTTACCCAGTTGGTTTATAACTCTGCATTAGTATTAACTTCCAGCTTGTACAGAGCTTCAAAGTCAGCCAGAGGTCAAATATTAGAGCCTTCTCAAGTCTCTTTGGACATGAGCAAAGCCCTACACATGTGCATGACTTTCTATATTTCCAGAAATATGTTGCAACTTTCCAAGCTCTCCAGGGACATCTCATTCTCCAGTTTTTCCTGACAGGTTAATTTTTCAGCTTCATGTTTGCTACTATTCTTTTTGCTGCCTGAGGCAGCTGTGGTGCTAAACAATTATCACTAATTGTTTTTGAAAATGCCCTGAAAAAATTCTATTTGCAGTTAGTCATCTCTGAGGTAATTCAAATAAGAGAAGACCTAAAATCATACTTTTCAGCTTTAGAGGAACTTCAGACCCATTCTGCGCTCACCAATGGCTGCTAGAGTGATGGGTTTTACAGCTTCCATGACTATGCAGCTGTTAGTTTCAATGGTGCTGTGGAGCTGGAGAGAGGGGGTGGGAATAAACGAAATTAAAACATCACAGAGTTCACTGTTCTTTCAATTATCTAGCATTTTTCCTGAATAAACACACCTTATATTGTTGCAAATTTCTGCTAATTTCTAGAGGTCTTAAAAAGTTGTTTTGGGCAATTTTTGCCAGTGTTTTGAGTGCTTTTATGTAGGAGCAGCTTTTCTGAGGTCATGTCTTAACCAATTCCACTGAGGTCAGAGCTTTTTGATCCTTACTTTCAATTAACAAGAACTTCAATAATTGTTAAATCAATTAAGTTACTGAGTCAAGGAAAATATCACTGTTCAATATCTGGTTTCTAAAAGGCCTTAATATAAGGCCAAATATTGATGATCAGAAGACTTTAAAAGCTCATTGAGGTATATGACAACAGGCAAGAAGGATTTGCAAAGTCAAGGTAGTTTCTGCCTTCTGGTCCCCTACTATCTAAAAGGCTCAGACTTTTACAGATCCTCTACCTTTTTCTACCTACCTCATTTTATTTGTAAGGAGATTGGGGTCCAGAGATGGGAACTGACTTGCCTGAGGTCACACAACTAGCTGTACGGTCATAAAGGAACCTTAAATGAATGCTTGCTCTAACCGCCTTAAGATAACAATGTGTCTCCAGTCACAACCAGAGTACCTCTGTAATATACTTTTCTCTATCTAATTGCACCACAAATAGTGTTTTCCTTACCCGAAAGGTCTCATATTCATTCTTCTTTGCTCATGTATATAGTGAGTTGAGAAATGCTTCAAGGGCTAAATCAAGAAGTTTGGACCACAGTTACTTATAGCTTAGAGTCATGGAGTCCTGTAAGACCCCTTACTGGTATATTTTTAACCAAACTCATGGAATATTACATCCCCTTCTGAGAGATAGCCCTGCAAATGGCTCTCTAGTGTCAATGGAATAAAAACAAAAGCTTTAGTAAGATCATACTATCCATTAGAGTGCTGTGGGAGAGAATAAAGAGCAGGGAGAGGGAGTTGAACGCTTGCCCTCTCTTCAGATGAGAGGAAGGGTAACTAAGAAACCTGGCTAGAGAAGGAAGAAAACAGGCCTACAAAACCACCACTGTCATCACCACGACCATCAACAAGAACATTGCCTGCACTACCAGCACTAAAAAGCATGGCTTACAAAACTGAATGCAATGCTCTTCAATAATGTCTAGCAGTCCTATAGCATTAAAAAGATAGCCCAGCAAGAATTAACTATCTTCAGAAAATTTCAAGGGAGAAAAGAGCAAAAACTTAAGAAAGGGGAGAGGAAGGGAAAGGCACTACACTAGATGCTTCTCAAGTCTTCTATTGTTTATCATTATCACTTTATTAAAGAGAAAACTGAGGTTCAGCAAGGTCAAATAATACAGTGTCTTCCAAAGGAGCTGTAAATTTCCAATGAAGGCTAACAATATTGACCAAAACACTTACTATTGTTTATCTCCTTTTACCCAGTAAATTCACTTCTGGGAATCCGTGTCTGAAAAATAATCGTGGATACAGGGGAAAAACTTTATGCCCAAAGATAAGCATTCAACAGTATTAATGATAATGAATAATTGAAAACAAATAAAATGTCCAGTGATTGGGGAAAGCCTAAGTACACCAATTTAATGGATTTTATAACACCCATCAAAAAGAAGCAGTACACAAACTTATGAACAAAGCAGAATGCCTATGGTGAAAAATTATATGAAAAAGTAGAATAAAAAAATGTACACAAAAGTATACATAACTACAAATATGTATAGAAAATTATGTTCAGGCCCCCAAAAAAGCACTGGAAGGAAACATATCAAAATAGTTCAGGTTATTTTTTCTGTGTGTATGGTATCTCCTATTGTTTTATTTCTTTTTTTTTAATACAACTTTATTGGAATATAATTGCTTTACAATGTTGTCATAATTTCTGCTCTACAACAAAGTGAATCAGCTATATGTATACATATATCCCCACGTCCCCTTTCTCTTGCAACTCCCTCCCACCCTCCATATCCAACCCCTCTAGGTGGTCACGAAGCAATGAACTGATCTCCCTGTGCTATGCGGCTGCTTCCCACTAGCTATCTATTTTACATTTGATATTATATATTAGCCCATGCCACTCTATCACTTCGTCCCAGCTTACCCTTCCCCCTCACCGTGTCCTCAAGTCCATTCTCTCCGTCTCCATCTTTATTCCTGTCCTGCCCCTAGGTTCTTCAGAACCATTTTATTTTTTTAGATTCCATATATATGTGTTAGCATACGGTATTTGTTTTTCTCCTTGTGAATTACTTCACTCTGTATGATAGTCTCTAGGTCCATCCACCTCACTACAAATAACTCAATTTCAATTCTTTTTATGGATGAGTAATATTCCATTGTATATATGTGCCACATGTTCTTTACCCATTTATCAGTTGATGGTCACTTAGGTTGCTTCAATGTCCTGACTATTATAAACAGAGCTGCAATGAACATTGTGGTACATGACTCTTTTTGAATTATGGTTTTCTCAGGATATATGCCCAGTAGTGGGAATGCTGGGTCATATGGTAGTTCGATTTTTAGTTTTTTCAGGAACCTCCATACTGTTCTCCATAGGGGCTGTATTAATTTACATTTCCACCAACAGTGTAAGAGGGTTCCCTATTCTCCACACCCTATCCAGCATTTACTGTTTGTAGATTTTCTGATGATGGCCATTCTGACCAGGGTGAGGTGATACCTCATTTTAGTATTGTTTTGCATTTCTCTAATGATTAGTGATGTTAAGCATCCTTTCATGTTTTTGTTGGCAATCTGTATATCTTCTTTGGAGAAATGTCTATTGAGGTCTTCCACCCATTTTTGGATTGGATTATTTGGTTTTTTGATATTGAAGTGCATGAGCTGCTTGTATATTTTGGATATTAATCCATTGTCAGTTGCTTCATTTGCAAATATTTTCTCCCATTCTGAGGGTTGTCTTTTGGTCTTGTTTATGGTCTCCTTTGCTGTGCAAAAACTTTTAAGTTTCATTTCCCATTTGTTTATTTTTGTTTCTATTTCCATTAATCTAGGAGGTGGGTGAAAAAGAATCTTGGTGTCATGGATGTCACAGCATGTTCAGCCTCTGTCTTCCTCTGAGAGTTTTATAGGATCTGGCCTTACATTTAAGTCTTTAATCCGTTTTGAGTTTATTTTTGTGTATGGTGTTAGGAAGTGTTCTAATTTCATACTTTTCCATGTAGCTGTCCAGTTTTCCCAGCACCACTAATTGAAGAGGCCACTTTTTTTCTCAACTGTGTATTCTTGACATCTTTGTCAAAGATCAGGTGACCATACAGTCACGGATTTCTCTGTGGGCTTTCTCTCCTGTTCAATTGATCAATATTTCTTTTTTTGTGCCAGTACCATACTGTCTTGTTGAGTGCAGCTTTGTAGTATAGTCTGAAGTCACAGAGCCTGACTCCTCCAGCTCCGTTTTTTCCCTCAAGTTTGCTTTGGCTATTCGGGGTCTTTTGTGTTTCCATACAAATTGCAACATTTTGTGTTCTAGTTCTGTGAAAACTTCCATTAGTAATTTGATAGGGATTGCATTGAATCTGTAGATTGTTTTGGGTAGTATATACATTTTCACAATGTTGACTCTTCCAATCCAAGAACATGGTATATCTCTCCAACTGTTTGTATCGCCTTTGATTTCTTTCAACAGTGTCTTATAGTTTTCTGCATACAGGTCTTTGGTCTCCTTAGGTAGTTTTATTTCTAGGTATTTTATTCTTTTTGTTGCAATGGTAAGTGGTAATATTTCCTTTATTTCTCTTTCAGATTTTTCATCATTAGTGTATAGGAATGCAAGAGATTTCTGTGCCTTAATTTTATATCCTGCTACTCTACCAAATTCATTGATTAGCTCTAATAGTTTTCTGATGGCATCTTTAGGATTTTCTATGTATAGTATCATGTCATCCACAAACAGTGACAGTTTTACTTCCTCTTTGCTAATTTGGATTCCTTTTATTTCTTTTTGTTCTCTGATTCCTGTGGCTAAAAGTTCTAAAACAATTTTGAATAATATTGGTGAGTGTGGGCACCCACTGTTGTTCCTGATCTTAGAGGAAATAGTTTTAGTTTTTCACCATTGAGCATGATGTTGGCTGTGGGTTTGTCATATATGGCCTTTATTATGTTAAGTTTCCCCTATACCTACTTTCTGGAGGGTTTTTATCATAAATGGGTGTTGAATTATGTCAAAAGCTTTTTCTGCATCTATTGAGATTGTTATAGGGTTTTTATCCTTCAGTTTCTTAATATGGTGTATCACATTGATTGATTTGTGTATATTGAAGAATCCTTGCATTCTTTGGGATAAATCCCACTGGAGCATGGTGTAAGATCCTTTTAATGTGCTGTTGGGTTCTGTTTGCTATTATTTTGTTGAGGATTTTTGCATCTGTATTCATCAGTGATATTGGCCTCTAATTTTCTTTTCTTGGGACATCTTTGTCTAGTTTTCATATCAGGCTGATGGTGGCCTCGTTGAATGAGTTTGGAAGTGTTCCTTCCTCAGCTACATTTTGGAAGAGTTTGAGAAGGACAGGTGTTAACTCTTCTCTAAATGCTTGATAGAAT
Organism: Stenella coeruleoalba; assembly: GCF_951394435.1. Lineage (NCBI taxonomy): Eukaryota > Metazoa > Chordata > Mammalia > Artiodactyla > Delphinidae > Stenella > Stenella coeruleoalba. The sequence goes on from NC_137152.1 coordinate 52,577,449, forward strand.
TCGCCTGTGAAGTCATCTGGCCCTGGGCTTTTGTTTCCTAAAAGATTTTTAATCACAGTTTCAATTTTTCTGCTTTTGATTTGTCTGTTCACATTTTCCGTTTCTTCCTGGTTCAGTACAGCAAAGTTGTACTTTTCTAAGAATCTTTCCATGTCTTCCATGTTTTCCATTTCATTGGCACATAGTTGCTTGTAGTAGTCTTTCATGATTCTTTGTATTTCTGAGGCATCAGTTACTTCTCCTTGTTCATTTCTAATTCTGTTGAATTGAGCATTCTCCCTTTTTTCCTGATGAGTCTGGATAATGGTTTACCAATTTTGTTTATCTTCTCAAAGATCCAGCTTTTAGTTTTATTGATCTTTGCTCTTGTTTCCTTCATTTGTTTTTCATTTATTTCTTATCCAATCTTTATGATTACTTTCCTTCTGCTAGCATTGTGTGTGTTTTTTTTTTTTTTGTGCTTCTTTCTCTAATTGCTTTAGGTGTAAGTTTAGGTTGTTTATTTGAGATTTTTCTTGTTTCTTGAGGTAGGATTCTACTGCTATAAACTTCTCTCTGAGAACAGCTTTTGCTGCATCCCAAGGGTTTTGCAACATCGTGTTTTCATTGTCTTTTGTTTCTGGGTATTTTTTGATTTCCTCTCTGACTTCTTCAGTGATCTCTTGGTTATTTAGTAGCATTTTGTTTAGCCTCCATGGGTTTGTATTTTTTAGTTTTTTTTTTCCTGTAATTGATATCTAGTCTCATAGCATTGTGGTCGGAAAAGGTGCTTGATGCAATTTCAATTATCTTAAATTTACCAAGGCTTGATTTGGGACCCAAGATGTGATCTATCCTGGAGAAGTTCCGTGAGCACTTGAGAAGAAAATGTATTCTGTTGTTTTTGGATGGAATGTCCTATAAATATCAATCAAGTTTATCTGGTCTAATGTGTCATTTAAGGTTTGTGTTTCCTTATTTATTTTTTGTTTGGAAGATCTGTCCATTGGGGTAAGTGGGGTGTTAAAGTCTCCTACTATTATTGTGTTACTGTCGATTTCCTCTTTTATGGCTGTTAGCATTTGCCTTATGTATTGAGGTGCTCCTGTGTTGCTTCCATAAATATTTACAACTGTTATATCTTCTTGGATTGATCCCTTGAGCATTATGTAGTGTCCTTCCTTGTCTCTTGTAGTAGTCTTTATCTTAAAGTCTATTTTGTCTGATAGGAGTATTGCTACTCCAGCTTTCTTTTGATTTCTACTTGCATGGGATATCTTTCTCCATGCTCTCACCTTCAGTCTGTATGTGTACCTAGGCCTGAAGTGGGTCTCTTGTAGACAGCATATATACACGTCTTGTTTTTACATGTATTCAGCCAGTCTGTCTCTTTTGGTTGGAGCATTTAATCCATTCACATCTAAGGTAATTATCAATATGTATGTTCCTATTGCCATTTTCTTAATTGTTGTGGGTTTGTTTCTATGGCTCTTTTTCTTCTCTTCTTTTTCCCGCCTAGAGAAGTTCCTTTAGCATTTCTTGTAAAGCTGTTTTGGTGGTGCTGAATTCTCTTAGCTTTCGCTTGTCTGTAAAACATTTGATTTCTCTGTCTAATCTGAATGAGATCCTTGCTGGGTATAGTAATCTTGATTGTACGTTTTTCCCTTTCATCACGTTAAATATGTCCTACCACTCCCTTCTGGCCTGCAGACTTTCTGCTGAAAAATCAGCTAATAACCTTATGGGGATTCTCTTGTATGTTATTTCTTGCTTTTCCCTTGTTGCTTTTAATATTTTTTCTTTGTATTTTATTTTTGATTGTTTGATTAATATGTGTCTCAGTGTATTTCTCCTTGGGTTTGTCCTGTATGGGACTCTGCATTTCCTGGACTTGACTATTTCCTTTCCTATGTTAGGGATGTTTTCCAGTATAATCTCTTCAAATATTTTCTCAGATCCTTTCTTTTTCTTTCCTTCTTCTGAGACCCCTATAATTTGATTGTTCTTGCATTTAATGTTGTCTTCAATTGAAACTGTCCTCAATTCTTTCCATTCTTTTTTCTTTATTCTGCTCCATGGCAGTTATTTCCACCATTCTATCTTCCAGCTCACTTATCCACTCTTCTGCCTCCATTATTTTGCTATTGATTCCTTCTAGAGAATTTTTAATTTCATTTCTTGTGTTGTTCATCATTGTTTGTTTGCTCTTTAGTTCTTCTAGGAACTTGTTAAACGTTTCTTGCATTTTCTCCCTTCTATTTCCAAGATTTTGGATCATGTTTACTGTCATTACTCTGAATTCTTTTTCAGGTAGACTGCCAATCTCCTCTTCATTTGTTTGGTCTGGTGGGTTTTTACCTTGCTCCTTCATCTGCTGCATATTTCTCTGTCTTCTCATCTTGTTTAGTTTACTGTGTTTGATGTCTCCTTTCCCCAGGCTGCAGGGTCATAATTCCTCTTACTTCTGTTGACTGTCCCCAGTGGGTGAAGTTGGTCCAGAAGCTTGTGTAGGCTTCCTGGTGGGAGGGACTGGTGCCTTTGTTTTGGTGGGTGGGGCTGGATCCTTTCCCTCTGATGGGTAGGGCCATGTCCGTTTGTGTATTTTGGGATGTCTGTGAGCTTAGTATGACTGTAGGTAGCCTGTGTGCTAATGGTGGCATTGTGTTCTTGTCTTGCTAGTTGTTTGGCATGAGGCGTCCAGCACTGGAGCTTGCCAGCCCTTTTGTGGAGCCAGGTCTTAGTGCTGAGACAGATATCTCTAGGAGAGTTCTCAATGATTAATATCCATGGAGCCGGGAGTCCTCTGGTGGCCCAATATCTTGGACTCAGCTCTTCCACCTTGGAGCCTCAAGCCTTTTCCCCGGCCGGGGCACCAAGACCCTGCAAGCTGCACGGCGTAGAATAAAAGGAAGAAGAAAAATAAATAAACGGAGAGACAAAACTCCAAGACAAACATACACACACTAGGGCTTCCCTGGTGGCGCAGTGGTTGAGAGTCCGCCTGCCGATGTAGGGACACGGGTTCGTACCCCAGTCCGGGAGGATTCCCACATGCTGCGGAGTGGCTGGGCCCATGAGCCATGGCCACTGAGCCTGCATGTCCAGAGCCTGTGCTCCGCAACGGGAGAGGCCACAATGGTGAGAGGCCCGTGTATCGCAAACAAAACAAAACAAAACAAAAACAAAAACATACACACACTCACAGAAAGAAAAGAAAAAGAGAAAACAAAGAAGAGAGCAACCAAACCAATAAAGAAACCCAAAAACGAATACAAACACTAAAAACTAAACTAACAATTACATAAAACCAGAAACAAATCAAATGCAGAAAGCAAAATTGAACTGAAGGATTTGCTTGGCCCAGTGAGCTGACTTGTTATACTCAGATGGACCCTGGCCAACTTGATCTGGCTGCTCTTCAGGTAAAACATCCAGATGGCCCAAATAACCAGCTTCTTCTGCAGTTGTTCAGTTGTTCTGCATGGAGAGGCTTAGTTGGCCAGAGGGCTGGTTAAATTCTGGGATTCTTCACAGGAAACAGGAGTGAGGACAGTCAGTTCCAAGGGCTCTCTTCTTTGTGTTTCGTCCAGTTTCACTTGTCTATAGGGTGCTGTGTGCAGAAGCCTTGCTGCTAGCACTTTAGACCAGAGTTCCTAGCACAGTGAAATGGCTGTGCTGACACCTCAGCTCTGTGGGCAGACGTGTGGAGAAGTGCTGCACCCAGCTCCTCTCAGGCATAAGCAAGGCAAGGGAGCTCCTGGGCAAGGGGTCCCACCAGGTCACATAGACTCCTGGACTCTGATGTCCTTTTATTCCTTTGCTCTTAGTCTAGTTTCACTTGCTCACAGGGAGCCATGTAAAGAGGTCTCACAGCTGTTCCTTCAGACCACAATTGTGGTTCTTTGAGTGGAAGGCATAAGTTTATATGTATATATACATATAAACTTTAGATGCAAGAAGAACTGATTTAAAATCCCACTTATGCTAATTACTAGCTATATTAACCTGTGCAAGTTTCTTTTTCTTTTTTTTTTAATTAAAGTATAGTTGATGTACAATACATAAGTTACAGGTGTAGGATACAGTGATTCACAGTTTTTAATGGTTATACGCCATTTATTCTTATTATAAAATACTGGCTATATGCCCTGTTGCACAATATACCTTTGTAGCTTATTTTATACCTAATAACGTGTACCTGTTAATCTCCTACACCTATATTGCCCCCCCTTCCATTTCCCCACTGTTAACCACTAATTTGTTCTCAATATCTGTGAGTCTGCTTCTTTTTTTGCTATATTCACTAATTTGTTGTATTTTTTAGATTCCACATATAAGTAATATCACATAGTATTTGTTTTTCTCTCTCTGACTCATTTTATTTAGCGTAATATCCTTAGGTCCATCCATGTTGCTGCATATGGCAAAATTTCATTCTTTTTATGTCTGAGTAGTATTCCATTTTGTGTGCGTGTGTGTGTTTCTGTGTGTGTACACACATACCCCACAACTTCTTTACCCATTTATCTGTTGATGGACACTTAGGTTGCTTCCACAACTTGGCAATTGTAAATTATGCTGCTATGAACTTTGCGGTGCATGTATTTTTTCAAATTAGTGTTTTCTTTTTATTCAGATGTATACCCATGAATGGAATTGCTGAGTCATATGGTAGTTCTACTTTTCATTTTTTTAAAGAAACCTCCATAATGTTTTCCAAAGTGGTGCATCAATTTACATTCCCACCAACAGTGTAGAAGGGTTCTCTTTTCTCCACATCCTTGCCAACATTTGTTATGTGTGTTCTTTTGGATGATAGTCATTCTGAGAGATGTGAGGTGATATCTTATTGTGATTTTGATTTCAATTACCCTGATGGTAAGTGATGCTGAGATTGTTTCCTGTGCCTCTTGGCCATCTGCATTTCCTCTTTGGAAAAATGTCTATTCAGTTCTTCTGCTCTTTTTTAATTTTTTTTTTAATGTTGAGTTGTATGAGCTGTTTATATATGTTAGATATTAATCCCTAATCAGGCATATCATTTGTAAATATATTATCCCATTTGGTAGGTTGACTTTCCATGTTGTCAATGGTTTCCTTTGCTATGCAAAAGCTTTTAAGTTTAATTAAGGACCATTTGGTTTTTTTTTTGCTTTTATTTCCTTTGCTGGAGTTGATAGATGCGAAAAATATTGCTATGATTTATGTCAAAGAGTGGTCTGCCTATGTTTTCCTCTAGGAGTTTTATGGTTTCGGTCTTACGTTTAGGTCTTTAACCCATTTTCAGTTTATTTTTGTATATGGTGTTATGAGAATGCTCTAATTTCATTCTTTTACATGTAGCTGTCCAGTTTTCCCAGCACAACTTATTAAAGAGATTGTCTTTTCTCCATTGTATATTCTTGTCTCCTTTGTCATATATTCATTGACCATAAGCACGTGGTTTTATTTCAGGGCTTTCTATACTGTTCCATTGATCTATTTGTCTGTTTTTGTGCCAGTACCATAGTGTGCCAATGACTGTAGTTTTGTAGTATAGTCTTAAGTCGGGAGGCATGATTCCTCCAGATCTGTTGTTCTTTCTCAAGATTTCTTTGGCTATTTGTGTTTCCATACAAATTTTAAAATTATTTGTTCTAGTTCTGCGAAAAATGTCCCTGGTATTTTGATAGCAATGGCATTGAATCTGTATATTGACTCAGGTAGTATAGGCATTTTGACAGTATTAATTCTTCCAGTCCATATACTTCCAACTGTTTGTGCCATCTTCAAATTCTTTCATCAGTGTGTTATAGTCTTCCGAGTACAGGTCTTTTACCTCCTTAGACAGGTTTATTCCTAGGTATTTTATTCTTTCTGATGCAATGGTAAATGGGATTGTTTCCTTCATTTCTCTTTCTGATAATTTATTGTTAGTGTATTGAAATGTAACAGATTTCTGTATATTAATTTTATATCCTGCAACTTTGCTTAATTCATTGATGAGCTCTACTAGTTTTCTGGTGGCATCTTTAGGACTTTCTATGTATAGTATCATGTCATCTGCAAACAGTCCCTTAACCTTTCTTAGCCTCAGTCAACCTCTTAAGAATTGCTCTGAATATTAGATAATGCATGCAAACAATTTTCGCATAGTAGGTACTCAGCAAATGAAACTTTTAATATTCTGTGTTCTCTTTTTCCACATTTTTATTATAATGCAGAAATGCCAATAAACTCAATATTTTTTTAAAAAAATGAAAACTAAGATCACATAGCTAACAAATGGATAGGTCAAAATCTGTACCCAGATCCAGCCACCTAAAAGACCATGTGCCTAACTCCTATCAACTCTCCATAGAGAACCAGTGAGCCAAGGTGTTAGAAGGGTCATTACCAGGGATATAAGATAGTGGCAAAGACAAGATAGAGAGCAAAGCTCAGAGAGTGCAATTACAAGAGTCTATGTGACCTTTATGATGGGGCAGGAGTGAATGGCAGGCAGGCCTGAAGCCTGAGCCTCTTGAAGGACGTTCCTGGGAAACTGACATTCACTTCACCTAATCTCACAGTCCACAATCAGGAATGTGTTGGGATTGTTTTAGACCACATACTCAATGCTAGCTGGCACCTAAGCAGCAGTCTACAGATAAGTTAGATGGGAAGCATGGCAGGAGGGTATGAAAAGTTCATGAGAATTGGAGAGGGTGACACTCATGCCTTGCAGTCTCCTCATTCTGCATGGGTGTCATCTTTTCAATCAACACCTCCATGGGAAGAACTCAGAGGGCCCTGGGAGCTGACACTTCTCTTTGAAAGCACTCTGGGTTATGCCCTGCTTTGTGAATCCTAGATCACTGACAATGCTGAACTTACTTTGAACCCTGGGCTCCAGGACAGCAGAGACTATTAAGAAACACCCTTTCATGTTCTGAAAAACAAGTAAACCACAAAGGACCATCTCCATCCTCCCTCATGACTCCCATAAGACTCACAGATGACTTCCTTGTTTATCTGCCTCTATAATACCCCCAAGTTTCCTTCCTTTTCTTTAAAATATTCCTCATTAATGAAGGTTTTCCCTATGGTAACAGTCTGAATACAATGAACTCCTTAAACTAGCTAGTGCACAGTTTTGGTACTTTGTATTTTATCATTTGAGTTGCACAGGAAGCACTGTCAAATCAAAAGAAATTCTTAGCCTTCCCTGGGTTAAATCTGATAGGTAAAATGTTTTAATACACATATTATAGATATTATATGCTGTACAGGAAGCTCCTAGAAAATTGTCAATGCCCTCATTGTCCATGATATGTTTCTATTTATCAGAATCCTGGTGCTACCTTGCCTGATATTACAAAACAGTATAGTGTCATTAGTTGCAATTTATTTTAAATGGTAGCTTAATTATAACATTAATTCTTTAACTTGAAATCAGCATCTTCAAATCAGTGGTTTTAATTGGGCACTCATTTCTCTTACCTTTGGAATCTTATTAATATAGAGATGTTTAGGAGTACTCCAGATCATTTTTTCTCATTACATGATATTCTTAATGTATTCTTGGTATATTCTAACTATATGGCTGGCATATTATGCCACTATAATTACCGTATATCTGAAGATTTTTTGTAAATATTGTATTCATCCATTTTTATAAATTAGATGTAATATCCACTCTTCTTTGGACATAGACATCATTATGTTTACAAATATTTTGTCCAATACCTTTTCTGGATTAATATTTATCTTGTTCTGCATACCACAGAAATAGCCACATGTCCTTGACAGTTGCATTATTATTCTTATAATGAACTCTCATCATATCTTTCACTTTTGAAAATTACCAGTAGTAAGTTAGTCACAGCTATGTAAATCTCTTCCTCATCTATAGATACTTTATGTTTTATTCTAATGCAACCCTAAAAGCACTTGTAATTGTCTACAGGGCAGAGTACTTCATTGTTAACAAAGAAGAACTTTCTCAGAACCCCAGAGAATAGCACTGTACCAATCCTTTTGTGTACAGGTTTCTGATGGCACCCTTTAATGACCTTTGAGATCATACCAGTGAATTGATTCAGGATTCTGAGAACTCTGAGAATCAAATGAATTCATGAGTTTGCTAATGCAAGGTCTAGTAAAACAAGAACTACTTAGGACTGAATGAACTAATGAAGGATGATTGAGGGTTTTGTTTGGAATATTACTGATGTTATAATGTTCTATTTTTTGAATATATAAGGAACCCATTTCTCTTATGTTGTAAGTTGTCTATAACTCATAACAATTTAGAATATTATGTTTTTGTAAGTTGAAATGAAATGACATTCATTTGTAAATGACATTTGTAAGTGGCATTATCTCTGCCTAATCCCATCTAGGATTCAGAAACTCATATTATTCTTATTTCCATAACAATAAAATTATTTACATAGGTTTAATTAGAGTCTGTCCTTTTTATTATCAGGAAAGAGTTGGAACACTGGTTTTTGCAACCAAGGCCTTACCTGGAATGACATATATGAAAATGATGCTCATTGAATCAGATATGACCAGATACTTTTAAGGAGAAAGGTTGACTTTACGGAGCCAACAATGCTCACAAAGCCCTCGTGGAAAAACCAGGCTGACACCTGTATTACAGAGTTCTTGGCCTTATAGGTGAGTAAGGAAACTCTCTTCCTGGCAGACACAAAAACTTTAGGATATGCTGGGTATCTAGAGAAGAATCCACCCAAATTTTTAGGTACTGCAGGTGAAATCTGGTGGATAATTCTTGGCTTGGCTTCTTAGCCTCAAAGGGCTTTTAAAAATCCAATCTTAGATTCTTTTTGAAAACTTCCAGCAAAGCAAACTTAAATAGACCCATATGGCAAATAATTATCCTTGTTGTGAGTACAAATAATTAGGCGAAATCTCATGAGACCAGCCTTATTTTTTAAATCAAGAATATTTTTTCTTTGAGATTAACTTTCATCAAAAGGGAGAATTTTTGTGTTTCAATGGAAAATGATGCATTGTCTATAGCACACCCTTTTGGATTATCAGAGTTTTGCCCTGTTGTCTTAGAGCTAGTTGAACTTTTGCATCTCTTGTTAATTGAGGGTAACTTACAAACATGCACACCCTGTCTTATCTGGTTGAGATTTAAAGGACTTCCTCCTCTTGTCAAAAAAAACAGTTTTGGTATCTATCTGTAAATTGAACTGGATCCAGCCAACTTTCCCAATTTGTAAATATTTAGCAAATTTTCAATCCCTTCTATTTTTTCCAATATCTAGTTATAATCCTCCAAACTAGCAATTCCAATGTTCCCCTTCCCATATGATCTGGAGTCATGGAGAACTAAGACCTGATGATCCATATCCCTATAAGGATTCCAGGTCACCTTGTAACTGACCCTTTCCCCATGATATGAAGAAGACCTGTGAACTGAAACCCAATGACTTGATATAAACCTCTAAGTGCTCACCACCACAGCAGACCATGCACTGGGCTAGAATTTTCCCTGGACAAACCACTGTCTGGACTAAGGAAGTCAGGTGAAATGCTCAATTCATATATGCCCTTATATGAAAGATTGCCAGGAATGTGGACAATATCACAAAGAGGACTGACATCCCACCTTGAGAGGTTCAAGAAACTCCAATGAGCGGCACTACATAATCAAAAAATTTTCCACCACTGACCACTTAGAAATCACTGGACCCTCAGTGTTCAACTCCTGGCTCTTTTCTTTAATACAAACTTTTGTGTTAAACAACAAAGTCCTACTGTACCGCACAGGGAACCATATTCAATTTCTTGTAACAAACCATAATGGAAGAATATGAAAAAGAATATATATGTGTGTGTGTGTGTGTGTGTGTGTGTGTGTGTGTATAAAACTGAATCCCTTTGCTGTATACCAGAAACTAACACAACATTGTAAATCAACTATACTTCAATAAAAAATAAATAAAATTTTTAAAAAAATTTTAACTTTTATATTAATATTTTTCTTTCTCATTTAGGGTATACCTCTTCTTTTAGGATGTCTGATTTTCAGGACCCTAAAACAACTGACCTTTGCAACCTCAAAAGGTGGTCAGAAAAACACCAACAAAAGTCCTCAAGCAACTATTTCTTAAGCCCTGCTGCATCCCAATCAGGTTTATGATTGCCTGTGAACTATCAGCAATGAATAATATTCATGTTGAATAAAAGTGTGGGGGCTGGGGTAATAGATAATGTAGAATTTTACCTGAGTCCTCTGCTCCTATAAAGCAGTAATGGGTGGCTCATGGAACTTTCTACCTGCAAGTTTGACCTTAAATCAATCTGCTTGGTCCACAAAGGAGTTTCTTCAAATATGTTGATGACTAGACTAGAAATTTGATTTGCAGTCTGAGATTTAAAATCACTGCATTTTCTTTCTCCAGGCATAAACAAGCAAACTGATTCATTTCACCTAACACGGGTCCTGAGACTCTGGATCAACAAGCTCTCCAGGTAATTCTGATACAAAGCTATATTAGGAATAACTGAACTAGATCCCTGTAAACACTGACATCTCATTTTACATTTTTCTCTTGTAGTTAACTCGGGAAATATAGTTTCAAACTAACAGCTTTCTCCAAAAATTAGGTTCTACCACCTTCCTAGTAGGATCACCAGGAATTGAGACAAATGATTTATATACACCCTCTGATACATGTATACATGTATTTATCTGATTTACTCCTCACAATTCTGGGAAGTAGGTTATACTGCCTACTTTACAAATGAGGAAAACAGAGACCCAACAAGCTCAAGTAATTTTGCCAAGATCTCATAGCCAATAAATAAAACTCAAATCTGAAGGAGATACAACACTACCTAAACACTTGTCATTTCCTTTTGTTACTGGGCCATAGAGGTAGAGAAAAGGCCAGGCAATGCTAATTGAAAGCACAGATGTCGCACTCTAAAGCAGTGACAAATGTCATGGTCAGGGCAGTGAGATACTTCCTCCCACTTGTCTCTGTTGTACACAGACTGTGAGGTCCAAGAGCTGACCATCAAGGGAAGGAACTCTTCAGAGAAGCTTCAGGCTTTCCCTTACATCCCCTAGGAATCACTACCATCTCTGTTACACAACTGGAATCTACAATGGGGTTAATGCTACTGATTACCTCTTGCAGCAACCATGAAAAATCTATTATGGGGAGAACTGCAAGGCCCTCTTCACATGTAATGTGAAATCTAAAAGCTCAGCCCAAAATTCCATCCTAACTGTACCTTTACCAGTTTTTCCAGTGAAACAGAAGGGCCAGTAGTACTGGCAATTGGAGGGCATGGCACACTCTGTTCTTTCCACTTCCAAAGCAACTGTTCTTTCCCAACAATAGCCTCCCAGTAGGATCTCCAAGATTGCTTCTCAGAGCCTCTAAGGAGCTTCAGCCTCAGCCGGTGGAGCATCGGTTGTTCGCCTCACTAACACCACACGTCCCAGCTTTCAAAATGACAAAATCAACAAAGCCAATGACTATGACAGGCCATTGAAATTCTCAAAATCTCTTTTCAGTCCCCATCAATAAACATTAGTTTATGAGTCAGCATCACTAAAAGCAATGGTCAGATGATAACTAGGAGTTTCTGGAATTGGCAGGCAAATGATAACTGAGTCAAAGGGTTACTGTAAAGCATACATTAAGAAGCAAATGTGTCACAGCCAGCAGACATCAACAAGAACCTGGCAGCACCAGGGGGTCATTTTTATTTTTGTTTATAAGCCATTATGCTCAAGCTCACACACTCTTTTATGCTGCTGGTACTAGTTGACAATTATGGTGGGTTTCAGAGGGGTGAGAGAGTTGAAGCACAAAGTTCAACATAAAAGAAGATATGGGACACATCTCAGATCTGTTGGTTGGCTTTAGGGAAAATGGGCACATGTTCAAAGTCTGACTTTTTTTGTTTTTGTTTTTGTGGTATGCGGGCCTTTCACTGTTGTGGCCTCTCCCGTTGTGGAGCACAGGCTCCGGACACACAGCCTCAGCAGCCATGGCTCACGGGCCTAGCTGTTCCGCGGCATGTGGGATCTTCCCAGACCGGGGCACGAACCCGCATCCCCTGCATCGGCAGACGGACTCTCAACCACTGCACCACCAGGGAAGCCTAGTCTGACATTTTTTTAGTAGAAAAAAGACATATTTATGAAATTCCACATACCATGCATCTGCAGTCTTCAAGGTTACCAATTGATAGGCAAGTAGTAGTTATTTTTAAGAAAGAAATATGTTTAGTTTGGGATGCTATAATAAAATACCATAGATTGGGTCATGTATAAACAATAGAAATTTCTCACAATTCTGGAGGCTGGAAGTCCAATATCAGAGTGCCAGCATGGTTGGGTTCTGGAGCATGCCCTCTTTCAGCTTATAGACTGCTGATTTCTTGCTGTATCCTAACATGATGGAAAGAGGGCTAGAGAGCTCTCTGGGGTCCCTTTCATGAGGGCACTAAAACCATTCATGAGGGTTCTACCCTCATGATCTATCTGCTTCCCAAAGGCTCCACCTCCTGGCACCATCACTTTGGGGATTGGCTTTTAACATGAATTTGGGGGAGATACAAACATTCAGTCTGTTGCATTCCATCCCCTGCTCCATAAAATTCATGTCCTTCTCACATGTAAAATATATTAATTCCATCCCAACAGCCCTACAAGTCAACTCATTCCAGTATCAACTTTTAGGTCTAGAGTCCAAAATTTCATCTAAATATCTAAATCAAATATGGGTGAGACTCAAGGTACAAATTATACTGAGGCAAAATTCCTCTCTAGCTGTGAACTTGTGAAAACAAACAACTTATGTGCTTCCAAAATACAATGATGGGACATGCATAAGACAGACATTCCCACTCCAAAAAGAAAGAAGGAAGGAACGATAGGTCCCAAGCAAGCCCAAAATCTAGCAAGGCAAGTTCCATATGATCTTAAGTCTTGAGAACAATGCTCTTTGGCTTGATGCTCTGCTTTCTAGACCCACTGTGGCAGCAGTCTAGCCTTCTGGACCCACTGGAGTAGCAACATCACCCCCACAGTTTGGTGGAGGGCTGCCCACACTGTGGCTCTCTGCAGTGGCCCCACACATTTTGGTTCTCTGTCTGGAAGAGGCATGGGGAGAGAGGTTTGTGTGTATCCTCAGGATTCTGCAGAGTGGCCGTACCCCTACACCTGGGGTGGGAGTGGCAGCCCTGATGATCTCTGAATCACCTTCAGGGTCCTTCTTCCCTTGTTTTGAAGAAGAATAGTGCAGGTTCACATTGCTCTATGGTCTGGTCCTATAGGATCTAATAAGTTTTCCTTCATTTTGTCTTGTTTTCTCTGTTTCCTTTAGTCCTAGCTGGCAGTGTTTCTGCTGGTATAATCCCATCTTTATTCCTAGCTTTTGTTGAGATACTTGATTAAATCCATGGTTCACACCCACATTAATCTCCTTATCAAATGGTACGTCTACCATACCTTTAGTGCTTTCTTCCAAATACACTTTCTCATTTTTTGTAATATGGATGAATCTTTAAGTTCTGGTTCCTTTTTGCTTAAAAATTTCACCTTCTCTTCATTTCTCTCCTCTGACATTTTAGTATAAGCAGTCAGGGTAAACCAAGCCACTCCTTTAACACTTGCTTAGAAACCACATTAGCCAAATATCCAATTTCATTGCTTGCAAGTTTCACCTTCCAAAAAAACACTAGAACACAAACAGTGCAGCCTAATTATTTGCCTCTCTATAACAAGGATCACCTTTCTCCATTGTCCCATAACATGTTCCTCCTCTCTGTCTGAGACCTCCTCAAAATGGACTCTACCATCTATATTTCTACCAATATTCTGTCCATGATTACTTAGGTATTCTCCAAGAAGACTGAAGCTTTCCCTACCACTCTTTCTTCTTTCAGAGCTCTTGCCAGAATCACCTTTAAAATTCCATTCACAGCAATCTAGACTTTCTCTGTCATGCACCTCAAAATTCTTTCAGCTTCTGCCCATTACCCAGTTCCAAAGCCACTTCCACATTTTTAGGTGTTTGTTATAGCAGCACCCCGGACTTCTCAGTACCAATTCGTGTTTAACTGAGTTCAGGACACTATAGCAAAATACCATAGACTGTGCGGCTTATAAACAACAGAAATTTATTTTGCACAGTTCTGGAGGCTAGAAGTCTGAGATCAAGGTCAGGTTCTCCTGAGAGCTTTCTTCCAGGTTGCAGACTTCCAACTTCTCACTGTATCCTCACATGATGGAAAGAGGGTGAGAGAGCTTTCTGGAGTCTCTTTTATAAGGGTACTAATCCCATCCATGAGGGCTCCACCTTCATGACCTAATTACCTCCCAAAGGCCCCACCTCCTAATACCGTCACATTGGAGGTTAGAATTTCAACGTATGAATTTGTGGAAGACACAAAAACATTCAGTCCATTGCAAGGTACAAAGTAACAAAACCTTATATTAGTAATAATGATTAAAATAATAATAATAATAATGATTAAATAGCTAACATTTATTTAGGCACTGTGCACACATGGCATTGATCACCTCATCCCCATATTACAGATGAGAAATGTAACACTTAGAGAGGTGAAGTCACTTTCCAAGATTACACAGCTAATAAGCTGCAAAGCTAGAGTTCAAACTTGGACTATCTGACTCTCACAATATTAACTTTTAAATAAGCCATGCCCTTAGACCAAGACAGATTTGCAGAAGTAGAATGAAGTGGAGTGAATAAAGAAATAATCCAAATGCAAATGTCTGCCTCACTAGTTACACTGCCACATTTATCCAAAACATTAGTCATCAACCTCATAAAAATACTCATTGCAGTATGATTTATAAACATGAAAAATTGGAAAAAAGTTAAATTTCTAACAACAGTTGAAGACTATATAAAGTATAGCTCCTATAATAATGAAACTCAAATGCATCCATTACTCATTCATTCAACAAACATGTATTGAGCATCTACTATATGCTAGGTACTCCTCTACATGCTAGGGAAATAGTAATGAACAAAACAATGTCCTTGTCCCATGCAATGAAGCTTATGAAAATTTTTAAATGACATGAGAAAATACTTGATGAAATGTCAGGTTGAAATTAGATAAAATTATGTATTTAGTATGAACTAAATTACACATACACAAAACAGATACATGTACAAAAGAGAGTTAAAAGACAATACGCCAATACATCCAATACATTGCTTCTGTGCTGAAATATCTTATTATTACAGGTAACTTTATATTTTTATATATTATTCATATTTACTGCAAAGAGCATTTAATATAATAATAATACATTTTATATTTTAGTTCTTGGGCTCATAAATATAATTGTTTCGGTGACATTAGATCGTTCACACTATTTCTGTGCTCTCATCTAGCAAATGCTTTACACTAACTCTTTAATGTGGTACTGCAAGGACAATGGTGCTTCAAGGACAAAGGACAATCCTGCCTGAAAAAGTTTCAGCGTTACACCCCCTACCCGACTCTTAGTCTCCCTCCCCACCAGGTCAGGATGGTTACAAAATTCCTGAGCCCACCTGGGCGACGCCCACCTGGGCAACTGGACCTGTCCCAAATAAGGAAAGGCATATGCCCTGCCTCACTCGCACCCTATAGAAGGAAGGTATATGTGCCTCGACCAATAAGTAAATGAAATTTTCACCTCGGACCATTCCTTTGTTTTCTGGCTATAAAAACTAATCAATAGCACATGTTCCGGCTCGATTCTCCCAGACTACTAGGAAGTCGGGCTGCCGTTCTGGCAGCGACCTTTCCCTCTAATAAATTCTACCTTCTTTACATTCTGCCCTGTGTCTGGAAATTCTTTTCCAATGCACCTTCGGACCACGACAATTAACTCAGTGGTTACCAAACTTTTTTTTTCAATGGCCAGAGGGCAAATATTTGAGGCTTTGAAAGTCATGCAGTCTCTGCCACTACTACTCAATGCTGCCGTTGTACTACAAAATCACCCACAGACAATATTTAACTGTGTTCCAGTTAAGTCTGTGTTCCAACAAAACTTTATTTACAAAAAAATGTGGCAGAGAAGATTGGCCCAAGGGCCATAATTAACTTCATAACAAACACAAAGTTCTTACTTCCACTGTTCAATCTCCTAATTGTAACATCCTTGAGAGGACAAGACTAAGGCTCAGAGAGAGGAAATATCTTGTCCAACATCATGCAGCTCACAAAGCGAGTTATTAAGTTCAGCTCCCAAAGAGAGATGCCAAATCTCCTGTTGCCTTAAAAGCTGTACATATATAAATGCTAATTTTAAACGTTCTCGGGGAATTTGTTCCTTAGAAGAACCTTACTCTAAATTATTTTGCGAAAAAAAACAAAAAAAAATCACTCTTTATCCTTCACAAAAACATCTATTTTCGTGTGTTAGATTCTTTAAAGAAAAATTCCCCTGCAGACAGAGTCAAAGACCTCAGTGGAGGTTTAAGGGATATCTTTTGATTGCTTTTGTGTAAGTAGGAAATGGGACTACAAGGGAATGTTTCTTTATGTTTCTTAAGCAGCCTCCCAGGAGCTTGGCACAACAGGGGACAACAGGGATTAAAGATGCCCAAGTTTTCTATACCCACAGACCAAGGAAGCTGCTTTTTCTCAGACCTGCTATGAGAGGCACATGGCCATATGTAGCTGAAGACTTACCAATGTTAATCTCGTCATCAGTCAGAGTGTCTCCAATGAAATCAAACTGAAAGGACTGCAACGTTTGGGAAAATTTCTGAACAGCAGAGGAGTAATCTGTAAAGGAAGGGAAACAGGAGAAATGGTCAATACTGCTGCCTTTTGTCTGATTTCCTCATCTCTGTTAGAGCAGACAGGAGAAAAACAAAGGGAAGTGCTCCTAGCAGGTAGCAAGTTGCATTGCAAGACGTTAAACCAAAGACCAGACCTTCAGTAGAAAATTTGAGCAACTAAAACCACACATTAAAGATGAAGTAGGGCAGCTTAGTGAAGTCCTTTGTTTAAGTCATGGTACATGTTTTATATTCAATCCCTGTCCTATATGACCTGTTCTACCCAAAGTCTGTAAGACCTAAAGCTACTTAGTTGTACTCCTAAGAGAGTCTCCTTAAGCTTTATTGAGTGCCTATTATGGACAATGGACTAGACGTTTTCTTACCTCTACCAAAGAAATATCCACAATAATTGTACAAAGAAAAAAATAGCTCCAGGTTCCAGAGCTATCTGGAAGAGCTGTAACTAGAAGCCCGGTGGTCTGTCTGCATCTCTAGGGCATTTCCCATGACAACATAGGTAGTAACAGCTGGACATTTTACACATTAACCAGATGGCAGCCTGGGTTAAGATACTATCCGGCAGAGGGACAAATTTAACTTGCTCACAGAGTATGCACTAAGGGACCTAAAATAAGGAGATAACTGATGAAAAATTGAGGGTGGTATGGCCAGACAGATGTTTTTATTTTTGGTCAATGATTTTGAATTTTATTACACAGAAGTTTAATGATGATATAAAATTAAATCATAATTAGCTACGCTTTTGACAAATTATCCTTATTGAAATTTTTAAAATATGACATTCACCGGTATATCCAGCCAAACCTCCAATCTTGCTATGCCAAGAGTGGTTCTCAGGCCAGCAGTATCATCATCACCTGGGAGCTTGATAGAAATACACATTCCCAGGTCACACCCCAGACCTACAAAATCAGAAACTGCATTTTTATATAATCCCTAGGGGATTCATATGCTCTTTAGAGTTTGAGGAGCACTGCTGTCACCAACTAAAGTAACACATTAAGACCATATTCTACGAAAGATCAAGCTTCTTGGTAATTTTTGGCCCCCTTTTCCTATTTCTTCTTTCACTCCTTAGCTTCATCATCCTCCACCTTCATATCTATCAGATATACAAGCTACTGAAAGTTTCTGCTCTCACTCTAACAGAAAGGGAGACAATGCAAACAACAGTCCTTTCAATGAAAAGTTATCATGGTTAGGCTATCATGGTTAAAAACAATAAAACATGCTTAGGCATTTGTCTGGAGCAGATAAACATGCCAAGAATTTTATTACCTTCTTGCCTATGTCCCATTTTCAGGAGTACTTATTTTTAGTATTTAGATCCTTGACCCTCTGAACACATAATTGGCAATAATAACAACAATAATAATAATACTTTACAGAGATTGGAGACTGCAGACCAGGTTACCATTTGTTTTCAAACTTCCACATTTTAGAATCACATTTTCCACTTCAAATCAGGCCATATAAATGTGAGAGGAGCATGCACACCCTGCCTTCCACATTTCATCAGCAAAGAGAACACAAAACTGCCTCCATATCTGGAAAACTTTTCTCTGGCCTCTTTGGCCAGCAGCAAAAAAAATGCAAGGCCAGAGTTTCCCATGTGCTCTGTTTTACTCAGGGAAATTATATATGATATTCATTGTACTGTCCTTTCACAAATACCAGGATTTCGTAAATTGAGCTGAGCAAGGTACAGTTATAAATCACTCCTCATTTAGAATTATATGAACATTTTAGACACCACAAATATTATGATTTTCAACATTTATAGTATTTTGTAAGTAAAGGCATGGAGTGAGAAAGGAGTTATATTCATTCCCTTTCTCATTATTTGCACCAACACTCTTCTCCAGATTTCTTGGACTTCAAAACACTACCTTACATCTGCACAGAGCCTGAAAATGTTTATGAAGGACTTTGCACAAACACTTTTCATTTACTCTTCCCAAGTACCTAAAGGTAGGTATTACTATCCTCACCTTATAAACAAACCCAAAAAATGAGACCATGAAGCAAATCACATGCACAAAAATACAAACACAAATTAACAGCTCTTCATGGAAAGAAGGTCTCATTTATTTGGCCTCTGTACTGAGGGAAATGCCAGGAAAGACATATAGTTTAGATTAATGTGTTGGGTGACTTCCTGACTACAAAGAATCAACACATAACCTAGAAATGCTTATCATGGATGGGACATTTATTTCTTTATCGTCCTAAAATTCGCTGCACCACTCGAAACCATGTAAATTCATCCTTATATCCTCCCTGATACTGCCCCACCCCCACCCACAAGGCCACTATCTCATAATTTTTCAAGCTATCTTTGTCAGTTCTCCCTCAATCACCTTCTTATTTATTCGTGTGTCTTCTATGATGTTTTTCCCTCATCTTTTCCTAGCTCATTTTAGAATGTAGTTGGATAGTGACTTTTAGGCAATTGAAGCTTCCAGGGAATGAGGCAGAATATAAACGGGATCGATTAGTTAACTAATTCATATTATATAGATCCCAATTTGGTTTCTATCATTATAGTTTTCTACAGAATCATACGGAATATCCTCTTTTATTTCCAACTTATTTAAGTCTGCAGGATGTCTTGGTAATTCATGAATCAGTAATTCATTCTTTTTGTTACTAAGTAGTATCCTATTGTGTAAATATACCATAATTCATTCATTCATCTATTCACGGACTTTTGTGATGTTTCTAGCCTTTCACTATTATGAATAAAAACTGCTATAAACACTCATGTAAAATTCTTTCTGAGACATATGTTTTCACTTCTCCCAAGGAGTGCACCCTAGGAGCTCAATGAATGTGTTTTACAGTTAGTTGCTAAATGTATATTAAACTATATAAGAAAAGGTTAAACTGTCTTCCAAAGCCATTGTACCATTTTGTATTCTTATCAACAATGTATGAGAATTTCAGTTGATCCACATACTTTCCAGCATCTGGTTATTTACTTCTTAATTTTAATTTTAGCCATTCTAATGGGTGTGTAGTGGTATTTCACTATAGTTTTAATTTGCATTTTCCTGATGACTAATGGTGCTGAGTATCTTATCATGTACTTATCGGACATTTGTAATAATTTTTCTTACAAAGGGTCTGTTCAAATTTTTGCTTGTTTTATGATTGAGTTGTTTATTTTCTTATTATTGAGCTATAAAATTTCTTTATATATTCTGGATCCAAGTATTTTGTCCCATATATATATATATATATATATATATATATCTATCTCACAAGTACTATATAAATTAACTAAAGCTTAACAATCTAAGGGTTGTATATTCAAGACAAAAGAGTGAATCTTCATAAAAACAGTGAATTTTGTGATATATTAAGTTATTCTAATCAAATCACCTTCTTTCCAGCTCTGCAATCTCTGCAATAACGCTAAAAACCAACAGTCTCACAACTACAGTATCTATGAAAACCAACAGTTTAGCAGCCACTGGAGAGGGCAGAACTGAGCTGGAGGTTCACAAGGCCCCACTCTCAGAGAATGATTACTATTTGTCCAGTCTGACAGGTACAGAAAGCTCCATTCTTAGAGTTTGTCTTTGCTTCTCTTAATGCAAAGTTCATTCTGTGTAAACTATGCTGCCATTGGAGCATTTACAAAAACAATCATCTGAAATTGTTTAAGATTGTGGTGACCTGAAGTGATGTACAAACTGGACTTATAAAGTGGCTGAACAAAACACCTGCTAAGAAAAAAAAAGAATGACAAATTAGAGAAAGACATACTCATAGGGGTCTTTGCAAAGCTGAAAACTATTCCAAGAAATCTAGAAAGACACATACATGCAAAGAAATGTATGCACACTCTGGGTTGTGTGTTTGCCCACAGAAGACTTGAAAAGGCCTTAATCTCTCTCTTCTGCCTGAATTTGAGGCCCTGTACAAGCAAGGAGAGAATGGTAAGGCAGCATTGTAAATTTACTGCCCAAATGTTGAAGGCATGCCTTAAAACACACACAAAGCCTTTCAGCAAAAGCTGGGAGACTTACTGGTGAAAATTGTTTAATAAAATCACTGTCCAATCATTAGCAGAACACTAAGCTAAGCTATCAAAGACTTCAGTGGCTTCACACAACAAAAAGTACAGATTTTAAGACAGATATAGTCCAGGAGGTCAAAAAACAAAGAACAATAAGAGTCACTTATAACAAACCCTGGGAGGGAGACAGAATCTAATCTTCAGAGTTGTCACATTATATTTTTCTAAATGTACCCTTTTGAACAAGAAATTAGGAGTCACACAGAGAATACTGCCCCATACTCAAGAAAAAAAAACAGGTTATCGATAGAAACTATTCAGGAGGAAGCCCAGACACTGGACTTTCAAAAAAAAAAGATTTTGAATTAGCTATTTTAAATATGTTCAAAGAATTAAACTAAACCATGCCTAATAACTAAAGGAGAGAATAAGAATGATGTGTCACCAAATAAAAAATAAAAATAGAGTGTTGGAGATATTTTTAAAAGAGCCAATTAAACCTTCTGTAGTTAAAAAATACAAGGAGGGCTTCCCTGGTGGCGCAGTGTTTGAGAGTCCGCCTGCCGATGCGGAGGACGCAGGTTTGTGCCCTGGTCCGGGAGGATCCCACATGCCGTGGAGTGGCTGGGCCCGTGAGCCATGGCCGCTGACCCTGCGCGTCCAGAGCCTGTGCTCTGCAACGGGAGAGGCCACAGCAGTGAGAGGCCCGCGTACCAAAAAAAAAAAAAAATAGTACAAGGAATCAATAGTAAAGATCAATAAAACTAAAAGCTGGTTCTTTGAGAAGATGAATAAATTGATAAACCATTAGCTGCATTCATCAGGGTAAAACGGGAGAAGACTCAAATCAACAGAATTTGAAATGAAAAAGACGTAACAAATGACACCACAGAAATACAAAGGATCATGAGAGATTACTACAAGCAACTATATGCCAATAAAATGGACAACCTGGAAGAAATGGACAAATTCTTAGAAAAGCAAAACCTTCCAAGACTGAATCAGGAAGAAATCAAAAATACAAACAGACCACTCAAAAGCACTGAAATTGAAACTGTGATTAAAAATCTTCCAACAAACAAAAGTGGAGGACCAGGTGGCTTCACAGACAAATTCTATTAAAAATTTAAAGAAGAGTTAATATCCATCCTTCTCAAACACTTCCAAAATACAGGAAAGGGAGGACCACTCCCAAACTCATGCTTTGAAGCCACCATCACACCAATACCAAAACCAGACAAACACGTCATGAAAAAAGAAAATTACAGGCCAATATCACTGATAAACATAGATGCAAAAATCCTCAACAAAATACTAACAAACAGAATCCAACAGCACATTAAAAGAATCATATACCATGAGCAAGACGGGATTCCCCCTGGAATGCAAGGATTCTTCAATATACACAAATCAATCAATGTGAAATACCATATTAACAAACTGAAGGATAAAAGCCATATGACAATCTCAATAGATGCAGAAAAAGCTTTCAACAAACTTCAATACCCATTTGTGATAAAAACTCTCCAGAAACTGGGCATAGAGGAAACCAAACACAACATAATAAAGGCCATATATGACAAACCCACAGCCAACGTCATTCTCAATGGTGAAAAACTGAAACCATTTCCTCTAAGATCAGGAACAAGACAAGAGTGCACACTCTCACCAATATTATTCAACATAGTTTTGGAAGTCTTAGCCACAGCAATCAGAGAAGTAAAAGAAATAAAAGAATCCAAACTGGAAAAGAAGTAAAACTGTCACTGTTTGCAGATGACATGATCCGATACATAGAGAATCCTAAAGATGCTACCAGAAAACTACTAGAGCTAATCAATGAATTTGGTAAAGTGGCAGGATACAAAATTAATGCACAGAAATCTCTGGCATTCCTATACACTAATGATGAAAAATCTGAAAGTGAAATCAAGAAAACACTCCCATTTACCATTGCAACAAAAAGAATAAAATATCTAGGAATAAACCTACCTAAGGAGACAAAAGACCTGTATGCAGAAAATTATAAGACACTGATGAAAGAAATTAAAGATGATACAAATAGATGGAGAGATATACCATGTTCTTGGATTGGAAGAATCAACATTGTGAAAATGACTGTACTACCCAAAGCAATCTATAGATTCAATGCAATCCCTATCAAACTACCACTGGCATTTTTCACAGAACTAGAACAAAAAATTTTGCAATTTGTATGGAAACACAAAAGACCCCGAGTAGCCAAAGCAATCTTGAGAACGAAAGAAGGAACTGGAGGAATCAGGCTCCCTGACTTCAGACTATACTACAAAGCTACAGTTATCAAGACGGTATGGTACTGGCACAAAAACAGAAAGATAGATCAATGCAACAGGATAGAAAGCCCAGAGATAAACCCATGCACATACGGACACCTTATCTTTGATAAATGTAGCAGGAATGTACAGTGGAGAAAGGACAGCCTCTTCAATAAGTGGTGCTGGGAAAACTGGACAGGTACATGTAAAAGTATGAGATTAGATCACTCCCTAACACCATACACAAAAATAAGCTCAAAATGGATTAAAGACCTAAATGTAAGGCCAGAAACTATCAAACTCTTAGAGGAAAACATAGGCAGAACACTCTATGACATAAATCACAGCAAGATCCTTTCTGATCCACCTCCTAGAGTCATGGAAATAAAAACAAAAATAAACAAATGGAACCTAATGAAACTTCAAAGCTTTTGCACAGCAAAGGAAACCATAAACAAGACCAAAAGACAACCCTCAGAATGGGAGAAAATATTTGCAAATGAAGCAACCGACAAAGGATTAATCTCCAAAATTTACAAGCAGCTCATGCAGCTCAATAACAAAAAAACAAACAACCCAATCCAAAAATGGGCAGAAGACCTAAATAGACATTTCTCCAAAGAAGATATACAGACTGCCAACAAACACATGAAAGAATGCTCAACATCATTAATCATTAGAGAAATGCAAATCAAAACTACAATGAGATATCATCTCACACCAGTCAGAATGGCCATCATCAAAAAATCTAGAAACAATAAATGCTGGAGAGGGTGTGGAGAAAAGGGCACCCTCTTGCACTGCTGGTGGGAATGTGAATTGGTTCAGCCACTATGGAGAACAGTATGGAGGTTCCTTAAAAAACTACAAATAGAACTACCATATGACCCAGCAATCCCACTACTGGGCATATACCCTGAGAAAACCAAAATTCAAAAAGAGTCATGTACCAAAATGTTCATTGCAGCTCTATTTACAATAGCCCGGAGATGGAAACAACCTAAGTGCCCATCATCGGATGAATGGATAAAGAAGATGTGGCACATATATACAATGGAATATTACTCAGCCATAAAAAGAAACGAAATTGACCTATTTGTAATGAGGTGGATAGACCTAGAGTCTGTCATACAGAGTGAAGTAAGTCAGAAAGAAAAAGACAAATACCGTATGCTAACACATATATATGGAATTTAAGAAAAAAAATGTCATGAAGAACCTAGGGGTAAAGCAGGAATAAAGACGCAGACCTCCTAGAGAACGGACTTGAGGTTATGGGGAAGGGGAAGGGTGAGCCGTGACAGGGCGAGAGAGAGTCATGGGCATATACACACTAACAAACGTAGTAAGGTAGATAGCTAGTGGGAAGCAGCCGCATGGCACAGGGATATTGGCTTGGTGCTTTGTGACAGCCTGGAGGGGTGGGATAGGGAGGGTGGGAGGGAGGGAGACGCATGAGGGAAGACATATGGGAACATATGTTTATGTATGACTGATTCACTTTGTTATAAAGCAGAAACTAACACACCATTGTAAAGCAATTATATCCCAATAAAGATGTTAAAAAAAAAAATTGTACCTTCAGCTAAAAAAAAAAAAAAAAAAAAGAATACCTGCCATCTAGCAGCCATAAGACTGCAGCCACTCTCTACAGTGAGCCCTGAGGAAACTCAGGATGTGAAAACTTGCCCCAGATAGCTGAGGTGCATAACAAAGGAATGATTTCAGTGAGCCCAGACTCTTGTACCTTCCCATAAATAGAAAAAGCACTAAATTCCTTAACTTGACATATCTGGTTTTCTTTAATTAACAATAATCTTTTGATGTTTAGTCTACCTGCCTTTTGTTGCACAACTTCTATATAACCTGGCTCCCCCCTCTAGCCTCCTCAGAGCAGTTTCTCAGAGCTATCTGAAATGCTGTCTCCCAGGCTTCAGTCCTCATTTTGCCCCGAATAAAACTTAACTTGCAACCCTTACGTTGTGCATTTTTTGTCAACAATTATGGCAACCATGAAGGGACCCAGAGTGGACTTCTCTCCTTCACCTGAACTCTATGAGGAATCAAAGCCTTGGTACCAGCAGAGGCCCCTTGCACCCGTCGGGCTCCTTGGAGAGTCCAGACGAATTTGGGTACGTCTTTCCTGGTTCTCAGATCTCCAATGCTGGTTGATCATCCTGAGTTTTATTTGGTGGTATATAGCAGGTACCTACCCCTGCCCAGTTGAAAGATACTGGGCTGGGGTGGGGGGAGCAGCTGAAAGATACCAGGGAATACCCACCCAGGTGAAAGATACTGGGGAGGGAGGTGCTGGTTGAAAGATATCAGGGTTTGCTTAGTTTTAAGAGACTGAGTGGTCTTGGCTGAGTGGTTAGGTAAGTGGCTGATCTGACACTTTTCCTCAGTTCAGCTGCCTTAATAGAATTTGTCAAGATAAAAATGAAGATATAACATGAAAGCAATGCTCCAAAGAAAAGGGACAAGACTCCTCCCAGCCGGTTACAGCTTTCTCAGGCGACTAAGAAATTTATGGGAGTGGTGAAGGCAGAGGCCTCATATCATGCAGTGGTCCCATAGGGAAACCCTCTCATTAATTAAAACACCTGCTTAGGGCTTCCCTGATGGCGCAGTGGTTGAGAGTCCGCCTGCCGATGCAGGGGACACGGGTTCGTGCCCCGGTCCGGGAGGATCCCACATGCCGTGGAGCGGCTGGGCTCGTGAGCCATGGCCGCTGAGCCTGCGCGTCGGGAGCCTGTGCTCCGCAACGGGAGAGGCCACAACAGTGAGAGGCCCGCGTACCGCACAAAAATTTTAAAAAATAAACAAAAAACACTTGCTCATCCAGGGGCTGCAGATAAGAATTGGCCATTCAGAAATCTGAGCACCCAGTGGTCTTAGACCACTGAAGGGAGACACTGAGACACATAAAAGCACTGAAACAACTCTAGGGTGATACCTAGAGGACTCAAGCTCACAAGCAGCACACTGGCCCACCACACAACTTCATTAGTAAATTTTATCCCTGAAAAATTCAACTTAAAATGGGAAATAGAATCTCTCAAACACAGAAACAAGGGGCGTCAGAAAACCAACCTCCGACTAACACCCCAGACAGATTCATGTATAACACTGTACGGAGCTCATACTTGCAAGTACCTAGTTAACTGGGGAAATTATACTAAAGGAGATCTGAACCTAAAATGGCCAAATTGGGGTTCTTCTGATATTCCAAAATTGCTATTTTTGCGCACACAGTTAAAAAAAGCCTGCCACAAGATCAAACAGACTGAATGGAATGCTTATTTTGATTGGTACCTAGAAGCTTCTAATAGAGGAAATGATAGAGTAACTTTTTGCAACAATATCAGAACTAAAAAAGGCTGCTAGCACCCTGTCTCTGACTCTGTCTCTCCCTCTGCTCCTCCCATGTATCCTCTTCTATCAGAATTGCTTGGCCCAGATGCTATCTCTTTTTCTCTTCCAACTCTTCCACCTCCTGCTGCTCCCTCTTCCCCAGCAAAGGAAGATAAAAAAGTCAGAAGTGATTATAGCTCCCTTTAATGAGAAACCTATTACAGGGAGAGGTGAGCCATCCTCGGTGCTTATGTACACATCATGGACCTGAGCAGAACCTAGAGCCTTGGCTAAAGAATTTCCGGATCTGAGTCAGGATCCACTGGAATTTGCTAAGGAATGTGAGTTAACCATCCAGACCTATAAGCCTGGGTTTTCAATTTTATATCAATTGGTATTTACTTAATTGGAAATTAAAGGAAATCTCGCCCTACTGTCTTTCAGATGTAAATGTTCTACCTGATCTTTCTAGTACGTTCCCTGTGTGTGTGTGCCTGTGTGTGTGTGTGTGTGTGTGTGTGTGTGTGTATGTATGTGCTTTGAAAACTTGACCTCTGCCATACTGTTTGAGAGTAAACTCTCCAGATTTTACTTAGATTACATTCTCCCCCACTCTCTTATGGGGAAGCCTCTTGCATCTTAATAGTTTGAATCAGTATATATATACTTTATTAATGGCCAAATGATGGATCCTTTTAAAATTGGAGAAACTAACAAATTTGTGAATCTAGAGCACTCTCATTATAAACAGCTGTTTTATTGGTACCTATAAAAACAAAAAAAATCAAATTAAAGGTGGAAAAAAGAAATATATCTAATGATTAACCTAAGAAATTCTTTAGTTTAAAACAAGTAAGAAAAACTGGTTTGGGAAGCTTCATTTGTGGTCTGTGCTTTCCCTCAATGGGTCTTACAGATGCTAATAAAAGCATTACAATAATTAATGTTAACAGGAAAAATCCTGTAAGGAAAATCTAGATACTATTTCCAACAAGATAGAAATTTTAAAGGAATTATCTCGAATAAAGAAATATTTAGATGGTTATTTAAAATGGGATAAATAAAATGGACGTTTATGTAATTAAAACACAAGGTTTTGATATTACTACATTACCTAAGGTTAAATGGGCCAGAAGGAACCCCATACTAGTCCCCAACATTAAAAGCCAAACAAGTCTGTTCTATTTATCCCAGTTTTAAAATATATTTAAGGGGCTAGAAAAAAATTTTTTCTTTACACCAAGATACCTGACCAACGATTATTTGGGACAACAATTAGGCCAAAGGGTCTGAGTTCATTGGCTCAAGCCCACTCTGGGGATCCCAGAGCCTGTAACAGGGAAGAGCAAATTCTGACTCCATGTTGGTTCTGTTTCTTTTACTTTAACCTTTGCTTTTTGTTCCTTTTGTTAGTATTATAATCACTGTCTATAGCTGTAAGCATACATAATGGCCTGCAACAGGGAACCTTGCCCCTCTGCCTGACTGTTAAACTAAAAGGCCTTTGTTCAGCTCTCAGAGAGACATTCTGACCCTGCCCACCTGTGAATGGCTGCAGAAAAGAAGAAATTAACGTATCCCCTCACCAGTGTAGACCAAGCAAGGAGATATCTTGCAAGATAAATGGCCTTTTTACTTTACTCCCTCACCTCCATTCCCTCTCTGTTCTATAAAAGTATCTGACATCCAGACCCTGATAAGATGTTTTTTTGGGTACACTAGTCCGCCATCTTCTCAGTCTGCCTGCTTTCCAAATAAAGTCACTATTCCTTGCCTCAACACCTCGTCTCCTGATTTATTGGCCTGTTGTGCCAGGCCAACAAGCAAAGCGAGCTAGGACTCGGTAACAAGACTTTTATATAAAAATAGATAAAATGGACAGGGAACAAAAAGAAGAAAAACTCCTAGAACTCCTCCTGTAAGCTTGTTGATTGGACCCTAATGAAAAGTAAAGTTAAAGGTATAAAGTTGACAGAAATGAGATGAAAGTATATAAAATTGGTATATATAAATGAGCTTTATATAAGATGGATACATCTTTTTTGGTTAATTATATTGGGGGATAGGCATGTTTCACTGGGAAATACTTCCCCTGCATGGACTTATAAGACAAGGCATATAAATCTTCCCCTCAGGAAATATTAATTGAACGTACTAAAAGACACCAATAGGGTTACTTGAGCCATACAAATAAGGAAAACTGGGAACTAACATTAAAGAGCTAATAAAAATAAAAATAGTGATTTTGCTCTGGGTTTAACTTGTAAACTCAGAAAGAAGGTCTTTGCTGAATGCCTTATACAAACCTTTGAAGGCATGATAAACTAAACTCTAAAGTTCTACAACATAGAACTCATAAAATAAGTTAGAAATCTTGTCACTGATAAAATCTTTTAGTATCTTATGGGTGACAGACCTGTTCTTTGGGAAACTAAAAGCAACCATCTTTCTCTTGCAAATCTCTACAAACCAGGCCACAAGGACCTGAGACTGAGCCTAATTAGGTCAATCTGGCAAGACCTGAAACCAAGGGGAAAACAATGGCAAAGTGGCACTTTTAAAATTCAAACCACCGGGAATGCTCCCTCAGCCAATCTTTACAAACAGTAAAGCCTTAGTCATCTAAGCAAGCAACTTTAATGTGTTCCAACTGTTCTTTGTAAACTAGTAAGTTTATATTGTAATACCTGATTCATAACTAAGTTTTTTTTTAATGAAGCCATGAGATCTCTAGTTTTGCCTGTTTATGTCTGTGTACACATTATACATATGATATATCTCTACCTCTGGAAAGTATTATGAAAATTGAATTTATAAGAGCTCTATTTAATATTTTTTAAAAAGCACTTACAAATAAAGAAACCGGCCAAAATGACTTTCAGGTTCACGTGAACTGGGAAATATTCAATATTAAGTTGACATCCGGTATTAAAGTTTGTTTGTTGATCTAATTAATATAGACATGCCGTTAGAGTCATCAATATTAAGTATAATACTTTATTGTACCTAGGTTTAATAGAAGTCAAATAAGACCTTATGTCTGTTGCAAGAAAAATAACTTGATATGATGAGTCTCTGAATGTAAATGAGATGAGAGCTTTTGGGTAAACTCTTTAAAAATAGATTTTAGAAATGTCTACTTAAAATTATCTCTTCAGATATCTGATAACTTCTAGAGTTGTGCTAATTTAAGTGCTGAAAGTTTATTGAATAGCTAGATAATTTCCAAAAAAAATGAGATACTGAGACATCAATTACTAAGTAGAGAAACTAAAGGTATTTAGGACTATTAATGACAATGTTTGGTGCCACCCTGAGATAGCCTCTATAAGAAAACAAATGTTTTTAGAAATTATCACTGGTATTTATGTTCATCAATGTACAGAATACTAATGTAAAAGACAGTTCACAATTGCTTACTTCTTAACTTTCACTAGAAATTAAGTTTTTAAGAGTTGAGGATTCTAATTTAAACACATAATTAAAGTTAATACGAATAATATGGAAACACTTCAGTGTACAGTAGGAAAAGAGAATGTGTGTTTTTAGTAAAGAAGATATGAGGAATGGAATTACATTTTATTGAGGGAAAAGAAAGAAAGTATGTCTTGATTTATTTGGATAGAAAAATAAGGGACAGGCTGATATGAAAACAGAAAGTGATGAAAGATTGTGGAAAGAAACCACGAGGGGAAAAAAAAGTTTTATGCATGGTCAGGATTAATTAAATTTAGATTGAAGTTAACTAAGTAAATAGATTTTGTTGTTAAGTAAGCTGGTACAAGACTGGGATTTGAACAAAGTTTCTTAGAGTGCTCCTTTTTGGTAATAGATTTTGTGAGTTTCTGTGCCCTTAAGTAATGTTTTTTAGACTTTGGTTAAATGAATAAGTATTGTTTCAGAGTGACCTGTTGTGTTTTAAAACCGTTTTGATATTTTTAACAAACTTACCAAATATTAAACTCCAACTAAAGCTCTTTTAGCCTCCAGCTGATTCTGGGCTGCTCTGAAGGAACGTCTCTGAGACATCTTAAAGAGGAATGTTAAACTAAGTTTATTTGGTATGTTTAATTACTTCAGAAAATTTGTCAAGTGATTGGAGATGAAACTTAGGTTGTAGTGTATGGATAAATGTCATTAATATAGATATTCCAAAATTGATATGGAATTCCTAACATCTGATATGCCCTGATATAATGTTATCAGTCAAAATTCTATTTATTCTAAAATGTTATATGTCACAGAAATATCCAAGTTTCCTACTAATTGCATTGTATTCTAATTTTTAAACCTTGCTATTTTAAGTTTTGTCTGGATGCTTTTACAAAATGAAGATTTTCAAGAAGACTCATAAAAAGAACTTTTTGTAACAAACATAAGTTTCTGATGGCCTTTAAATAATACCACTGAACTGTATAACAAATGACAGAAAACCTGAATACTTCATCCATATCAATAGGAATCAATTACATGGAACTGAATGAACTGATGAATATAATTTATAACTTTATGACTTTGGGAAATATACTAGCTTTACTCTTTGTTTTTCAGAAAAACTTTTTCTCTTACGTTAAGACCTACAAGTTGATAAAGTATACCTTTGTAAAACAAAGATAAAACATTTATCTTTTTCTCTCTACCTAACCCTGCCAGAATTTGGCTTCTCCACCTGGCTCTCCTATGAACTTGATGGTTTATTGCAACTGAATTACAACTAATCAGTTTTTTTCTTCCTTTTTCTTTTTTTGGGCTGTGTTGGGTCTTCATTGCTGCATACAGGCTTTCTCCGGGTGTGGCGAGTGGGGGGCTACTCTTCATTGAGGTGTTCGCACTTCTCATTCTGGTGGCTTCTCTTGTTGTGGAGCATGGGCTCTAGGCACACAGGCTTCAGTAGTTGCAGCATGTGGGCTCAGTAGTTGTGGCAGGCGAGCCCTAGATGCGTAGGCTTCAGTAGTTGTGGCATGTGGGCTCAGTAGTTGTGTCTCACGGGCTCTAGAGCACAGGCTCAGTAATTGTGGCACACGGGCTTAGTAGCTCTGCAGCATGTGGGATCTTACCAGACCAGGGATTGAACCCCTGTCCCCTGCATTGGCAGGCGGATTCTTAACCACTGTGCCACCAGGGAAGTCCCCTAATAATTGTTTTAATTTGCTCTTAGTTTCCAAATTGTTGATGATTTGTGTCTCCCTCCTGCACTATGTCTTTGTCAATATTACTAACTGCATTACTTATATCCTGTCTATTTTATAAGATGGTTGTCTCTTACAGTACTCAATGTGTAACCAGGCCTCCAACAAATTTGATGATGGCTAAACATCTTGAGAAAATAGATCACATTTGTGACTCATAAAATAATTTTAATAGTGTGATTCTAGATATGGGAAGAAGCAACAAAGGAAAATATTTCCTGTGTCATAGTAGATTAGTAAGACAGAGGACCCAGAGAATCTTTAACTGTCAACAGGGCCTAATCCAGAAATTAACACCTGGTGTGGGATAGCAACAAGAACTTTCGCCTGATCTAGGATGAGCCTCCCAGTACTGTGGGACAAAATTTGGTCATGAAATGTCTCCCAAACATTGGTTGAATTTCCAACCAAGAGAAGGGACTGATATATAGAATATTTAAACAAAGGATGTCACAGTCATCAACGATTGCATCCCGCCAATGTGAGCTGGTGAGTCCTGAGGAAACACAGGGCCAAAAATAATACCTGCCATTTGGCAGGCATCAGACTGCAGCCACTCCCTACAGTGAGCCTTGAGGAAACTCAGGATGTGAAAACACAGGATACTGGACCCAGATAGCTGAGGTGCATATCAAAGGAATGATTTCAGTGAGCCCAGACACTTGCACCTCCCCATAAATAGAAAAAGCACTAAATTCCTTAACTTGAGATATCTGGTTTTCTTTAATTAACAATAATCTTTTGATGTTTAGTCTACCTGCCCTTTGTTACAAAACTTCTATATAACCAGGCTCCCTGCCACTCACCTCCTTGGAGCAGTTTCTCAGAGCTATCTGAAATGCTGTCTCCTGGGCAGCAGTCCTCATTTTGTCCCAAATAAAACTTGTAACTCTCACGTTGTGCTTTTTTTTTTTAAGTGAACAAGAGCAATGAAGCAAATATGACAGAATGTTCATCTTCAGGGGTAGGTCCAACAATGATTTTTATATGACCCTCTGTACTTTAAAATTTGCATTCATAAGAGACGTTCAAGATGGCGGAAGAGTAAGATGTGGTGATCAACTTCCTCTTCACAAATACATCAGAAATATATCTAAATGTGGACCAACTCCTACAGAACACCTACTGAATGCTGACAGAAGACCTCAGGCTTCCGAAAAGGCAAGACACTCCCCACGTACCCAGGTAGGGCAAAAGAAAAAAGAAACAACAGAGACAAAAGAATAGGGATGGACCTGCACCACTGGGAGGGAGCTGTGAAGGAGGAAAAGTTTCCACACACTAGGAAGCCCCTTCACTGGAGGACACGGGGGTGGCAGGGGGGGAAGCTTCAGAGCCACAAAGGAGAGCACAGCAACAGGGGTGCAGCGGGCAAAAGTGGAGAGATTCCTGCACAGAGGATTGGCGCCGACCAGCACTCACCAGCCCCAGAGGCTTGTCTGCTGACCTGCCAGGGCTGAGGGCGGCTGGGAGCTCAGGCTCGGGCTTCAGAGGTCAGATCCCAGGGAGAGGACTGGGTTTGGCTGTGTGAACACAGCCTGAAGGGGGCAATTGCGCCACAGATAGCTGGGAGGGAGTCCGGGAAAAAGACTGGACCTGCCTAAGAGGCAAGAGACCATTGTTTCAGGGTGCAGGAGGAGAGGGGATTCAGAGCACAGCCTAAACAAGCTCCAGAGATGGGTGCGAGCTGTGGGTACCAGTGCAGACACCAGAGACGGGCATGAAACACTAAGGCTGCTGCTGCAGCCACCAAGAAGCCTATGTGCAAGCACAGGTCACTATCCACACCTCCCCTCCCGGAAGTCTGTGCAGCCCGACACTGCCAGGGTCCCATGATCCAGGGACAACTTCCCGGGTAGAACACATGGCATGCCTCAGGCTGTTGCAACATCACGCCAACCTCTGCTGCCACAGGCTCAACCCACATTCTGTACGCCACCTTCTGCCCACCTGAGTGAGCCAGAGCCCCTTAATCATTTGTTACTTTAACCCAGCCCTGTTTGGGTGGTGAATATATGCCCTCAGGCGACCTACACACAGAGGCGGTCCAAATCTAAAGCTGAACCTCTGGAGCTGTATGAACAAAGAAGAGAAAGGGAAATTTTCCCCAGCAACCTCAGGAGCAGCAGATTAAATCTCCACAACCAGCTTGATGTACCCTGCATCTGTGGAATACCTGAATAGACAACAAATCATCCCAAAAGAGAGGCAGTGGATTTTGGGAGCAATGATAAATATATATTTTTTTCCTTCTTCTCTTTTTGTGAGTGTAAATGGGTATGCTTCTTTGTGTGATTTTGTTTGTATAGCTTTGCTTTTACCATTTGTCCTAGGGTTCTGTCTGTCCATTTTTCTTTTTTTTTAAGTATAGTTTTTAGCACTTGTTATCACTGGTGTATTTTTTTTTGGTTTCGTTGCTCTCTTCTTTCTTTTTTTCTCTCTTTTTTTATTACTTTCTAATTTTTTATTTCTAACAAATATTTTCTACTTTTTACTTTAATAACGTTATTTTATTTTGTTTTCTTTCTTTTTTTCTCCCTTTTCTTCTCAGCCACATGGCTGACAGGGTCTGGTGTCCCAGCCACAGGTCAGGCCTGTGCCACTGAGGTGGGAGAGCCAAGTTCAGGACATCGGTCCACCAAAGACCTCCTGGCTCCACGTACTATCAAATGGCAAAAGCTCTCCCACAGATCTCCATCTCAATGCTAAGAAGCACCTCCACTCAACGACCGGCAAGCTGCAGTGCTGGACACCCTATGCCAACCAAGTAGCAAGAAAGGAACAAAATGCCACCCACTAGCAGAGAGGCTGCCTAAAATCATAACAAGGTCACAGACAGCCCAAAACACACCACCGGACATGGTCCTGTGCACCAGAAAGACAAGATCCAGCCTCATCCACCAGAATACAGACACTAGTCCCCTCCACCAGGAAGCCTACACAAGCCACTGACATAACCTCAACCACTGGGGGCAGACACCAAAAACAACAGAAACTACGAACCTGCAGCCTACAAAGAGGAGACCCCAAACACAGTAAACTAGGGCAAAATGAGAAGACAGACAAACACACAGCAGATGAAGAAGCAAGGTAAAAACCCACAAGACGAAACAAATGAAGAGGAAATACGCAGTCTACCTAAAAAAGAATTCACAGCAATGATAGTAAAGATGCTCCAAAATCTTGGAAATAGAATGGAGAAAATACAATAAATGATTAACAAGGACATAGAAGAACACAAGAGAAAACAAACAATGATGAATGACACAATAAATGAAATTAAAAATTCTCTAGAAGGAATCAATAGCAGAATAACTGAAGCAGAAGAAGGGACAAGTGACATGGAAGATAAAATAATGGAAATAACTACTGCAGAGCAGAATAAAGAAAACAGAATGAAAAGAATCGAGGACAGTCTCAGAGACATCTGTGACAATATTAAACACACCAACACTGGAATTACAGGGGTCCCAGAAGAAAAAGAGAAAAAGAAAGGAACTGAGAAAATATTTGAAGAGATTATACTTGAAAACTTCCCTATTATGGGAAAGGAAATACTAAATCAAGCCCAGGAAGTGCAGAGTCCCATACAGGATAAATCCAAGGAGAAAAATACCAAGACACATATTAATCAAACTATCAAAAAATAAATACAAAGAAAAATATTAAAAGCAGCAAGGGAAAAACAACAAATAACATACAAGGGAATCCCCATAAGGTTAACAACTGTTCTTTCAGCAGAAAATCTGCAAGCAAGAAGGGAGTGGCAGGACATATTTAAAGTGATGAAAGGGGAAAACCTACAACTAAGATTATTCTACCCAGCAAGGATCTCATTCAGATTCGACAGAGAAGTTAAAACCTTTACAGACAACCGAAAGCTAAGAGAATTCAGCGCCACCAAAACAGCTTTATAACAAATGCTAAAGGAACTTCTCTAGGCAGAAAACACAAGGGAAGGAAAAGATCCACAATAACAAACCCAAAACAATTAAGAATATGGGAATAGGAACATACATATCGATAATTACTATAAATATAAATGGATTCAATGCTCCAACCAAAAGTCATAGACTGGCTGAATGTAACAAAAAAAATGACTCGTATATATGCTGTCTACAAGAGACCCACTTCAGCCCTACGGACACATATAGACTGAAAGTGAGGGGATGGAAAAAGATGTTCCATGCAAATGGAAATCAAAAGAAAGCTGGAGTAGCAATTCTCATATCAGACAAAATAGACTTTAAAATAAAGACTGTTACAAGAGACAGAGAAGGACACTACATAATGATAAAGGGATCGATCCAAGAAGAAGATATAACAATTGTAAATATTTATGCACCCAACATAGGAGCACCTGAATGCATAAGGCAAATGCTAACAGCCATAAAAGGGGAAATCAACAGTAACACAACCATCGTAGGGGACTTTAACACCCCACTTTTACCAATGGACAGATCATTCAAAATGAAAATAAATAAGGAAACAAAAGCTTTAAATGATGCATTAAACAGGATGGACTTAATTGATATTTATAGGATATTCCATCCAAAAACAACAGAATACACTTTCTTCTCAAGTACTCATGGAACATTCTCCAGGATAGATCATATCTTGGATCACATATCAAGCCTTGGGAAATTTAAGAATATTGAAATCATATCAAGTATCTTTTCCTACAACAATGCTATGAGACTAGATGTCAGTTACAGGAAAAAAAAAACTGTAAATGATGCAAACACATGGAGGCTAAACAATACATTCCTTAATAACCAACAGATCACTGAAGAAATCAAAGAGTAATGCAAAAAATACCTAGAAAGAAATGACAATGAAAACACAACGAGCTGAAACTTATGGGATGCAGCAAAAGCAGTTCTAAGAGGGAAGTTTATAGCAATACAATCCTACCTCAAGAAACAAGAAACACCTCAAATAAACCACCTAACCTTACATCTAAAGCAATTAGAGAAAGAACAAAAACAACCCAACTTTAGCAGAAGGAAAGAAATCATAAAGATCAGATCAGAAATAAATGAAAAATAAATGAAGGAAATAGTAGCCATTATCAATAAAACTAAAAGCTGGTTGTTTGAGAAGATAAACAAAATAGATAAACCATTAGCTAGACTAATCAAGAAAAAAAGGGAGAAGACTCAAAGCAATATAATTAGAAATGAAAAAGCATAGGTACAACTGACACTGCAGAAATACAAAGGATCATGAGAGATTACTACAAGCACCTCTATGCCAATAAAATGGACAATCTGGAAGAAATGGAAAAATTCTTATAAATGCATAACCCTACGAGACTGAACCAGGAAGAAATAGAAAATATGAACAGACCAATCACAAGCACTGAAATTGAAACTGTGATTAAAAATCTTCAAACACGGCTTTCCTGGTGGCGCAGTGATTGAGAGTCCGCCTGCCAATGCGTGGGACGCTGGTTCGTGCCCCGGTCCGGGAAGATCCCACAGGCCGCGGAGTGGCTGGGCCCATGAGCCATGGCTGCTCAGCCTGTGCATCCGGAGCCTGTGCCCTGCAACAGGAGAGGCCACAACAGTGAGAGGCCCAAGAACCGCAAAAAAAATAAAAATAAAAATCTTCCAACAAACAAAAGCCCAGGACCAGATGGCTTCACAGGGAAACTTTATCAAACATTTAGAGAAGAGCTAACACCTATCCTTCTCAAACTCTTCCAAAATATAGCAGAGGGAGAAACATTCCCAAACTCATTCCATGAGGCGACCATCATGCTGATACCAAAACCAGACAAAAATGTCACAAAGAAAGAAAACTACAGGCCAATATCACTGATGAATATAGATGCAAAAATCCTCAGCAAATACTAGCAAATAGAATCCAACAGCACATTAAAAGGATCATACACCCTGATGAAGGGGGGTTGACCCCAGGAATGCAAGGTTTCTTCAATATACACAAATCAATCAATGTGATACACCATATTAACAAATTGAAGGAGATAAACCATATGATCATCTCAATCGATGCAGAGAAAGCTTTCAACAAAATTCAACATCGATTTATGATTAAAAAAACCCTCCAGAAAGTAGGCATAGAGTGAACTTTCCTCAACATAATAAAGGTCATATATGACAAACCCACAGCCAACATCGCCTTCAATGGTGAAAAACTGAAACCATTCCCACTAAGATCAGGAACAAGACAAGGTTGCCCACTCTCACCACTATTATTCAACATAGTTTTGGACGTTTTAGCCACAGCAATCAGAGAAGCAAAAGAAACAAAAGGAATCCAAATCTGAAAAGAAGAAGCAAAGCTGTCACTGTTTGCAGATGACATGATACTATACATAAAGAATCCTAAACATGCTACCAGAAAACTACTAGAGCTAATCAATGAATATGGTAAATTAGCAGCATACAAAATTAATGCACAGAAATCTCTTGCATTCCTATAAACTAATGATGAAAAATCTGAAAGCGAAATTAAGAAAACACTCCCATTTACCACTGCAACAAAAAGAATAAAATATCTAGGAATAAGCCTGCCTAAGGAGACAAAAAACCTGTATGCAGAAAGTCATAAGACACTGATGAAAGAAATTAAAGATGATACAAACAGATGGAGAGATATACCATGTTCTTGGATTGGAAGAATCAACATTGGGAAAATGACTATACTTACTACCCAAAGAAATCTACAGATTCAATGCCTTCTCTATCAAACTACCACTGGCATTTTTCACAGAACTAGAACAAAAAATTTCACAATTTGTATGGAAACACAAAAGATCCCAAATAGCCAAAGAAATGTTGAGAAAGAAAAACGGAGCTGGAGGAATCAGCCTCCCTGCCTTAAGACTATACTACAAAGGTACAGTAATCAAGACAGTATGGTACTGGTACACAAACAGAAATATAAATCAATGGAACAGGATAGAAAGCCCAGACATAAACCCATGCACATATGGTCACCTTATCTTTGATAAAGGAGGCAAGAATATACAGTGGAGAAAAGACAGGCTCTTCAATAAGTGGTGCTGGGAAAACTGGACAGGTACATGGAAAAGAATGAAATTAGAACATTCCCTAACACCATACACAAAAAGAAACTCAAAATGGATTAAAGACCTAAATGTAAGGCCAGACACTATCAAACTCTTAGAGGAAAACATAGGCCGAACCCTCTATGACATAAATCACAGCAAGATCCTTTTTGACCCACCTCCTAGAAAAATGGAAATAAAAACAAAAATAAACAAATGGGACCTATTGAAACTTAAAAGTTTTTGCACAACAAAGAATACCATAAATGAGACGAAAAGACAACCCTCAGAATGGGAGAAAATATTTGCAAATAAAGCAACTGACAAAGGATGAAGCTCCAAAATTTACAAGCAGCTCATACAGCTCAATATCAAAAAACAAACAACCCCATCCAAAAATGGGCAGAAGACGTAAATAAACATTTCTCCAAAGAAGATATACAGATTGCCAACAAACACATGAAAGAATTGCTCAACATCACTAATCATTAGCGAAATGCAAATCAAAACTACAATGAGGTATTACCTCACACCAGTCAGAATGGCCATCATCAAAAAATCTACAAACAATAAATGCAGGAGAGGGTGTGGAGAAAAGGGAATCCTCTTGCACTGTTGGTGGGAATGTAAATTGATACAGCCACTATGGAGAACAGTATGGAGTTTCCTTAAAAACCTAAAAAATAGAACTACCATATGACTCAGCAATCTCACTACTGGGCATATACCCTGAGAAAACCATAATTCAAAAATAGCCATGTACCAAAATGTTCATTGCAGCTCTATTTACAATAGACAGGACATGGAAGCAACCTAAGTGCCCATCATCAGATGAATGTGCAAAGAAGATGTGGCACATGTATACAATAGAATATTACTCAGCCATAAAACGAAACGAAATTGAGTCATTTGCAGTGAGGTGAGTGGACCTAGATTCTTTCATACAGTGTGAAGTAAGTCAGAAAGAGAAAAACAAATATCGTATGCTAACACATATATATGGAATCTAAAAAAGAAAAAATCGTTCTGAAGAACCTAGAGGCAGGATAGGAATAAAGACGCAGACGTAGAGAATGGACTTGAGCACACGGGGAGTGGGAGGGGTAAGCTGCGATGAAGTGACATAGTGGCATGGACTGATATATACTACCAAATGTAAAATAGATAGCTAGTGGGAAGCAGCTGCCTAGCACAGGGAGATCAGCTCAGTTCTTTGTAACCACCTAGAGGGGTGTGATAGTGAATGTGGGAGAGAGACGCAAGAGGGAGGAGATATGGGGATATATGTATATGAATAGCTGATTTACTTTGTTATACAGCAGAAACTAACACACCATTGTAAACAATTATACTCCAATAAAGATGTTAAAAAGAAATAAAAGGGATGTGAAAGTAAAAAAGAAATTGCATTAATAGAAGTAGTGATAATAATAATAAAAATAAGTAATTTCGTTTTCCTTGTGGCTCCTGTGCTCTTTCCAAAGCAGAGCTTTTCCCCCCAAGTTTCCTACATAATGTTTGTGGCAGCAATTGGCCGTTCAGCACTCACTAACAGCCAAGGTTAGAGACACAGGGAAAACCAAAGAAAATGTGAAAAGCTGGCACCCAAATAATTGCCTGTTGTTGTCCGTGCTTTTTCACTCACTGGGACCTTCTGGGAGTTGCATTGAATTCCAAGTTCAGAGTGATGCCCTCGGGGGGAATTCTACTTTTGTGATCCTTTCTTACAGTTATCACCAACACTAGTAAGAACCTGGCTACAGGCCAGGGAAAGGTCATATTGCCTGTGTATTTAATCTGCCCCCCCAGAATGCAGAGCTTCCTAGGTCCTGCTTAGACTTATTAACATTTGAAAAGCTTTCCTTTTTTCAGATTTATTGAGTACTGGTCCCTTTTCTGATTCCCAAGGGAAAACTCCAATTCTCCTCAGCAGAGCCTCTGCAAAAGACTCAGCCTTTGAGAAAATAAAGCAGTAGACCTCTGGGCCAAAAGGGACAGAGAGGGAATCTTTATAACCACTCTATCATTTTTCCTACTCTAATTGGTCACTTGTAGAATTTTTTTTAAAAAGCAGAGAGATTAAACCCTTCAAATCATAAGTACATAGGCTGCTGCTATGCCTATATACAGATCTATAGGAGGTAAAGTGAACAGATTCTGCTGCCTGGATGCAGAAACAATAGAAAATGTCCCTTGGGGCCAAATTTGTTTCTTTAACACAGGAAGACAATATTCTTCAGCGACTGACCACTCCATCATCAGCTAGTCCATTCAATCTTACAGAGAAAAGAACCAAAATGCTAAAACTTCAAGTTCACATTCTAGCCCCTGATAAATCACAATTATATTACATATACATAATGGTAGCCAAGAAATGCATAAAGTACTACATATACTGTAGTAATATATAGCCAATAAGACTGGTAACTCAAAGCATATATCCATGTGTACACACAGAGAAATGGAATATTTTCTGCCATATCAGTAAACA
Organism: Stenella coeruleoalba; assembly: GCF_951394435.1. Classification (NCBI taxonomy): domain Eukaryota; kingdom Metazoa; phylum Chordata; class Mammalia; order Artiodactyla; family Delphinidae; genus Stenella; species Stenella coeruleoalba. The sequence continues at coordinate 52,618,618 of NC_137152.1, forward strand.
GAGGATGTCACAGTCATCCTGTGCAGGCTGCACAGGCAGACTGCAGCCCTGCAACGTGAGCCAGTGATCCCTGAGGAAACTAAGGAAGGAAAGAATACCTGCCATCTAGCATCCATCAGAGTGCAGCCACTCCATACAGTAGGCCCTGAGGAAACTCAGGATGTGAAAACAGGGGATACTGGCCCCAGATAGCTGAGGTGCATATCAAAGGAATGATTTGAGTGAGCCCAGACTGCTACATCTTCCTATACATAATAAAGCAGTAAATTCCTTAACTTGAGATATCTGGTTTTCCTTTAAAAATAATATTTTGATGTTTAGACAACCTTCCCTTTGTTGCAAAACTTCTGTATAACCTGGCTCCCCCCCTTACCTCCTTGGAGCAGTTCTCTCAGGGTTACTCGAGATGCTACCTCCCGGGCTTGAAGTCCTAAAAATTCCTGCTGAATAAAACATAACTCCCAACTTTTAGGTTGTAAATAATTTTTTTTTTCTTTTCTTTTCTTTTTTTTTTTTTTTGCGGTACGCGGGCCTCTCACTGTTGTGGCCTCTCCCGTTGCGGAGCACAGGCTCCGGACGCGCAGGCTCAGCGGCCATGGCTCATGGGCCCAGCCGCTCCGCGGCATGTGGGATCTTCCCGGACCGGGGCATGAACCCGTGTCCCCTGCATCGGCAGGTGGACTCTCAACCACTGCGCAACCAGGGAAGCCCTGTAAATAATTTTTTAAGTCGACAACACATGTGTACACACACTCACAACCCTATATATGAAAGGACTGTGATAAAATATATAAAATGAGCACCTTCACATTGACAGTAAATTCCCAGTGAGTAACTCTATATAAGAAAACAAGTATCATTAATTTGAGACTAACCACCTCCTCTGACTTTTAAGAGCCTCCAATCATACTCCTAAGGACCAATATCAACAGGGAAATTTTCTCTAATTCAACTGTCATTTTCTACTCCAGTCCAATAAGTCTTAATCTGACATTGATGCTGATAGTTAATCCATTCCAGAAAGATACTTGCTTCTCTAATTCTTAAAGTTCACTAGGAAAGCAGTTCTTATAGCTTTTACTAATCACTAAATTTCACACCTAACAGCACATCTTAAACTAACAGATGAAATTATAAAGGATATTTTAAATATTTTTTGGTAAAACTGCTTATTTTAAAATGAAAAGACTGAAGTCCAGGAAGGAAGCATGATTTCCCCTAAATCACAAAAATAATTAGTGTAGTATCAGAGCTAAATTTTAACAGGCTAAGACAAATGATTTTGTGCTTTTCTTGGTGAGGAGGTGGGAGAACACAACAAAACGCTCTTAGTATTTTAATAAACACCATCCCTCATCTACCTCTCCTATTGGATTATAATGTAATTGAATTTTTATGTAGTTAGATTTTGATATAGATGGATTTCAGTGTAGTTGGATTTTGATATAATTGGATTTTAATTTTGGATTTCAATGTTTGGATTCCAATGCAGTTGATAAATAAATTGGATTGCTAAATAATTCTATCACTACTTATAAAGCAGTTAAGGACTAAATGAGATAACATGTACAGGGTTCCTGGCTCAGAATAAATGCTCAATAAATTGTACTTTCTCTTGTTCATAATGATGTCTTACATATGCATACAGGCTTAATAGTTTACAAAGGGGCATTGATACCAAGCAGGACTCTGCAGGGCTCCTGGGTACAAAAGTCTTCCTGTGTTCCCCATTTTTTGATTACAGGAAATAGGCTGCATTCAGCCTCCAGGACCTTCCCTGAGTTCCAAAGAGCAAGTACCAACAGTTGTTAATTAGGGAAGGGAGGGGAGACAAGGGAGGAACAGCCAAGAGAAACAATAGTGCAGCCTTGGGGCAAGGTCCTTGTTCCCCATCAAGGGACACACAAGCTGTTTTGCAGATACTGAAACTCCCACCAGGTGGAAGAAGTTAAGTAGTGGGCCACCTGAGGCCAAGAAGCTCTCCAGACAGGGACACAGCACAACTCTCCAGCAGTCCACCAACCTGAAGATCCTTTTAGCCCACAGTCATACCAGGAGCCAGCCCTGTTGACCAGAGGGTCCAGGACCCAGCCCCACACAGCAGTGCATAAGCAACAGCCCTGGAACCACCTAGGATCTGCAGTCAGGTACTGGGACATGGACCCACCCACAAGTAGACTGATACCAACTCCAGGAAACCAAGGGTCCTGCAACCAGAGACCCCGGGACCCGACTCCACCCATGAGTGGGTTGGCACTAGCCCCAGGACTAGCTTCACATACCACTGGATGGGCATCAGCACCAGGATCCACTGAGCTGTGGTCTCACCTACCACCAGTCAGGCATCAGCCCAGGGACTCACCAAGCCCAGGCCCCACTCACCAGCAGGCAAACACCAGCTCTGGGACACCTTGGGACCCTCAGTCAGTGGTCCCAGAAACCAGCACTTCCCACCAGCAGGCCAAGACCATCTGTGAAACACCTTGCAAACCTCAGTCATCTGCCCCTGGATCCAGCACCACTCACGAGTTTTGGGATACACTGAATTCCACAACCAGTGGTATCAAAAGTCAGCCTGCCCACCAGCAGGCTGGCACTAGTCCCAGAGCCCCCAAACCCACAACCACCCATCCCAGAACCCAACTCCACCCAAAAATGGGCCAGCACTAGCCCTGGGACCACCAAAGACCTCACAGCCAGCCACCTTGTGACCTGTCCCACCAACCAGTGGCCAGCAGCCTCTGCACAAGGCAAGGCCTGGCATCAACTATACCAGAAGCGAGCCACATCTACTAGACAACCCACAGTAGTCAGCCCACCACAACAGAAGGACCCACACAGCCTACATAGGAGACACTGCTATAGCATAAGCTCAGGTGACAAGTGGGAAATGCACTGCTGGGATGCATAGGACATCTCCTACAAAAGGCCACTTCTCCAAGGTTGGGAAATATAACCAACCTATCAGATACATAAAAATAAAAACAGCAACTTTGGTAAAATGAGGTGACGGAGGAATATGTTAAAAAGAAGGAACAAGATAAAACCTCAGAAGAAGAACTAAGTGAAGTGGAGATAGGCAAACTACCTGATAAAGAGTTTAAGGTAATGAACATAAAGATATCCAAAGAATTCAGAAGATGGGAGGAACAGAGGGAAAGTTAGAAGTTTTAACAAAGAGCTATAAAATAGAAAGAGAAACCAAACAGAGATGAAGAATATAATAATGGAAATTTTAAAAATATACACTAGAAAGAATAAACAGTAGACTGAATGATACAGAGGAACTGACCAGTGACCTGGAAGACAAAGTAGTGGAAATCACTGAAGCTGAAGAGGAAAAAGAAAAGAGAATGCAAAGAAATGAGGACAACTTAAGAGACTTCTGTGACAACATCAAGTTTACTAATGTCTGCATTGTATGGGTCCCAGAAAGAGAAGGGGGGCAAAGAACATATTTGAAGACACAGTACCTGAAAAATTCCTAAACCTGGGAAAGGAAACAGACATCAAGTTCCAGGAATCACAGAGTCCAAAACAGGATCAACCCAAAGGTGACTTAATCAAAACACATTCTAAATAAAATTACAAAAATTAAAGAGAAAATATTAAAATTAGCAAAGGAAAAGCAACACATTACATACAAGGGAACTCCCATAAGGGTATCAGCTGACTTTTAAGCAGAATCTTGCAGTCCAGAAGGAAGAAACACAATACATTTAAAGGGATGAAAGGGGAAAATCTACAACCAAGAACACTCTACCCAGCAAGGCTTTCATTCAGATTTGACGGAGACATAAAAAAATCTTACAGACAAGCAAAAGCTAAAATACTTCAGCACCACCAAACCATCTTTACAACAAATGTTAAAGGGACTTCTACAAACAATACCAAAAAGCTACAACTTGAAATATGAAAATTATGAAAGGAAAAATCTCATTGGTAAAGGCAAATACACAGTAAAGGTTGTAAATCAAGGATGTATAAAGCTTAGTAGGAGGGTTCAAAGACAAAAGTATTAAAATAATCGACATCCACAATAAGTGGATAAGGGATACGCAAAAAAAGATGTAAAGTATGACGTCAAAAACAGTAAATGGGGTGGTGGAACAAAAATACAGGGTTATTAATATGCACTTGAATTTAAAAGATCAGCACACTGCTCATTTTCTGTCTGGATTACCTGTCCATTGATGTAAGTGGGATTATATCAAACTGTATGCATATCTGTATCTATAACTACATCTATATATGTGGGGTGTTAAAATCTCCTATTGTTGCGTTACTATCAATTTCTCCCTTAATGTCTGTCATTTTCTGTATGGATTATTTATTCATTGATGTAAGTGGGGCATATAAATCTGTACGCATATCTATATCTACATCTATATGTGTGGGGTGTTTAAATCTCCTATTATTATTGTGTTACTATCAATTTCTCCCTTAATGTCTGTTAATATCTATCAATTGCTATCAATTTCTCCCTTAATGTCTGTTAATATTTGTTTAATGTATTGAGGTGCTCCTATGATGGGTGCATATATATTTATTATTTATTTATTTTGCGGTATGCGGGCCTCTCACTGTTGTGGGCTCTCCCATTGCGGAGCACAGGCTCCGGACGTGCAGGCTCAGTGGCCATGGCTCACGGGCCCAGCCGCTCCACGGCATGTGGGATCTTCCTGGACAGGGGCACAAACCCGTATCCCCCGAATCGGCAGGTGGACTATCAACCACTGCGCCACCAGGGAAGCCCGCATATATATTTATAATTGTTGATTCTTTTTCGTGGATTGATCCCTTGATTATTATGTAATGTCCTCCTTTGGCTGCTGTTACATTCTTTCTTTAAAAGTCTATTTTTTTTTCTGATAGCAGTACTGCTAATCCGGCTTTGTTTTTCTTTTCTAGTTGCATGGAATTTCTTTTTCCATCTCCTCACTTTTAGTCTGTGTGTTGCTGGATCTGAAGCAAGTCTCTTTTAGGCAGCATATATACAGGTCTCGTTTTTGTATCCATATAGATGGGCCTTGTTATTTATATCCATTCAGGTACTCTATATCTTTTGATTTCAGTATTTAGTCCATTTACATTTAAAGTTATTATTGATAAGTATGTTCTTATTGCTATTTTGTTGATTGTTTTTGAACTTTTTGGTTCCTTTCTTCTTTCACTCTCTTCCCTTATGATTTGATTTATAACTACGTTAACAAATTGAAGAATGAAAATCATATGGTCATCTCAGAGGATAAAGAAAGAGCTTTTGACAAAGTTCAACATAGATTTATGATAAAAACTCTCAACAAAGTGGGTATAGAAGGAACATAACTCAACGTGAGAAAAGCCATATATGATATGCCCACAGATTACATCATAGAGAATGATGAAAAGCTGAAAGCATTTCCTCTAAGATCAAGAACAAGACAGAGATGCCCATTCTCACAAATTTGGTGGTTAACATCCAAAATATACAAAGAACTCAAACAACTCAACATCAAGAAAAACATCCAATTTAAAAAGGGGAAGAAGAGTAGACATTTTTCCAAAGAAAACATATAGATAGCCAACAAGCACATGAAAAGATGCTCAACATAACTAATCATCAAGGAAATTCAATTCAAAACCAAACTGAGATATCACCTCACACCTGTCAGAATGCCTATTTTCAAAAAGACAACAAATGCTGGCAATGATGTGGAGAAAATGGAACCCTTGTGAACTGTCAGTGGAAATGTAAATTGGTGTAGTCATTATGGAATACAGTATGGGCATTCCTCAAAACATTAAAAATGAAACTACCATATGATCCACTTCCACTCCTGGGAATTTATCTGGAGAAAACAAAACACTAATTCAAAATTATATATGTACCCCTATGTTCATTGCAGCATTATTTACTATAGCCCAGATATAGAAGCAACCTAAGTGCCCATCAATAAATAAATGGATAAAGAAGATGTGGTACATATATCCAATGGAATATTGCTCGGCCACAAAAATAATGAAATCTTGCAATTTGCAATAACATGATGCACCTAGAAGGTATTATGCTAAATGAAATAAGTCAGAGAAAGACAAATACTGCATGATTTCACTTATATGTGGAATTTACAAAACAAAATAAATGAAATAACAAAACAGAAACAGTCATAGACTCAGAGAAAAAAATGGTGGTTGCCACTCCTACACCATTGGTAGGAATGTAAATTGGTACAGTTACTATGGAGAACATTATGGAGGTTCCTAAAAAGCTAAAAATAGAGCTACCATATGATCCAGCAAACCCACTCCTGGGCATATACATGAAGAAAACCATAATTTGAAAAGATACATGCATCCCTGTGTTCATTGCAGCACTATTTACAATAGCCAGGACCCGGAAGCAACCTAGATGTCCATCAGCAGAGAAATAGATAAAGAAGATGTGATATATATATATGAATACATATATATATATATATATATATATGCACACACACACAATGGACTATTACTCAGCCATAAAAAAGAATGAAATAATGCCATTTGCAGCAACATGGATGGACCTAGAGATTGTCACAATGAGTGAAGTAAGTCAGATAGAGAAGGACAAATATCACATAATATCACTTACATGTGGAATCTAAAAAAAAAGTGGTACAAATGAACTTATATACAAAACAGAAATAGAGTTAAAGGTGTAGAAAACAATTTTATGATTACCGGGGGAAGGAAGTGAGGGTTAAATGGGAGATTGGGATTGACGTACACACACTACTATATATAAAATCGATAACTAATAAGGACCTACTGTATAGCAAAGGGAACTGTACTCAATACTCTGTAATGACCTATATAGGAAAAGAATCCAAAAAAAAGAGTATATATGTATATGTATAACTGATTCACTTTGCTGTACAGCAGAAAGTAACACAACATTATAAATCAACTATACTCTAATTAAACAACTAATTAAAATAAATAAATAAATGTGAAGTTAATCTCTGATGTTCATGGGAAGTGATTCATGGCCACTTTCTACAATATGCCAAGAAGATGCTTTATATCTAATACATAAAGTGACACTTTCTGTATTAGTCTATAATCAATACTATTTGCTGCATGCTCTGTCACTAAAATAAAACCATGATTGTTCTACAAATAAAGTTTTAATTACAAACACACACGCAAAAATAAGCATTAGGGATGTAATGTACAACATGATAAATATATTTAACACTGCTGTATGTACATATGAAAGTTGTTAAAAGAGCAAATCCTAAGAGTTTTCATCACAAAGAAAATAATTCTCTTTCTATTTCTTTAGTTTTGCATCTATATGATATGATGAATATTCACTAAACATACTGTGATAATCACTTCATGATGTATGGAACTGAAATCATTATGCTGTACACCGTAAACGTAGAGTGCTGTATGTCCATTACATCTCATAAAACTGGAAGAAAAAAATATATGTATGTTTATCTTTCAATGAATTTTTAAAGTTAAAAAAAGGCAATGGGCCATCAAAGGTAATTCAAATTCACTTGAAAAACTGAGATCTCTTGCAGTAGTAATTCTGTAATTTTAAATGATTATGCATTTATAATTCATTTTCCTTTCTTCTCCTAACTGATATAAAAAGACAAACGTATAAAACTATATGTATATAATTGCATTTTGTGACCCGTAACACAAGGAAATATCACTTTTACAATAAAATCACAAAGAAAGAGGGTGAAAGCAAAGCCTTAATAGAGTAAGTGGCACAAAATGGTAACTTAAATCCAAAAAAACAAATGAAGAGAATCAGAAATTGCACCCAAGATGATTAATATAACAAACTCCATAAATTTATGCCTATTCTCCTTTCTTCTCACAACTTCTTAAAAAGACATTAATTAAATCTTAGAAGCAATTATAACAATGTATTGTTAGTTTTCTAAATATACAAATACAATATATATAACTATAATATCAATACTAGCATTTAATACAGAAAAAGCAGTGAGGAATATATGAACAAAAAAGACATGAGAAATATAAAAAAAGTAAAATGGCAGATGTAAATCCAACTATATTAATAATAACATTAAATCTGAATTGATTAAATAACTGAATCAAAAGATAGTGAATGATATATAATAAAGAATATATGCGGGAGAGAGCGGGAAGATGGTGAAGAGTAAGATGCAGAGATCACCTTCCTCCCCACAGACACACGAGAAATATATCTACACGTGGAACAACTCCTACAGAACACCTACTGAATGCTGGCAGAAGACCTCAGACCTCCCAAAAGGGAATAAACTCCCCACGTACCGGGGTAGGGCAAAAGAAATAACAATACACAGAGGACAGGACCTGCACCAGTGGGATGGAGCTGTGAAGGAGGAAAGGTTTCCACAACCTAGGAAGCCCCCTCGCGGGTGGAGACTGCGGGTGGCGGAGGGGGAAAGCTTCGGAGCCACCGAGGAGAGCACAGCAACAGGGGTGAGGAGGGCAAAGCAGAGAGATTCCCACACAAAGGACCAGTGACGACCAGCACTCACCAGCCCGAGAAGCTTGTCTGCTCACCTGCTGGGGCGGGCGGGGCTGGGAGCTGAGGCTCGGGCTTTGGACACAGCGCAGTGAGAGGACTGGGGTTGGCGGCTAGCCGAGAGGGAGTCCGGGGAAAAGTCTGGACCTGCTGAAGAGGCAAGAGACTTTTTCTTCCCTCTTTGTTTCCTGATGTGCGAGGAGAGGGGATTGAGAGCGCTGCTTAAAGGAGCTCCAGAGACGGGCGCGAGTCGCAACTAACAGCACGGACCCCAGAGACGGGCATGAGACTCTAAGGCCGCTGCTGCCGCCAACAAGAAGCCTTTGTGCAAGCACAGGTCACTATCCACACATCCCCTCCCAGAAGCCTATGCAGCCCGCCACTGCCAGGGTTCCATGATCCAGGGACAACTGCCCTGGGAGAACGTAAGGCGCGCCTGAGGCTGGTGCAAAGTCCCACCAGGCTCTGCTGCCTCAGGCTCGCCGCGCATCCGCAGCCAGCCCTCCCCCCGGCCTGGGTGAGCCAGAGTACCCAAAGCAGCTGCTCCTGTAACCCCGTCCAGTCTGAGCGAAGAACAGACGCCCTCCAGTGACCTACACGCAGAGGCGGGGCCAAATCCAAAGCTGAGAACCGGAAGCTGTGCGAACAACGAAGAGAAAGGGAAATCTCTCCCAGCAGCCTCAGAAGCAGCACATTAAATCTCCACAATCAAACTAATGTACCCTGCATCTGTGGAAAACATGAATAGACAACGAATCATCCCAAATTGACGAGGTGGATATTGTGAGCAAGACTTATTATTTTTGCCCCTTTTCCTATTTTTGTGAGTGTGTATCTGTATCTTTCTGTGACACATTTTGTCTGTATAGCTTTGCTTTCACCATCTGTCTCCTAGGGTTCTATCCATCCATTCTGTTTGTTTGTTTTAACTTTTTTTTTAAAAAATTTCCTGATAATTTTTTATTTTAATAGCTTCATTTTATTTAATCTTACTTTATTTTATTTTATCTTTTCTTTCTTTCTACATTTTATTCGTTTTATTCTGATCCATGTGGATGAAAAGCTCTTGGTGATGCAGCCAAGAGTCAGTGCTGTGCCTCAGAGGTGGGAGAGCCAATTCAGGACACTGGTCCACAAGACACCTCCCAGCTCCACATAATATCAAATGGCGAAATTCTCCCAGAGATCTCCATCTCAACACCAGCACCCAGCTTCACTCAACGACCAGCAAGCTACAGTGCTGGACACCCTTTGCCAAAAAATTAGCAAGACAGGAACACAACACAACCCATTAGCAGACAGTCTACCTAAAATCATAATAAAGCCACAGACACCCCAAAACACACCATCAGACGTGGACCTGCCCATGAGAAAGAGAAGATACAGCCTCATCCACCAAAACACAGGCACTAGTCCCCTCCACCAGGAAGCCTACACAACCCACTGAAACAACTTTAGCGACTGGGGACAGACACCAAACACAATGGGAACAATGAACCTGCAGCCTGCAAAAAGGAGACCCCAAACACAGCAAGATAAGCAAAATGAAAAAACAGAAAAACATACAGCAGATGAAGGAGCAAGATAAAAACCAACCAGACCTAACAATGAAGAGGAAATAGGCAGTCTACTGGAAAATGAATTCAGAATAATGATAGTAAACATGATCCAAAATCTTGGAAATCGAATACAGAAAATGCAAGAAACATTTAACTATGACCTAGAAGAACTAAATATGAAACAAGCAACAATGAACAACACAATAAATGAAATTTAAAATACTCTAGAAGGGATCAAAAGCAGAATAACTGAGCCAAAAGAACGGATAAGTGACCTGGAAGATAAAATAGTGGAAATAACTACTGCAGAGCAGAATAAAGAAAAAAGAATGAGAAGAACTGAGGACAGTCTCAGAGACCTCTGAGACAACATTAAACGCACCAACATTCGAATTATAGGGGTTCCAGAAGAAGGAGAGAAAAAGAAAGGAACTGAGAAAATATTTCAAGAGATTATACTTGAAAACTTCCCTAATATGAGAAAGGAAATAGTTAATCAAGTCCACGAAGCACAGAGAGTCCCATAAACGAAATATCCAAGGAGAAACACGCCGAGACACATATTAATCAAACTGTCAAACATTAAATACGAAGAAAACATATAAAAGGAGCAAGGGAAAAACAACAAATAACACACAAGGGAATCCCCATAAGGTTAACAGCTGACCTCTCAGCAGAACTCTGCAAGCCAGAAGGGACTAGCAGGACATATTTAAAGTGATAAAGAAGAAAAACCTGCAACCAAGATTACTCTACACAGCAAGGATTAAATTCAAATTTGATGGAGAAATTAAAAACTTTACAGACAAGCAAAAGCTAAGAGAGTTCAGCACCACCAAACCAGCTTTACAACAAATGCTAAAGGAACTTCTCTAGGCAAGAAACACAAGAGAAGGAAAAGACCTACAATAACAAACCCAAAACAATTAAGAAAATGGGAATAGGAACATACATATCGATAATTACCTTAAATGTAAATGGATTAAATGCTCCCACCAAAACACACAGATTGGCTGAATGGATACAAAAACAAGACCCATATATATGCTGTCTACAAGAGACCCACTTCAGACCTAGAGACACATACAGACTGAAAGTAAGGGGATGGAAAAAGATATTCCATGCAAATGTAAACCAAAAGAAAGCTGGAGTAGCAATTTTCACATCAGACAACATAGACATTAAAATAAAGACTATTAGAAGAGACAAGGAAAGACACTACATAATGATCAAGGGATCAATCCAAGAAGATATAACAGTTGTAAATATTTATGCACCCACCATAGGAGCACCTCAATATATATGGCAAATACTAACAGCCATAAAAGGGGAAATCGACAGTAACACATTCATAGGAGGGGACTTTCACATCCCACTTTCAATAATGGAAAGACCATCGAAAATAAAAATAAATAAGGAAACACAAGCTTTAAATGATACATTAAATAAGATGGACTGAATTGATATTTATATGACATTCTGTCCTAAAAAAACAGAATACAAATTTTTATCAAGTGCTCATGGAACGTTCTCCAGGATAGATCATATGTTGGGTCACAAATCAAGCCTTGGTAAATTTAAGAAAGTTGAAATTGTATCAAGTATCTCTTCTGACCACAACGCCATGAGACTAGGTATCAATTACAGGAAAAGATCTGTAAAAAATACAAACATGAAGGCTAAACAATACACTACATAATAACAAAGTGATCACTGAAGAAATCAAAGAGGAAATAAAAAAATACCTAGAAACAAATGACAATGGAGACACGATGACCCAAAACCTATGGGATGCAGCAAAAGCAGTTCTAAGAGGGAAATTTATAGTAATACAATCCTACCTTAAGAAACAGGAAACATCTCGAATAAACAACCTAACCTTGCACCTCAAGCAATTAGAGAAAGAAGAACAAAAAAAACACCAAAGTTAGCAGATGGAAAGAAATCATAAAGATCAGATCAGAAATAAATGAAGAAGAAATGAAGGAAATGATAGTAAAAATCAATAAAACTAAAAGCTGGTTCTTTGAGAAGATAAACAAAACTGATAAACAATTAGCCAGACTCATCAAGAAAAAAAGGGAGAAGACTCAAATCAATAGAATTAGAAATGAAAAAGGAGAAGTAACAACTGACACTGCAGAAATACAAAAGATCATGAGAGATTACTACAAGAAACTATATGCCAATAAAATGGGCAACCTGGAGGAAATGGACAAATTCCTAGAAATGCACAACCTGCCAAGACTGAATCAGGAAGAAATTGAAAATATGAACAGACAAATAACAAGCACTGAAATTGAAACTGTGATTAAAATTCTTGCAACAGGGCTTCCGTGGTGGCGCAGTGGTTGAGAATCTGCCTGCCAATGCAGGGGACACGGGTTCGAGTCCTGGTCTGGGAGGATCCCACATGCCGCGGAGTGACTGGGCCCGTGAGCCACAACTACTGAGCCTGCGCGTCTGGAGCCTGTGCTCCGCAACAAGAGAGGCCGCGATAGTGAGAGGCCCGCGCACCGCGATGAAGACTGGCCCCCACTTGCCACAACTAGAGAAAGCCCTCGCACAGAAACGAACACTCAACACAGCCATAAATAAATAAATAAATAAAATTTAAAAAAAAGAAAAATTCTTGCAACAAACAAAAGCCCAGGACCAGGTGACTTCACAGGCGAATTCTATCAAACATTCAGAGAAGAGCTAACACATATCCTTCTCAAACTCTTCCAAAATATAGCAGAGGGAGGAACACTCCCAAAATCATTCTACGAGGCCACCATCACCTTGATACCAAAACCAGACAAGGATGTCACAAAGAAAGAAAACTACAGGTCAGTATCACTGATGAACGTTGATGCAAAAATCCTCAACAAAACACTAGCAACCAGAATCCAACAGCACATTAAAAGGATCATACACCATGATCAATTGTGGTTTATTCCAGGAATGCAAAGATTCTTCAATATACGCATATCAAACAAAGTGATACACCATATTAACAAACTGAAGGAGAAAAACCATATGATCATCTCAATAGATGCAGAGAAAGCTTTCAACAAAATTCAACATCGATTTATGATTAAAAAAAACCCTCCAGAAAGTAGGCATAGAGTGAACTTTCCTCAACGTAATAAAGGTCATATATGACAAACCCACAGCCAACATCGCCTTCAATGGTGAAAAACTGAAACCATTCCCACTAAGATCAGGAACAAGACAAGGTTGCCCACTCTCACCACTATTATTCAACATAGTGTTGGCCGTTTTAGTCACAGCAATCAGAGAAGAAAAGGAATAAAAAGAAATCCAAATCGGAAAAGAAGAAGTAAAGCTGTCACTGTTTGCACATGACATGATACTATATATAGAGAATCCTAAAGATGCTACCAGAAAACTACTAGAGCTAATCAATGAATTCGGTAAAGTAGCAGGATGCAAAATTAATGGACAGAAATCTCTGGCATTACTATACACTAATGATGAAAAATCTAAAAGTGAAAACACTCTCTTTTACCATTGCAACAAAAAGAATAAAATATCTAGGAATAAACCTACCTAAGGAGACAAAAGACCTGTATGCAGAGAATTATAAGACACTGATGAAAGAAATTAAAGATGATACAAATAGATGGAGACATATACCATGTTCTTGGAGTGGAAGAATCAACATTGTGAAAATGACTCTACTCCAAAACAATCTACAGATTCAATGCAATCCCTATCAAACTACCACCTGCATTTTTCACAGCACTAGAACAAAAAATTTCACAATTTGTATGGAAACACAAAAGACCCAAAATAGCCAAAGCAATCTTGAGAATGAAAAACAGAGCTGGGGGAATCAGGCTCCCTGACATCAGACTACACTACAAAACTACAGTAATCAAGACAGTATGGTACTGGCACAAAAACAGAAAGATAGATCAATGGAACAGGATAGAAATCCCAGAGATACACCCTTACACATATGGTCATTTTATCTTTGATAAAGGAGACAGGAATGTACAGTGGAGAAAGGACAGCCTCTTCAATAAGTGGTGCTGGGAAAACTGGACAGGTACATGTAAAAGTATGAGATTAGATCACTCCCTAACACCATACAGAAAAATAGGCTCAGTATGGATTAAAGACCTAAATGTAAGGCCAGAAACTATCAAACTCTTAGAGGAAAACATAGGCAGGAGACTCTATGACATAAATCACAGCAAGATCCTTTCTGACCCACCTCCTAGAGAAATGGAAGTAAAAACAAAAATAAACAAATGGGACCTAATGAAACTTCAAAGCTTTTGCACAGCAAAGGAAACCATAAACAAGACCAAAAGACAACCCTCAGAATGGGAGAAAATATTTCCAAATGAAGCAACTGACAAAGGATTAATCTCCAAAATTTACAAGCAGCTCATGCAGTTCAATAACAAAAAAACAAAAACCCAATCCAAAAATGGGCAGAAGACCTAAATAGACATTTCTCCAAAGAAGATATACAGACTGCCAACAAACACATGAAAGAATGCTCAACATCATTAATCATTAGAGAAATGCAAATCAAAACTACAATGAGATATCATCTCACACATGTCAGAATGGCCATCATCAAAAAATCTAGAAACAGTAAATGCTGGAGAGGGTGTGGAGAAAAGGGAACACTCTTGCACTGCTGGTGGGAATGTGAATTGGTTCAGCCACTATGGAGAACAGTATGGAGGTTCCTTAAAAAACTACAAATAGAACTACCATATGACCCAGCAATCCCACTACTAGGCATATACCCTGAGAAAACCAAAAGTCAAAAAGAGTCATGTACCAAAATGTTCATTGCAGCTCTATTCACAATAGCCCGGAGATGGAATCAACCTAAGTCCCTATCATCGGATGAATGGATAAAGAAGATGTGGCACATATATACAATGGAATATTACTCAGCCATAAAAGGAAACAAAATTGAGCTATTTGTAATGAGGTGGATAGACCTAGAGTCTGTCATACAGAGTGAAGTAAGTCAGAAAGAAAAAGACAAATACCATATGCTAACACATATATATGGAATTTAAGAAGAAAAAAAATGTCATGAAGTACCTAGGGGTAAGACAGGAATAAAGACACAGACCTACTGGAGAACGGACTTGAGGATATGGGGAGGGGGAAGGGTGAGCTGTGACAGGGCGAGAGAGTCATGGACATGTACACACTAATAAACGTAAGGTAGATAGCTAGTGGGAAGCAGCCGCATGGCACAAGGATATTGGCTCGGTGCTTTGTGACCGCCTGGAGGGGTGGGATAGGGAGGGTGGGAGGGAGGGAGACGAAAGAGGGAAGAGATATGGGAACATATGTATATGTATAACTGATTCACTTTGTTATAAAGCAGAAACTAACACACCATTGTAAAGCAATTATACCCCCAATAAAGATGTTAAAAAAAAAAACTGTATTTCTATACAGGAGCAATGAGCAATCCAAAACTGAAATTAAGAAAAAAGTTTAATTTACAATAGTAAAGGAATCTGGACCCAACTTCAGTGTGTGTGTATGTGTGTGTGTGTGTGTGTGTGTGTGTGTTGGAGGGGTTTCCCACATCAACAAGAATTTAATTATGACACTATCTACACGGAGATAGCATCATATTCCACAGGCTAAGGGGTCAGTCCTGAAGACTACTCTCCACTTCAGATGCTAATCACAAAGCCCAGGTTGTTACCTGTACTTCTGGATCAACTGCCTATAAATCAAATGTTCCCATGACCCCCTTCTTGAGTTTGATTAATTTGTGAGAGGAGCTCACAGAAATCAGGAAACCCATTTACTCACTAGACTACTGGTTTATTACAGAGGATATTAAAGGACATGAATCAACAGCCAGATGAAGAGATACATAGGGCGGGGTCCTGAACAAAGGAGCCACTATCATGGTGGAAGTTGGGACCCAACAAGTACCCCATGTGGAAGTGTTCTGGTTCATTAACCTGGAAGCTCTCAAAATCTCTCATTTTGTGTTTTTACGGAGGCTTCATTACATAGGCACAATTGATTAAATCATTGGCCATTTATGATTGATTCAACCTCCAGCCCTTCTTCCCTCTCCAGAAATCAAACTGAAAGTTCTAACGGTCTAATCATGGAAGGTTCCCCTGGCAACCAGACCAGACCTCATCCTCAGGTGCTTTCCAAAAGTCACCTCATTAACATAAACCCAGTTATGTTTATGTTCCACAACTGGGTGGGAAGGCTTTTGTTATGAATAACAATACATGCATTTCAGGAACTGTGAATAAGAGACAAACTATAACAAAAGATGCTCCCAGTGTTCTTATTACTCAGGAAATTTGAAGGATTTGGGGACCTGTGAAACAGGAACCACACATGAAGACCAAATACATATGTGATAAATATATTTTGGTTATCTGAATGACCAACTAATTATATATTCCTTATAAATCACAATATCACAAATAACCTCAAAAACAATACTTAGCACTAAATTTAACACATTAACGTGCAATTTATACACTGGAAACTACAAAACATTGTTGAAAGAAATTAAAGAGGAACTAAAGTAGAAAGACAGTCCATGTTTATGTTCAGAAAACAATATTGTTAAGATGGAAATATTTACATTGTTCTACAGATTCATTGCAATCTCTACCAAAATTTCCTTTCCTACAGAAATTGACAAGCTGATCCAAAAATTCATATGGAAATTCAAGAAACCAAGAGTATTCAAAACAATCTTGAAAATGGAAAACAGAGTTTGGGGATTCACATACTAGGTTTAAAACCTTAATACAAAGCTACAGCAATCAAGACTGTGTGGTCTTGCCATAAAGACAGACATAAACATGAATAAAATAGAATTGAGAGTCCAGAAGTAAACCCTCACATTTGTGGTCAACTGATTTTCAACAAAGGTCTCAAGACAACACAATGCAGAAAAAAATAGTCTCTTCAACAAATACTACTGGCACAAATGGATATCACCTGCAAAAATATGAAGTTGGACCCCGCACTTCACAGCATACACAAAAGTTAAGTCAAAATGGATCACAGACCCAAATGCAAGATGTAAAACTACAAATCTCTTAAAAGAAAACATATGCATAAATCTTCATGTCCTTGGATTAGGCAATGAATTCTTAGATATGACACTCAAAGCACAAGCAAAAAAAGAAAAAGCAGATAAGCTGAAATCATTAAAAACCTTTGTGCTTCAAAGCTCACCATCAAAAAAGGTAAAAACACAACCTACATGATGGAAAAGAATATTTATTTGCAAATCCTGTATCTGATAGGGAACTTTTATCTAACTCTGTAATAAAAAGGAAAATAATTTACAAATGAACAAAGGATCTGAATAAACGTTTCTCCAAAGAATATGTTAAAATGACCAATAAAAAAATGAAAACATGCTTCACATCAAAAACCAATGGGGAAATGTAAATCAGAACCATAATGAGATACCACTTCACACCCACTAGTATGGCTATAGTAAAAAGACAGATAATAACATGCATTGGTGGGGATGCATTGGTGGAGAAACTGGAACCTTCATATGCTGTTGGTAGGAGTATAACATGATGCAGCCACTTTGGAAAACAGCCTAGTGGTTCCTTAAAATGTTAAACATAGTGTTACCATATGACTCAAAAATTCTACTGTTAGGTATATATAAATATGTATCTGAGAAATGAAAATGTATGTCACTCAAAAACTTGTACATGAATGTTCATAGGAGCATTGTCCATAACAGGTAAAACGTGGAAACACCCCAAATGTCCATCAACTAATGAATAAATAAAATGTGGTATATCCATGCTATGGAATATTACTCACCAATATAAAGAAATGAAGTACTGATACATGCTAAAGCATGGATGCACCTTGAAAACATTAGGCTAAAGGAAAGAACTCAGTGGCAAAAGGTCACTTATTTTATAATTCTACTTATATGAAATATACAGAATAGGCCAGTATCTAGAGATAGAAATTAAGCTTAGTGGTTACCTATGGTTAGAGCCATGGGATGAATGCTAAATGGTATGGGGTTTCTTTTTGGGGTGATGAAAATGTTGTAAAGTTGGTTATACACTCAGGAATATACTAAAAACCAATGAATCACACACACTTAATGGGTGAGTTTTATAGTATGTGACATATATCAATAAAGCTATTAAACGGTGAATAGAATAGAATGACAAACCCCCATGTGCCCTCACTTCCCCAAATTCAATAATTACCTCATTCATTAGGCCTTGGATTTTAATAGATAAAATAGTGTGAACAAAGGCCTAAAGGTGGAAAAGTGCAAAAGACTTTCAGATTTAAAAATGGAGGATAGGGCAAAGTACACCAAAGAGTTCTTTAACTAAATTACAACTTTTTGAGATTTGGTTCTTCTATAAAACAAACTTGAAATAACTTGAATGGGTTCCCACTAACCAAAGGCAGGGCAATGTGAACATTATAAAGTATAATAATTTCAATGAATTGAAACTCATCAAATAGGAAAATCCGTGAGTTTTATAATGAGTTCTATAATGCCCATCCTCCTAATTGGTCACCTATGCAGGATGTTAGAGAATCAAGTCATTATCTGAAAATTGGTAAATAAAGGGGAAAAAAATCAAGCACTTTTTCTGCCTTTTCAATACAAATATATTTCAAGATAACCAAATAGTGATGAGAACAAGTTATTCTTTATAGAAAAATTCCAACTAAGAAAATTGAGGGACTGACAATTAAAATATCACCATTTTTCAAACCATTATTAAACAACAGATCTAGGCAATAGCTGCTAAAACCATTAGGTGAGGGACAAGCTGATAATAAATTTTACAATGGAAGTATCAAGCTGAAAAACCTCTGTACACACAACCTCAAAATTACACACACACCAAAGGGCAACCAAGTATTATGTACCTCCTGATGTAAGGCAATAGAAAACACAATACACACAAAAAATGAACCTAAATCTGATCAAACATCTAGATCTAACTGCAAGCCTACAGGAATTCCTAGAGGAATATGTTAAATAACAGCATGGTGATGGAATCAGTAAAGTCCATGGAATCATACTATGAGAAAGGCTAGAGGTCAAACAAGCAATTTCTTCAACAAGTAAACTGTAAGTGAAGAAAAAGGGAAATTTTAAAAACATAATTAAGAGACATACCCACTCAGTGCAATGGATGGGCCTTGTTTGAGTCTTGATAGGCTAACTATAAAAAAACAATTTAGAAGACAATCAGGAAATGTGGATATTTAATCTTTATTTGATGATATTAAAGAAATATTTTAATTATTTTAGGTGTGATATGTGATTGTGGTTATGTTTTTTAAAATTCTCATTTTGTGAGGTAAATACTAAAATATAATATGTTGTCTTGAAACTTGCTTCAAAATAATCCAGTTGGGAAAGGAAAATTGAGTGTACAACAAACAAAAGTGGCCATGAGTTGATACTTATGGAACATGGATGATGGGCACATTGGGTTCACTATATGTGAACTCTACTTGAATATGTCTGAATTTTTCCACAATAAATTTTTTTGAAATAAATGAATGTAAATATATAAAAATGTTTTAAAGTTGGAGTAAAAAAACTAAGGTAATTACAAAGACTACATAATGTTTGATTACATTTATATGAAATATCCAGAATATGCAAATCCATAGAGATAGAAAATAAATTAGTGGTGGTCTAGGGTTGTGGGGGTTGAAGAGAAAGAGAGGGACTGCTAATGAGTATGAAGTTTCTGTTCGGGGAGACAAAAATGTTCTAAAATTGATTGTGGTGATAGTTGCACAAATCTAGATACACTATAAACCACTGAATTGTGCGCTTTAAACAGGTGAATTGTATGCTATGTGAATTTATCTCAATAAAGCTGCAATATTAAAACAAATTCATGGCTCCTTAGGGGGATAATAATGAAGAAAAGGTTATGAAACATTGACTCAGACAATGGATATGGAAGTGTTTTGTATATAGAGAAGCACTATTTGCCACATCATTTAGCTCTTGTAACTCAAGGACCAACAGAATAGTTATCACCTCTTCAGACCAATAAACATACTTAATATTTCTCATCCTAAAAAAAAGAACCCTTAACCCTTAACCTATCATAGCTGTTGATCTTTCTCACCTTTTCACCTTGAAGAGAGATCTATATCCTCACTCAACATGTGGTCCCCAGACCTATTAAATCAGTCTTCATTTTAACAGTTCTCAGGTGTTTAGTATACGCCTTCAAGCTTAAAAAGCACTGATATAGCCAGCTCATCATTGAGGAGAAAGTCGAGGCAAGAGCATAGGAATGTGACGACTCTCCAAAGCTGTGGCCAGATTAACCTTAATTACAGAAAGGTAAAATTTGTAGCCTAATATATGTGACACTGCACCTGTTTAAAAATCATTCTAAGAATGGAAAGACAAAACTTCTATGAAAATCCAGCCCCTTTTCCTGACCAAACAATGGCTATTTCCTCAGCTGCACACTTTAAAAAAGCTGCAAGCAAAGTGTATGAACAATTTACATAAGAAATAATAAGTAGAGACGAGGGGAAGATGGAGGAAGGGTAAGACACAGAGATCACCTTCCTCCCCACAGATACACCAGAAATATATCAACACATGGAACAACCTGACAGAACACCTACTGAACGCTGGCAGAAGACCTCAGACCTCCCAAAACGCAAGAAAGTTCCCACGTATCTGGGTAGGGCAAAAGAAAAAGAATAAACACAGACAAAAGGATAGGGCTGGGACCTGGCACCAGTGGGAGGAAGCTGTGAAGGAGGAAAAGTTTCCACACACTAGGAAGCCCCTTCGAGGGTGGAGACTGCGGGTGGCAGAGGGGGGAAGCTTTGGAGCCGCGGAGGAGAGCACAGCAACAGGGGTGCGGAGGGCAAAGCAGAGAGATTCCCACACAGGGGATCGGTGCCGAACAGCAATCACCAGCCCGAGAGGCTTGTCTGCTCACCCGCCGGGGTGGGCGAGGCTGGGAGCTGAGGCTCAGGCTTTGGTCAAAGAGCAGGGAGAGGACTGGGGTTGGCGGTGTGAACACAGCCTGCAGGGGGTTAGTGCACCACGGCTAGCCGGGAAGGAGTCTGGGGAAAAGTCTGGACCTGCCCAAGAGGCAAGAGACTTTTTCTTCCTCTTTGTTGCCTGGTGCGTCAGGAGAGGGGATGAACAGCGCTGCTTGAAGGAGTTCCAGAGACGGGCGTGAGCCATGGCTAAAAACATGGACCACAGAGACGGGCATGAGGCGCTAAGGTTGCTACTGCCGCCACCAAAAAGCCTGTGTGCGAGCACAGGTCACAATCCACACCCCCCTTCTGGGGAGCCTGTGCAGCCCGCCACTGCCAGGGTCCCGTGATCCAGGGACAAATTCCCCGGGGGGAATGCACGGCCAGCCTCAGGCTAGCGCAACGTAACGTGAGCCTCTGCCGCCGTAGGCTCGCCCCACAGTCTGTACCCCTCCCTCCCCCAGGTCTGAGTGAGCCATATTCCCCGAAGCAGCTGCTCCTTTAACCCCATCCTGTCTGAGCGAACACAGACGCCCTCCGGCGACCTACACTCAGAGGCGGGGCCAAATCCAAAGCTGAGCCCCTGGGAGCTGTGAGAACAAAGAAGAGAAAGGGAAATCTCTCCCAGCAGCCTCAGAAGCAGCGGATTAAAGCTCCACAATCAACTTGATGTACCCTGCATCTGTGGAATACATGAATAGACAACGAACCATTCCAAATTAAGGAGGTGGACTTTGAGAGCAAGATTTATATTTTTTCCCCTTTTCCTCTTTTTGTGAGTGCATATGTGTATGCTTCTGTGTTAGATTTTGTCTGTATAACTTTGCTTCCACCATTTGTCCTAAGTTTCTATCCGTCCTTTTTTTTCTCTTAATAATTATTTTTTTTGTTTTAATCACTTTTTATATTTTAACTTATTTTATTTTATTTCACTTTATCTTTATTTTTTCCTTCCTTCCATCCTTCCCTCCTTCCTTCCTCCCTCCCTCCCTCCATTTCTTTTGTTCTTTCTTCCTTTCTTCCTTTCTTCCTTTCTTTGTTTTTACTTCTACTAATTCATTCTTCCTACTTTTTCTCCCTTTTCTTCTGAGCCGTAGGATGAAAGGCCCTTGGTGCTGCAGCCAGGAGTCAGTGCTGTGCCTCTGAGGTGGGAGAGCCAACTTCAGTACTGGGCCACAAGAGACCTCCCAGCTCCACATAATATCAAACAGCTAAAATGTCCCAGAGATCTCTGTCTCAACACCAGAACCCAGCTTCACTCAATGACCAGCAAGTTACACTGCTGGACATCCTATGACAAACAACAAGCAAGACAGGAACACAAACCCACCCATTAGCAGAGAGGCGGCCTAAAATCATAATAAGTCCACAAACACCCCAAAACACACCACCAGACGTGGACCTGCCCACCAGTAAGACAAGATCCAGCCTCATCCACCACAACACAGGCACTAGTCCCCTCCACCAGGAAGCCTACACAGCCCACTGAAACAACCTTAGCCACTGGGGACAGACACCAAAAACAACCGGAACTACGAACCTACAGCCTGCAAAAAGGAGACAACAAACACAGTAAGATAAGCAAAATGAAAAGACAGAAAAACACACAGCAGATAAAGGAGCAACATAAAAACCCACCAGACGTAACAAATGAAGAGGAAATAGGGAGTCTACCTGAAAAAGAATTCAGAATAATGATAGGAAAGATGATCCAAAATCTTGGAAATAGAATAGACAAAATGCAAGATATATTTAACAAGGACCTAGAAGAACTACAGATGAAACAAACAACGATGAACAACACAATAAATGAAATTAAAAATACTCTAGATGGGATCAATCACAGAATAACTGAGGCAGAAGAACGGATAAGTGACCTGGAAGATAAAATAGTGGAAATAACTACTGCAGAGAAGAATAAAGAAAAAAGAATGAAAACAACTGAGGACAGTCTCAGAGACCTCTGGGACAACACTAAACGCACCAACATTCGAATTATAGGGCTCCCAGAAGAAGAAGAGAAAACGAAAGGGACTGAGAAAATATTTGAAGATATTATAGTTGAAAACTTCCCTAATATGGGAAAAGAAATAGTTAATCAAATCCAGGAAGCAGAGAGAGTCTCATACAGGATAAATCCAAGGAGAAATATGCAAAGACACATACTAATCAAACTGTCAAAAATTAAATACGAAGAAAACATATTAAAAACAGCAAGGGAAAAATAACACACAAGGGAATCTCCATAAGGCTAACAGCTGATCTTTCAGCAGAAACTCTGCAAGTCAGAAGGGAGTGGCAGGACATATTTAAAGTGATGAAGGAGAAAAACCTGCAACCGAGATTACTCTACACAGCAAGGATCACATTCAGATTTGATGTAGAAAATAAAACCTTTACAAACAAGCAAAAGCTGACAGAGTTCAGCACCATGAAAGCAGCTCTACAACAAATGCTAAAGGAACTTCTCTAGGCAAGAAACACAAGAGAAGGAAAAGACCTACAATAACGAAAGCAAAACAATTAAGAAAATGTGAATAGGAACATACATATCGATAATTACCTTAAATGTAAATGGACTAAATGCTCCCACCAAAACACACAGATGGGCTGAATGGATACAAAAACAAGACCCATATATTTGCTGTCTACAAGAATCCCACTTCAGACGTAGAGACACATATAGACTGAAAGTAAGGGGAAGGAAAAAGATATTTCATGCAAATGGAAACCAACAGAAAGCTGGAGTAGCAATTCTCATATCAGACAAATTAGACTTTACAATAAAAACTATTACAACAGACAAAGAAGGACACTACATAATGATCAAGGGATCGATCCAAATGAAAGATATAACAATTGTAAATATTTATGCACCTAATATAGGTGCATATTATAGGTGCAAATACTAACAGCCATAATAGGGGAAATAGACAGTAACACATTCATAGTAGGGGACTTTAATACCTCACTTTCACCAATGGACAGATCATCCAAAATGAAAAATAAATAAGGAAACACAAGCTTTAAATGATACATTAAACAAGATGGACTTAATTGATATTTATCGGACATTCCATCCAAAAACAACAGCATACACATTTTTCTCTAGTGCTCATAGAACATTCTCTAGGATACATCATATCTTGGGTCACAAATCAAGCCTTGGTAAATTTAAGAAAATTGAAATTGTATCAAGTATCTTTTCCGACCACAACACTATGAGACTACATATCAATTACAGGAAAAGATCTGTAAAAAATACAAACACATGGAGGAGAAACAATACACTACTTAATTACGAAGTGATCACTGCAGAAATCCAAGAGGAAATAAAAAAATACCTAGAAACAAATGACAATGGAGACACAACGACCAAAAATCTATAGGATGCAGCAAAAGCAGTTCTAAGAGGGAAGTTTATAGCAATACAATCCTACCTTAAGAAACAGGAAATATCTCGAATAAATAACCTATCCTTGCACCTAAAGCAGTTAGAGAAAGAAGAACAAAAAAAATCCAAGGTTAGCAGAAGGAAAGAAATCATTAAAATCAGTAAAGAAAAAAATGAAAAAGAATTGAAGGAAACAATAGCACAGATCAATAAAACTAAAAGCTGGTTCTTTGAGAAGATAAAATTGATAAACCATTAGCCAGACTCATCAAGAAAAAAAGGGAGAAGACTCAAATCAATAGAATTAGAAATGAAAAAGGAGAAGTAACAACTGACACTGCAAAAATACAAAAGATCCTGAGAGATTACTACAAGCAAATCTATGCCACTAAAATGGACAACAAGGAAGAAATGGACAAATTCTTAAAAATGCACAACCTGCCAAGACTGAATCAGGAAGAAATAGAAACTATGAACAGATCAATCACAAGCACTGAAATTGAAACTGTGATTAAAAATCTTCCAACAAACAAAGGCCCAGGACCAGATGGCTTCGCAGGCGAATTCTATCAAACATTTAGAGAAGAGCTAACACCTATCCTTCTAAAACTCTTCCAAAATATAGCAGAGGGAAGAACACTCACAAACTCATTCTATGAGGCCACCATCCCCGAAACCAAAACCAGACAAGGATGTCACATAGAAAGAAAACTACAGGCCGATATCACTGATGAACATAGATGCAAAAATCCTCAACAAAATACTAACAAACAGAATCCAACAGCACATTAAACAGATCATACACCATGATCAGGTGAGTTTTATTCCAGGAATGCAAAGATTCTTCAATATACGCAAATCAATCAACATGATACACCACATTAACAAATTGAAGGAGAAAAACCATATGATCATCTCAATAGATTCAGAGAAAGCTTTCGACAAAATTCAACACCCATTTATGATAAAAAAAAACCTGCAGAAAGTAGGCATAAAGGGAACTTTCCTCAACATAATAAATGCCATATATGACAATCCCACAGCCAACATCGTCCTCAATGGTAAAGAACTGAAAGCACTTCCACAAAGATTTGGAAGAACACAGGGTTGCCCACTCTCACCACTCGTCTTCAACATAGTTTTGGAAGTTTTAGCCACAGTAATCAGAGAAGAAAAGGAAATAAAAGGCATCCAAATCAAAGAAGAAGAAGTAAAGCTGTCACTGTTTGCACATGACATGATACTATACATAGAGAATCCTAAAGAGGCTACCAGAAAACTACTAGAGCTAATCAATGAATTTGGTAAAGTAGCAGGATACAAAATTAATGCACAGAAATCTCTGGCATTCCTATACACTAGTGATGAAAAATCTGAAAGTGAAATCAAGAAAACACTCCTATTTACCATTGTAAAAAAAAGAATAAAATATCTAGAAATAAACCTACCTAAGGAGACAAAAGACCTGTATGCAGAAAATTATAAGACACTGATGAAAGAAATTAAAGATGATACAAATAGATGGAGAGATATACCATGTTCTTGGATTGGAAGAATCAACATTGTGAAAATGACTCTAGTACCCAAAGCAATCTACAGATTCAATGCAATCCCTATCAAACTACCAGTGGCATTTTTCACAGAACTAGAACAAAAAATTTCACAATTTGTATGGAAACACAAAAGACCCAAAATAGCCAAAGCAAACTTGTGAACGAAAAATAGAGGTGGAGGAATCAGGCTCCCTGACATCAGACTATACTACACAGGTATACTAATCGAGACAGTATGGTACTGGCACAAAAACAGAAGGATAGCTCAATGGAACGGGATAGAAAGCCCAGAGACAAACCCATGCACATATGGTCACCTTATCTCTGATAAAGGAGGCAGGAATATACAGTGGAGAAAGGACAGCCTCCTCAATAAGTGCTGCTGGGAAAACTGGACAGGTACATGTAAAAGTATGAATTAGATCACTCCTTAACAGTAGAACACTCCCTAACACCATACACAAAAATAAGCTCAAAATGGATTAAAGACCTAAATGTAAGGCCAGAAACTATCAAACTCTTAGAGGAAAACATAGGCAGGACACTCTATGACATAAATCACAGCAAGATCTTCTTTGACCCACCTGCTAGAGAAATGGAAATAAAAACAAAAATAAACAAATGGGACCTAATGAAACTTCAAAGCTTCTGCACAGCAAAGGAAACCATAAACAAGACCAAAAGACAACCCTCAGAATGGGAGAAAATATTTCCAAATGAAGCAACTGACAAAGGATTAATCTCCAAAATTTATAAGCAGCTCATGCAGCTCAATAACAAAAAAACAAACAACCCAATCCAAAAATGGGCAGAACACCTAAACAGACATTTCTCCAAAGAAGATATACAGATTGCCAACAAACACATGAAAGAATGCTCAACATCACTAACCATTAGAGAAATGCAAATCAAAACTACAATGAGATATCATCTCACACCAGTCAGAATGGTAATCATCAAAAAATCTAGAAACAGTAAATCCTGGAGAGGGTGTGGAGAAAAGGGAACCCTCTTGCACTCTTGGTGGGATTGTAAATTGATACAGCCACTATGGAGAACACTATGGAAATTCCTTAAAAAACTACAAATAGAACTACCATAAGACCCAGCAATCCCACTACTGGGCATATACCCTGAGAAAAGCAAAATTCAAAAATTGTCATGTACCAAATATTCATTGCAGCTCTATTTACAATAGCCCTGAGATGGAAACAACCTAAGTGTCCATCATCAGATGAATGGATAAAGTAGATGTGGCGCATATATACAATGGAATATTACTCAGCCATAAAAAGAAACGAAATTGAGCTATTTGTAATGAGGTGGATAGACCTAGATTGTGTCATGAAGAGTGAAGTAACTCAGAAAGAGAAAGACAAATACCGTATGCTAACATATATATATGGAATTTAAGAAAAAAAATGTCATGAATAACCTAGGTGTAAGACAGTTATAAAGACACAGACCTACTAGAGAATGGACTTGAGGATATGGGGAGGGGGAAGGGTAAGCTGTGACAAAGCGAGAGAGAGGCATGGACATATATACAGTACCAAACGTAAGGTAGTAAATTACTGTGAAGCAGCCACATAGCACAGGGAGATCAGCTCAGTGCTTTGTGACCACCTGGAGGGGTGATATAGGGAGGGTGGGAGGGAGGGAGACGGAAGAAGGAAGAGATATGGGAACATATGTATATATGTAACTGATTCATTTTGTTGTAAAGCAGAAACTAACACACCATTGTAAAGCAATTATACTCCAGTAAAGATGTAAAAAAAAAAAAAAAGAGCAAGAAGGCAAGTCCTATAAATAAGGAGAAGGTATTTTTAACCACGGAAAGGACCATATCCGAGACACATAAGAAACTCCTAAAAATCAAGAAGTTAATAGAAAACTAAACAAAAGATTCCACCAAAGCCAAAAATAAGATATCCAAAAGTCCAAAAGTCCAATAAACATAAGAAAGTTTACTAGTCATCTAATGAACTTCATTAATCATCAGGGAAATGCAAATTAAACCACAATGCAATACCATTACACACCTACCTGTAGAGCTATACATGAAAAGACTGTCAGTTCCAAATATTGCCAAGGATGTGGAACAATTAAAACTTTTATACACTGGTGGTGTGTGGGTAAATTTGGAAAAAATCTTTGGTGTTTTCTACTAAGGTTGAACATACGCTTCCTCTGCTGGTAATCTATCGCTGCATAATAGCAATATTGTTTCAGTGACTTAAAATAATAAATATATATTCTCTCAAAAAAATGAAATAATAAGCACATAAAATATAGATTACTTAAGAACACACTGAAATAGCAGTTTGTCTTTTATTGATTTATTTTGTTTTTTTTAGCTTTTAAATTTCATTAGGTCCCATTTGTTTATTTTTATTTTTATTTCCATTACTCTAGGAGGTGGCTCAAAAAAGATCTTTCTGTGATTTATGTCATAGAGTGTTCTTCCTATGTTTTCCTCTAAGAGTTTTATAGTGTCCAGTCTTACAGTTATGTCTCTAATTTATTTTGAGTTTATTTTTGTGTATGGTGTTAGGGAGTGTTCTCATTCATTCTTTTACATGTAGCTGTCCAGTTTTCCCAGCACCACTTATTGAAGAGACTGTCTTTTCTCCATTGTATATCCTTGATTCCTTTGTCATAGATTAGTTGCCCATATGTGCTTGGGTTTATCTCTGGGCTTTCTATCCTGTTCCATTGATCTATATTTCTGTTTTTGTACCAGTACCATATTGTCTTGATTACTGTAGCTTTGCAGTATAGTCTGAAGTCAGGGTGTCTGATTCCTCCTGCTCCATTTTTTTCCCTCAAGACTGCATTGGCTATTTGGGGTCTTTTGTGTCTCCATACAAATTTTAAGATTTTTTGTTCTAATTCTGTAAAAAATTGCCATTGCTAATTTGATAGGGGTTGCATTGAATCTGTAGATTGCTTTGGGTACTATAGTCATTTTCACAATATTGATTGTTCCAATCCAAGACCATGGTATATCTCGCCATCTGTTGGTATCATCTTTAATTTATTTCCTCAGTGTCGTATAGTTTTCTGCATACAGGTCTTTTGTCTCCCTAGGTAGGTTTATTCCTAGGTATTTTATTCTTTTTGTTGCAGTGGTAAATGAGAGTGCTTCCTTAATTTCTCTTTCATATTTTTCACCATTAGTGTACAGGAATGCAAGAGATTTCTGTGCATTAATTTTGTATCCTGCTACTTTACCAAATTCATTGATTAGCTCTAGTAGTTTCCTGGTGGCATCTTTAGGATTCTCTATGTATAGTATCATGTCATCTGCAAACAGTGACAGTTTTACTTCTTCTTTTCCAGTTTGTATTCCTTTCATTTTTTTCTTCTCTGATTGCCTTGGCTAGGACTTCCAAAACTATGTGGAATAATAGTGGCGAGAGTGGACATCCTTGTCTTATTCCTGATCTTAGAGGAAATGCTTTCCAATTTTCACCATTGAGACTGATGTTTGCTGTGGGTTTGTCATATATGGCCTTTATTATGTTGAGGTATGTTCCCTCTATGCCCACTTTCTGGAGAGTCTTTATCATAAATGGGTGTCGCATTTTGTCAAAAGCTTTTCCTGCTTCTATTGAGATGATCATATGATTTTTCTCCTTCAATTATTTAGTACGGTTTATCACATTGATTGATTTGCATATATTGAAGAATCCTTGCATCCCTGGGATAAATCCCACTTGAGCATGGTGTATGATTCTTTTAATGTATTGTTGGATTCTGTTCGCTAGTATTTTGTTGAGGATTTTTGCATCTATATTCATCAGTGATATTGATCTGTAATTTTCTTTTTTTGTTGTATCTTTGTCTGGTTTTGGTATCAGGGTGATGGTGGCCTCATAGAATGAGTTTGGGAGTATTCCTTCCTATGCAATTTTCTGGAAGATTTTGAGAAGAATGGGTGTTAGCTCTTCTCTAAATGTTTGATAGAATTCACCTGTGAAGCAATCTGGTGTTGGACTTTTGTTTGTTGGAAGATTTTTAATCACAGCTTCAATTTCATTACTTGATATTGGTCCGTTCATATTTTCTGTTTCTTCCTGGTTCAGTCTTGGAAGGTTATACCTTTCTAAGAATTTGTCCATTTCTTCCAGGTTGTCCATTTTATTGGCATAGAGGTGCTTATAGTAGTCTCAGGATGCTTTGTATTTCTGTGGTGTCTGTTGTAACTTCTCCTTTTTCATTCCTAATTTTATTAATTTGAGTCCTTTCCCTCTTTTTTTTGATGAGTCTGGCTAATGGTTTATCAGTTTTGTTTATCTTCACAAAGAACCAGCTTTTAGTTTTATTGATCTTTGCTCTTGTTTTCTTTGTTTCTATTTCGTTTATTTCTCCTCTGATCTTTATGATTTCTTTCCTTCTGCTAACTTTGGGTTTTGTTTGTTCTTCTTTCTCTAGTTCCTTTAGGTGTAAGGTTAGATTGTTTACTTGAGATTCGTCTTGCTTCTTGAGGTAGGCTTGTATAGCTATAAACTTCCCTCTTAGAACTGCTTTTGTTGCATCCCATAGGTTTTGGATCGTCGTATTTTCATTGTCATTTGTCCCTAGGTATTTTTTGATTTCCTCTTTGATTTCTTCAGTGATCACTTGGTTATTTAGTAACGTATTGTTTAGCCTCCATGTGTTTGTGTTTTTTACGTTTTTTCCCCTGTAATTCATTTCTAATCTCATAGTGTTGTGGACAGAAAAGATGCTTGATATGATTTCAATTTTCTTAAATTTACTGAGGCTTGATTTGCGACCCAAGACGTGATATATCCTGGAGAACGTTCCCTGCACACTTGAGAAGAAAGTGTAATCTGCTGTTTCTGGATGGAATGTCCTATAAATATCAATTAAATCTATCTGGTCTGTTGTGTCATTTAAAGCTTGTGTTTCCTTATTAATTTTCTATTTCGACGATCTGTCCATTGGTGTACGTGAGGTGTTAAAGTCCCCCACTATTATTGTGTTACTGTTCATTTCCTCTTTTAGAGCTGTTAGCACTTGCCTTATATATTGAGGTACTCATATATTGGGTGCATATATATTTATAATACATATCTTCCTCTTGGATTGATCCCTTGATCATTATATAGTGTCCTTCTTCATCTCTTGTAACATTCTTTATTTTAAAGTCTATTTTATCTGATACGAATATTGCTACTCCAGCTTTCTTTTGATTTCCATTTGCATGGTATTTCTTTTTCCATCCCCTCACTTTCAGTCTGAATGTGTCCCTAGGTGTGAAGTGGGTCACTTGTAGCATATATATTGGTCTTGTTTTTGTATCCATTCAGCAATCCTGTGTCTTTTGGTTGGACATTTAATCCATTCATGTTTAAGTTAATTATCAATAGGTATCCTCCCAATTGCTTTGGGTTTGTTTTTGTAGGTCCTTTTCTTCTCTTGTGTTTCCCACTTAGAGAAGTTCCTTTAGCATTTGTTGTAGAGCTGATTTGTTGGTGCTGAATTCTCTTAGCTTTTGCTTGTCTGTAAAGTTTTTGATTTCTCCATTGAATCTGAGTGACATCCTTGTTGGGTAGAGTAATCTTCGTTGTAGTTTCTTCCTGTCACCACTTTAAGTATATCATGGCACTCCCTTCTGTCTTGTAGAGTTTCTGCTCAGAAATCATCTGTAACCTTATGGGAATTCCCTTGTATGTTATTTGTCCTTTTTCCCTTGCTGTTTTCAGTAACTTTCCTTTGTCTTTAATTTTTGCCAATTATTTGATTACTATGTGTCTCGGCGTGTTTCTCCTTGGGTTTATCATGTATGGGATGCTCTGGGCTTCCTGGACTTGGGTGCCTATTTCCTTTCCCACGTTAGGGAAATTTTTTGACTATAATCTCTTCAAATATTTTCTCAGGTCCTTTCTCTCTCTCTTCTCCTTCTGGGACCCCTATACTGCAAATGTTGTTGCATTTAATGTTGTCCCAGAGATCTCTTAGGCTGTCTTCATGTCTTTGCATTCTTTTTTCTTTATTCTGTTCCACAGCAGTGAATTCCACCATTCTGTCTTCCAGTTCACTTATCCGTTCTTCTGCCTCAGTTATTCTGCTGTTGATTCCTTCTAGTGTATTTTCCATTTCAGTTATTGTATTGTTCATCTCTTTTTGTTTATTCTTTAATTCTTATAGATCTTTGTTAAATATTTCTTGCATCTTCTCAATCTTTGCCTCCATTCTTTTTCCGAGGTCCTGGATCATCTTCACTATCATTATTTGGAATTCTTTTTCTGGACGGTTTACTATCTCCACTTCATTTTGTTGTTTTTCTGGGGTTTTATCTTATTCCTTCATCTGGTACATAGCCCTCTGCCTTTTCATCTTATCTGTCTTTCTGTGAATGTGATTTTTGCTCCATAGGCTTCAGGATTGTAGTTCTTCTTACTTCTGCTGTCCACCCTCTGGTGGATGAGGCTACCTAAGAGGCTTGTACAAGTTTCCTGATGGGAGTGACAGGTCCAGTTTGCCTTTAATAAAGAAATCCAATGCTTACAAGACTGCAGGAAAATACATATACACTCAAAACAACGCTGGTGTCATGAATTATCATAACCTATGACGTTCATTCCTGAAATATATATATCAATATTTAGAAAGTAGGGCTCAGAAAAGGGAAACATTTGACATGGGCCCCAGAGCTAGTAAGTGGTACAGCCAGGACTGTAACCCTGGTATATTACACTACAACACTCCTGCATCCAACCACTAGGCAAATTTCCTCTCAAGACAGTGAAGTTCTGCTTAGCAAATACCTCCAAAATGTCTATATACTTTGGCCAAATAAAACTCAGTGGCACTTTTCATCTTAAGTAAATATTTTGAAAGGAGATTATAAATCTATATATTAAAAATTGATCACAGCATTACTCATAATAGCAAAATGAAAAATGAAAAGCAGGTCTTGGGGAAGATGGCAGAAGAGTAAGATGTGGAAATCACCTTCCTCCACACAGATACACCAGAAATACATCTACACGTGGAACAACTCCTACAGAACACCCACTGAATGCTGGCAGAAGGCTTCAGACCTCCCAAAAGGCAAGAAACTCCCCACGTACTTGGGTAGGGCAAAAGAAAAAAGTATAAACAGACACAAAATAGGGACGGGACGTGCACGAGTGGAAGGGAGCTGTGAAGGAGGAAAGGTTTCCATACAGTAGGAGCCCTTTCGCGGGTGGAGACTGCGAGTGGCAGAAGGGGAAGCTTCGGTGCTGCGGAGGAAGCACAGCCACAGGGGTGCGGAGGGCAAAGTGGAGAAATTCCCGCACAGAGGATCAGTGCCGACTGACACTCACCAGCTCGAGAGGCTTCTCTGCTCACCCGCTGGGGCAGGTGGGGCTGGGAGCTGAGGCTCCGAATTCGGAGGTCAGACCCCAGGGACAGGACTGGAGGCGTGAACACAGCCTGAAGGGGTTAGTGCATCACGGCTAGCCAGGAGGGAGTCCAGGGAAAAGTCTGGACCTGCCGAAGAGACAAAAGACTTTTTCTTCCCTCTTTCTTTCCTGGTGCGTGAGGAGAGGGATTAAGAGCAATGCCTAATGGAGCTCCAGAGACAGGCGCGAGACACGGCTAACAGCACAGACCCCAGAGACGGGCTGGAGACGCTAACGCTGCTGCTGCCGCCACCAAGAACCCTGTGTGCAAGCACAGGTCAATATCCACACCGCTCCTCCTAGGAGCCAGTACAGCCCGCCACTGCCACTGTCCCGGGATCCGGGAACAACTTCCCCGGGAGAACGCACAGTGTGCCTCAGGCTGGTGCAACGTCATGGTGGCCTCTGCTGCTGCAGGCTTGCCCCGCATCTGTTCCCCTCCCTCCCCCCGGCCTGAGTGAGCCACAGCCCCTGAATCAGCTGCTCTTTTAACCCTCTCCTGTCTGAGCCAAGAACAGACGCACTCCGGAGACCTACATGCAGAGGCAGGGCCAAATCAAAAGCTAAGCCCTGGAATCTGTGAGAACAAAGAAGAAAAAGGGAAATCTCTCCCCGCAACCTCAGGAGGAGCGGATAAAATCTCCAAATCAACTTAATGTACCCTGCATCTGTGGAATACCTGAATAGACAACGAATCATCCAAAAATGAAGGGGTAGATTTTGAGAGCAAGATTTATTATTTTTTCCCATTTTCCTCTTTTTCTGAGTCTGTATGTGTATGCTTCTGTGTGAGACTTGGTCTGTACAGCTTTACTTTCACCATTTGCTTTCACCATTTGTCCAAGGGTTCTGTCCATCCGCTTTGTTTATTTAACTTAAAGAAAAAGTGTTTTTCTTAATTTTTTTTATTTTAATAACTTTAGTTTATTTTATCTTATTTCATTTTATTTTACCGTCTTTCTTTCTTTCTACTTTTTCTTCATCTTATTCTGAGCCATGTGGATTAAAGGCTCTTGGTGCTGCAGCCAGGAGTCAGCGCTGTGCCTCTGGGGTGGGAGAGCCAACTTCAGGACACTGGTCCACAAGAGACCTCCCAGATCCACGTAATATCAAACGGCGAAAATCTCACAGAGATCTCCATCTCAACACCAACACTCAGCTTCACTCAACAACCAGCAACCTACAGGCCAACCTATGCCAAACAACTAGAAAGACAGGAACACAACCCCACCCATTTGCAGAGAGGCTGCCTAAAATCATATGAAGGCCACAGACACCCCAAAACACACCACCAGACGTGGACCTGCCCACCAGAAACACAAGATCCAATCTCACCCACCAGAACACAGGCACTAGTCCCCTCCACCAGGAAGCCTACACAGCCCACTGAAACAACCTTAGCCACTGGGAACAGACATCAAAAACAACAGAAACTAAGAACGTGCAGCCTGCAAAAAGGAGACCCCAAACACAGTAAGATAAACAAAATGAGAAGACAGAAAAACACACAGCAGATGAAGGAGCAAGATAAAAACCCACCAGACCTAAAAAATGAAGAGGAAATAGGCAGTCTACCTGAAAAACAATCCAGAATAATGATAGTAAAGATGATCCAAAATCTTGGATATAGAAGAGAGAAAATGCAAGAAACATTTAACAAGGACCTAGAAGAACTAAAGATAAAACAAGCAATGATGAACAACACAATAAATGAAATTAAAAATACTCTAGATGGGATCAATAGCAGAATAACTGAGGCAGAAGACCGGATAAGTGGACTGGAAGACAAAATAGTGGAAATAACTACTGCAGAGCAGAATAAAGAAAAAAGAATGAAAAGAGCGGAGGACCGTCTCAGAGACCTCTGGGACAACATTAAATGCACCAACATTCGAATTATAGGGCTCCCAGAAGAAGAAGAGAAAAAGAAACGGACTGAGAAAATATTTGCAGAGATTATAGTTGAAAATTTCCCTAATATGGGAAAAGAAATAGTTAATCAAATCCAAGAAACACAGAGAGTCCCTTACAGGATAAATCCAAGGAGAAACATGCCAAGACACATATTAATCAAACTGTCAAAAATTAAATACAAACAAAACACATTAAAAGCAGCAAGGGAAAAACAACAAATAACACACAAGGCAATCCCCATAAGGTTAACAGCTGATCTTTCAGAAGAAACTCTGCAAGCCAGAAAGGACTGGCAGGACATATTTAAAGTGATGAAGGAGAAAACCCTACAACCAAGATTACGCTACCCAGCAAGAATCTCACTCAGATTTGATGGAGAAATTAAAACCTTTACAGACAAGCAAAAGCTGAAAGAGTACAGCACTACCAAACCAGCTTTACAACAAATGCTAAGGGAACTTCTCTAGGCAAGATACACAAGAGAAGGAATAGGCCTACAATAACAAAAACAAAACAACTAAGAAAATGGGAATAGGAACATACATATCAATAATTACCTTAAATGTAAATGGATTAAATGCTTCCACCAAAACACACAGACTGGCTGAATGGACACAAAAACAAGACCCATATATATGCTATCTACAAGACACCCACTTCAGACCTAGAGACACATACAGATTGAAAGTGAGGGGATGGAAAAAGATATTCCATGCAAAAGGAAACCAAATGAAAGCTGAAATAGCGATTCTCATGTCAGACAAAATAGATTTTAAAATAAAGACTATTACAACAGAAAAAGATGGACACTACATAATGATCAAAGGATCGATCCAAGAAGAAGATATAACAGTTGTAAATATTTATGCACCCAACATAAGAGCACCTCAATACCTAAGGAAAATACTAACAGCCATAAAAGGGCAAATCGACAGTAACACATTCATAGTAGGGGACTTTAAAACCCCACTTTCACCAATGGACAGATCATCCAAAATGAAAATAAATAAGGAACACAAGCTTTAAATGATACATTAAACAAAATGGACTTAATTGATACTTATAGGACATTCCACCCAAAAACAGAATACACATTTTTCTCAAGTGCTCATGGAACATGCTCCAGGATAGATCATATCATGGGTCACAAATCAAGGCTTGGTAAATTTAAGAATATTGAAATTGTATCAAGTAACTTTTCTGACCACAACGCTATGAGACTAGACATCAACTGCAGGAAAAGATCTGTAAAAAATACAAACACATGGAGGCTAATCAATACACTACTTTATAATGAAGTGATCACTGAAGACATGAAAGAGGAAATAAAAAAATACCTACAAACAAATGACAATGGAGACACGATGAACCAAAACCTATGGGATGCAGGAAAAGCAGTTCTATGAGGGAAGTTTATACCAATACAATCCTACCTTAAGAAACAGGAAACATCTCGAATAAACAACCTAAACTTGCACCTAAATCAATTAGAGAAAGAAGAACAAAAAAAAAAAACCAAAGGTAGCAGAAGGAAAGAAATCATAAAAATCATATAAGAAATAAATGAAAAAGAAATGAAGGAAACGATAACAAAGATCAATAAAACTAAGAGCTGGTTCTTTGAGAAGTTAAACAAAATTGATAAACCATTAGCCAGGCTCATCAAGAAAATAAGGGAGAAGACTCAAATCAATAGAATTAGAAATGAAAAAGGAGAAGTAACAACTGGCACTGCAGAAATACAAAAGACCATGAGAGATTACTACAAGCAACTCTATTCCACTAAAATGGACAACCTGGAAGAAATGGACAAATTCTTAGAAAGCACAACCTGCCAAGACTGAATCAGGAAGAAACAGAAAATATGAACAGACCAATCACAAGCACTAAAATTGAAACCGTGACTAAAAATCTTCCAATAAACAAAAGTCCAGGAGCAGATGGCTTCACAGGTGAATTCTATCAACAATTTAGAGAAGAGTTAACACCTATACTTCTCAAACGCTTCCAAAATATAGCAGAAGGAGTAACACTCCGAAATTCATTCTACGAGGCCACCATCACCCTGATACCAAAACCAGACAAGGATGTCACAAAGAAAGAAAACTATAGGCCAATATCAATGATGAAAATAGATGCAAAAATCCTCAACAAAATACTAGCAAACAGAATCCAACAGCACATCAAATGCATCATACACCATGATCAAGCGGAGTTTATTGCAGGAATGCAAGGATTCTTCAATATACGCAAATCAATCAACCTGATACACCATATTAACAAACTGAAGGAGAAAAACCATATGGTCATCTCAATAGATGCAGAGAAAGGTTTCAACAATATTCAATACCCATTTATGATAAAAACCCTCAGGAAAGTAGGCATAGAGGGAACTTTCCTCAACATAATAAAAGCCATATATGACAAACCCACAGCCAACATCATCCTCAATGGTGAAAAACTGAAAGCATTTCCACTAAGATCAGGAACAAGACAATGTTGCCCACACTCACCACTCTTCTTCAACATAGTTTTGGAAGTTTTAGCCACAGCAATCAGAGAAGAAAAGGAAATAAAAGGAATCCAAATCGGAAAAGAAGAAGTAAAGCTGTCACTGTTTGCAGATGACATGATACTATACATAGAGAATCCTAAAGATGCTACCACAAAACTACTAGAGCTAATGAATGAATTTGGTAAAGTAGCAGGGTATAAAATTAATGCACAGAAATCTTTGGCATTCCTATACACTAATGATGAAAAATCTGAAAGTGAAATCAAGAAAACACTCCCATTTACCATTGCAACAAAAAGAATAAAATATCTAGGAATAAACCTACCTAAGGAGACAAAACACCTGTATGCAGAAAATTATAAGACACTGATGAAAGAAATTAAAGATGATACAAATAGATGGAGAGATATACCATGTTCTTGGATTGGAAGAATCAACATTGTGAAAATGACTTTACTACCCAAAGCAATCTACAGATTCCACGCAATCCCTATCAAACTACCACTGGCATTTTTCACAGAATTAGAACAAAAAATTTCACTATTAGTATGGAAACACAAAAGACCCCGAATAGCCAAAGCAATCTTGAGAACGAAAAACGGAGCTGGAGGAATCAGGCTCCCTGACTTCAGACTATATTACAAAGCTACAGTAATCAAGACAGTTTGGTACTGGCACAAGAACAGAAAGATAGATCAATGGAACAGGATAGAAAGCTCAGAGATAAACACACACACATATGGCCACCTTATCTTTGATAAAGGAGACAGGAATGTACAGTGGAGAAAGGACAGCCTCTTCTATAAGTGGTGCTGGGAAAACTGGACAGGTACATGTAAAAGTATGAGATTAGAATACTCCCTAACACCGTAAACAAAAATAAGCTCAAAATGGATTAAAAACCTAAATGTAAGGCCAGAAACTATCATACTCTTAGAGGAAAACATAGGCAGAACACTCTATGACATAAATCACAGCAAGATCCTTTTTGACCCACCTCTTAGAGAAATGGAAATAAAAACAAAAATAAACAAATGGGACCTAATGAATCTTCAAAGCTTTTGCACAGCAAAGGAAACCATAAAGAAGACCAAAAGACAATCCTCAGAATGGGAGAAAATTTTTGCAAATGACAAAACTGACAAAGGATTAATCTCCAAAATTTATAAGCAGCTCATGCAGCTCAATAACAAAAAAACAAACAACCCAATCCAGAAATGGGCAGAAGACCTAAATAGACATTTCCCCAAAGAAGATATACAGATTTCCAACAAACACATGAAAGAATGCTCAACATCATTAATCATTAGGGAAATGCAAATCAAAACTATAATGAAATATCATCTCACACTGGTCAGAATGGCCATCATCAAAAAAATCTAGAAACAATAAATGCTGGAGAGTGTGTGGAGAAAAGGTACACTCTTGTACTGCTGGTGGGAATGTGAATTGGTACAGCCACTATGGAGAACAGTATGGAGGTTCCTTAAAAAACTACAAATAGAACTACCATATGACCCAGCAATCCCACTACTGGGCATATACCCTGAGAAAACCATAAGTCAAAAAGAGGCATGTACCAAAATATTCATTGTAGCTCTATTTACAATAGCCAGGAGATGGAATCAACCTAAGTGTCCATCATCGAATGAGTGGATAAAGAAAATGTAGCACATATATACAATGGAATATTACTCAGCCATAAAAAGAAATGAAATTGATTTATTTGTAGTGAGGTGGATGGACCTAGAGTCTGTGACACAGAGTGAAGTAAGTCAGAAAGAGAAAGACAAATACCGTATGCTAACACATATATATATATGGAATCTAAGAAAAAAAAAGTTGATGAAGAAACTAGGGGTAAGATTGGAATAAAGACACAGACCTACTATAGAATGGAGTTGAGGATATGGGGAGGGGGAAGGGTAAGCTGTGACAAAGTGAGAGAGTGGCAGGGACATATATACACTACCAAACGTAAAATAGATAGCTAGTGGGTAGCAGCCGCATAGCACAGGGAGATCAGCTCGGTGCTTTCTGACCACCTAGAGGAGTGGGATAGGGAGTGTGGGAGGGATGGAGACACAAGAGGAAAGAGATATGGGAACATACGTATATGTATAACTGATTCACTTTGTTATAAAGCAGAAACTAACACACCATTGTAAAGCAATTATACTCCAATAAATATGTAAAAAAATAAAAATAAAGATAAAGGCTGGCAAGGAAGAGAAAGTGAGGTGGGCTCCTGTTTCAGCCAGGGTGGCCAGAGAAAGCCTTCTGGCAGGTCCTTTCATCCAAATTAACTCCAAGTCTTGTCCAACACGCCATCCCTGACCCTATGGGCTGGATCTATGGCCCCACCCCATGGCTTTTGAGCACTTGGTACCGTGCAATGCAATCTATGTGGACACATCCTCCTCCCCTCCCAGACTGCTAATATCTTCAGAACAGTGTTCCTTTCTGGATCCTCTCAGTGACCCTAACATTCAACACATGACTTGCTTAGGAAATGTTTATTAAATGAGCAAATAAATGGATGAATGGAGGAATTGATGAACTGGCATTTGCAGTAGGCACTAAAGATTAAGTAAGTGGCCCACAGGTGGCAAGGGGTAACATGGAAGTGTGAAACTGCACAGCGTATCTGTAAAATGGGTCCCATTGCTTGATGTGGTGGGCGGTGTCTGGATGTGGAATAAAAGGAGAGCTGGCAGGGGAGGAGCTTAGATTGTGCCCAAAATATAAAAGGTCTTGAATGCCAGGCTAAGAATTTAACCCTACAAACAGAGATAACCATGTAAAGTTTACCCTTCCCTGCATTGTCTACGTGTAGGTGGCACTCAATAAACGTGTATGGAATTGAAGGGTTCTGGACAGAATGGACTGAGGTAGCTCTTCTTTGCCAGCAGCTGGTCAGTGAACAAGGGTGGCTTAAGTGGAATAAAAATAGCAGCTGCCAGGAATCCTCCTGGCACTGAAATACAACTCTTTTCCCATCATGGTGTCTTAAATCCCTCCATTAGAGAGTCATTTATTACGGGCTTAATGTTTTGGGGGAGCTGGGATCCCCAAGGTTTCCAGAAAAGATGATACTCATATTTTATGTTTTTTATTCAATAAAGTGTTTATCGGACATCTAAAAAAAAAAGAAAAGCAATCTAAATGTGCCAAAACACAGCTTAATTCAGAAATAATCTCAGCAGCGATGGGTTTTCAAAATGAGAATAAGTTGTTTTAAATAACTCAAGATTGGGAAACTCGAATAAAATCTGTATATTAGATAATAGTATCAATGATAATTTCCTGGTTTTGATAATTATACTGTGGTTACATAGGAAAATTTCATTGTTTTTAGGACACGCACACTGAAGTATTTAGAGGTAAAGAGGCATAATATGTCTGCAATTTCTCTCAAATGTTTCAGAAAAGAAAGAGAGAATGATTTTTAACAAGTGTGGGAAATGTCACCACTTGAAGAACCTAGGTAAAGAATAACAAGTTTATACAGGAATTCTTTGTATGATTTTTGCAATTATTCTATAAATCTGCAACTACTTAAAAATGTGAAATTCATGGGGCTTCCCTGGTGGCGCAGTAGTTAAGAATCCACCTGCCAATGCAGGGGACATGGGTTCGAGCCCTGGTCCAGGAAGATCCCACATGCCATGGAGCAAGTAAGTCCGTGTGCCACAACTACTGAGCCTGCGTTCTAGAGCCCGTGAGCCACAACTACTGAGCCTGTGCCCCTAGAGACCATGCTCAGCAATGAGAAGCCACCTCAATGAGAAGCCCGTGCACCGCAACAAAGAGTAGCCCCTGCTTGCCACAACTAGAGAAAGCCTGTGCACAACAACAAAGACCCAACACAGCCAAAAATAAATAAATAAAATAAATATATTTTTAAAATGTGAAATTCATGAAAAATCTCAAAATTTTATTTCTACAATGACTACATAATTTTTTTAAAAAACTGGAATGAAACACACCATATATTTGTTTGTACCTTTTGACCATCTTCATCAATTTCCCCACTCCTCACCCCCATCTCTGGCAACCACAAATCTATTCTCTATTCCGATGAGTTCAGGTTTTTAGATTCCATACGTAAGCAAGATCATAGAGCATTTGTCTTTCTCTGTCTGACTTATTTCATTAAGCACGATGGCCTCAAGATCCATCCATGTTGTTGCAAGTGGCAGTAATTCCTTCTTTTTTAAATTTTATTGAGATATAGTTGATGTACAGTATTATACAATTTACAGGTGTATAACATAGTGATTCACAATTTTAAAGGTTCTACTCCATTTATGGTTATTATAAAATATTGCTGTTGGATTACTGTTATTTATATAAATAAGTCCTGATATTGTCAAAGAGGTCATAAACTGTCCTCAATTCTTTTCATTCTTTTTTCTTTTTTCTGTTCAGCATCAGTGATTTCCATTACTCTGTCTTCTAGCTCACTGATCCATTCCTCTGTACCATTTAGTCTACTGGTGATCACTTCAAGTGTATTTTTCATTTCAGTTATTGTATTCTTCATCTGTGTTTCATCATTCTTTAATATTTTCTAACTCTGTTAAAAACTTCTAACTTCTTGCTCTGTGCATACGTTCTTCTCCCAAGTTCTTTGATCATCTTTATGATCACTATCCTGAACTCCTTCTCAGTTAGATTGCCCAGCTCCACTTCACTTAGTTCTTCTTCTGGGGTTTTATCTTGTTCCTTCCTTTTAACATATTCCTCTGTCACCTCATTTTGCCGAACGTGCTTTTTTTATTTTTATGTTTCTGGTAGTTTGATTACATTATCCACATTGGAGAAGTGGCCTTTTGTACGAGACATCCTATACGTCCCAGCAGCACATTCTCCACTCGTCATCTGAGCTATATGCTGTAGGGGTTCCCCCTATGAGGGCTGCATGTATCCTTCTCTTGTGGCAGGCTATGTGGGCAGTCTGGTAGGCTTGTTTGGACCCTGGTCCAGTTGTTTGCCCCCCCAGTCCAGTTGTTAGCCAGTCCCTGCCTTGTGCGGAAGCTGCCAGCCACTGGTTGATGGGACCAGGTCACGAAGCAGGTGATTGCCAAACCCCAGGGGGCCCCAGGGCTTATGCTGGCTCACAGGTGAGCAGAGTCAAGATCCCAAAGACTCCAAGGCTGTTGCCTGCCCACTGGTGGGTGAAGCCACGTCTTGGGTTTAGTACTGGTCTACTGGCAGCAGAGCTGGGTCCTGGAGTCTGGTTGCAGAATCCAGGGGTCCAAGAGCTGGATCGTTGCTGTAGGGGGCTGACTGCCAACACAGTGGGGTACAGTGTCCAGTGTGTCCTGAAGTTTGCACTGGCCTGCTAATGGGCAGGGCCAGGACCCAGCTGGCCCCAGGGCAGGGTCTGCCCTGCTGACAGGCAGGCTGCAGGATTGTGGTTTTCTTCAGCCTTGTGTCTGCTCTCTTGTGGGTGACGCTGGTCCAGAGGCTTGAGCAGGCTCCCTGGAGGGCAGGGTCAGGGCCCAGGGGATTCTGGGACTCGCGCCTGCTCACTGGTGGATGGAGCTGGGTCCTGAACCCTCTGATGGGCAGGACTGAGTCCATAGGTGGCTGTGGGCTCAGAGGGTCTTAAGACAGCCTGTCTGCTGATGGGTGGAGCTGTGTCCCTGGCCATTTACTTTCTTGGCCTGAGGCATCCCAGCACTCGTGCCTACATGCTGTTGCATGGGGCCAGGTCTTGGCACTAATGAGTTAGAGGGAGGATTCCACAATTGTGCTTGTAGCACCGGTGTCCACATGGTAGAAGGAGCTCCCAGTAATGGCTGCCACCAGGGTCTGTTTCCAAGGTGAGCTTTCCTCCTGCCTCTCCAGGAGATTCTCCAAGATCAGCAGGTAGGTCTGGACCAGTCTTCTCTAAAATTAATGCTTCTGCCCTGGGTCACGGAGTGTATGAAATTTTGTGTGCACCCTTTAAGAGTGAAATCTCTATTTCCCTCAACCTTCTAGGACTCCCAAAAGTAAGTACTGCTGGCCTTCAAATCCATATGCTCTGGGGGCTCATATTTTCAGTGCTGGACCCCTGGGCTACAGAGGCTAACATGGTGCTCAGACATTTCACTCCTTTGGAAGAACCTCTGCAATGTAATTATTCTACAGTTTGTGGGTCACCTGCCCAGGTGTATGGCACTTGACTATTTCATGAGTCTGCCTCTCCTACCTGTCTCACTGTGTTTCCTTCTTCATGTCTTTAGTTGTAGAAGATCTTTTTTGGTAGCTTTTGGTCTTTTTCATCAATGATTGTCCTGAAGATAGTTGTGATTTTGGTGTGCCCATGAGAGGAGGTGAGCTCAGTGTCTTTCTACTCTACCATTTTGGCCAATCTCTATCAGAATTTTCTTCTTTTTTATAGCTGAATAATATTCTAGTGTGTGTGTGTGTGTGTGTGTGTGTGTGTGTGTGTGTATACACACCCCAACTTCTTTATCCATTCTTCCACCAATGAATATTTAGGTTGCTTCCATGTCTTTGCTATTGTAAATAATGCTGCTATGAACAGGAGGGTGCAGC
This sequence comes from Stenella coeruleoalba, assembly GCF_951394435.1. Classification (NCBI taxonomy): domain Eukaryota; kingdom Metazoa; phylum Chordata; class Mammalia; order Artiodactyla; family Delphinidae; genus Stenella; species Stenella coeruleoalba. Next base: position 52,663,054 of record NC_137152.1, read on the forward strand.
TATCTCTTTGAGATAGTGATTTAGTTTTCTTTGGATAAATACTCAGACATGGGAGTTCCAGATCCTATGGTAGTTCTACTTTTCTTTTCTATTTTTTTTTTTTTTTTTTTTGCGGTACGTGGGCCTCTCACTGTTGTGGCTTCTCCCATTGCGGAGCACAGGCTTTGGATGCGCAGGTTCAGTGGCCATGGTTCACAGGCCCAGCCACTCCGCAGCATGTGGGATCTTCCTGGACCAGGGCATGAACCCGTGTCCCCTGCATCGGCAGGCGGACTCTCAACCACTGTGCCACCAAGGAAGCCCTACTTTTCATTTTTTAGGAGCATCCATAATGTTTTGCATAGTGGCTGCACCAACTTATATTCCCACCAACAGCACCAAGGGTTCCCTTTTTTCCACACCCTCAGTAGCATTTATCTCTTGTCTTTTTTACGAAGGTTATTCTATGAGGCATGAGGTGATATTTCATTGTGATTTTGCATTACATTTCTCTGATGATTAATGATGTTGTGCATCTTTTCATGTACCTATTGGCCATCCGTATGTCTTCTTTGGAAAAACGTCTATTTCAGATCCTCTGCCCATTTTTTAATCTAATTGTTTTTTTTTTTGGTATACCATAGTATTAAGAGTGTTTAAATTAGAGTGGTGGCATTCTGAGGTGATTCCTTTTCCTCTTCTTAATTCCAAGAATTTTTATGTAGCTACATTACCTTATTTGGGGGAAAAAAGCATTCAAAAACAAATAATAAAACACATATGAGTAAAATTAGATAAGAACATAAAAATTTTTAAAAGCTAATTTTATGGGTAAAAATAGTTTTCACTGTTATTACTAGTATTTTAATAGTAAATAAATAAATACCCCTTTTAAAGAAACCACAGAGACTATTATCAGCAGAGGTGCAAACTGTATGACCTTGAAACACACATACTGTTATATCTGGAGCCATCCCAGCTAAAATGAAAAAGGAGTGGAGTACCCTGAGCACTGAATGAAAGGCATAGTTCTCAGAACTGATGAGCTGAAGAGAGAGGTGACCAAGAAGACAAACCACTATTAATAGGAGAACAATAGAGTCCTAAGAGAAATGAACAAGCAAAGAAACAACTGTGAAATTCAAGAGAAATCAAAGGGATCTGTAGAAATGACAAGCACAACATGTCCAATAGCCTGTAACATGAAACAATCAAGTTAGGCAATAAGGAGAGAATGGGGGTCTTTCCTGGAATGCAGCAGGTGGCTGGGAGAAGTGGCTGCTTCAGCAGAATGCTAAAAATGCCCTTAGAACCTAGAATATCAGCACAGGAAGACCCATGAGAGTAACTAATGTAATCTCTGATTGTACACAATTGGAAACCAAGGCCCAGAAAAGAGGAAGGGCCTTATGAAAAGTCCACAGTGAGTTCTGGCTTAATGAGTTCTAAAACCTAATACCAGGCCAGATCTCTTTCCACAAACACCAGCTGCTTTCCCCAAAGTGCTGTATGCTAAGAATGTTACTATTTTTACAAGGGGAATCTAAAGCCCTCAAAACATTATACTGCAAATTGTGTTCATTATAAAAATCTGGCAATGTAATCTCAATTTCTCTCCAGAGAATTATTCTGGGAAAACAATCTTAAGTTCTTTACCTTGCAATAATTTCTCATATGTATATACAAGATAGGACCAGAGTATAAGATCCAAATGCAGAATTGTGGACCACTTCACATTTTTCAATATGATAGTTGCTATAATATGTCAGAGGAAGGACACATATCCAAAGCCCACCTCTTTTACCTACCCCCTGGCTCCTACCTAGACATATTCTCTAGTGTCTTTTAGTACAAATGGCAAGAGGCCTGACCTCCTAGTACTGTCTCTGCCATTCATAGCTAAGTAACTTTGCACCTCATTTCCTTTATCAGTAAACGAGGGGGCTGCAGATTCTGTGAACACTAAATTAACACTGCCATAATCAAACCTTCAACACCTCCATATTCAAATGTGTATTTCCTTATGAGAAAATTAGGAACCTTCCTCAGAGCAACCAGCTGGCCCTCATGGCCTAAATTCAAAATCTAGGAGTCCAAAGTTATGAACTCTATTACTAGCACTGCTAAAAAGTTCTCTGGATGTGCCTGAGGAAGTTCCAAAGGAAGGAGCCATTCTACACTGGGTCAGTTGATCAGTCAAGCTAAGATTTGGAAACACTAATTTTGCAAGGAATTTTGGTGAGGGAAAAGGCACGTGAATTTTGGAGACAAAAGAGATCTTAAACAACCAAACAACACTTTAACAGAGTAACCTGTCAAGAAATACATGTTGGCCGGGGAATCTAGTCCTGAGGCTGCCAATTACCAGCCGTGTGACCTTAATAGGAACAAGAGGCTAGGATTAAGGGGGGCACTAACATTCACTGAGCATCTACTACGTGGCAGGCACATGAGTTACCTAAAATGTCAGGGGACAACTATTTTCCCCAAAATTTTTTCCAGCTAAAACATCCAAATTTAATCTCTATCAGAACAAGGTAGAGAAGCAGATGGATTCAATCATGCAAAACTTATTCTGAGTGTTGGCTTTATAACCGGTTTTAAAGAAAAATAAGGCTAATGAAGGTGGAGGGCACAGCTGGCAGAAAGAAGAGCATCTAATTAAGTTTTGAGGAGGGAACTAGCAAATGTGAAAGTGGAAGACAGAGAGGAAAGAAAGAAAGTACCTATATGAACATGACCAGAGCAAGAAACCTATTAGGGGAATAATGAAACTGAAAAGAAATAATAGAAGGAGCAGTTTATTAAACATTTACCAAAATAATCACCACAAACTGTCTACAAAATATATGATATGCATAGAGAAAAAGACTGGTAAAAAATGTAAAAAAAAGTGGTTTTTACTGAGACTGTCCATGATTGTCACTTTTTTATTTATACTCCTGTGTATTTTTCAAATTTTCTTAGTGAGCATATATTAATATTATTATTATAGTGGGAAAAAGAATATACCTCATGCAAAATGTTTATTTACTCAGCATCTATTTTGTGTCAGGAAATGTGACAGGTAATAGGGCTACAAAGATAAACAAGAGGGCAACTGTTTTGGCACAGGAGAGACTTCACAAAAGAGTGATTTATATTTGGCTGTGACTTCAAGGATAAAGAGATATTCACCCAGGTGAGAAGGGAGGACAAAATTACAGGCAGAGAAAATAGCAAATAAAGAGACAATGAATCTGGGAGGACAAAATTACAGGCAGAGAAAATAGCAAATAAAGAGACAATGAATCTGGGAGGACAAAATTACAGGCAGAGGAAATAGCAAATAAAGAGACAATGAATCTGGGGAAAAAATCAGAAATATTCTGAGAACTTAACACAGTTGGCAAGTAGGGGGTATGGGGAGGAGTAGCAGGAAATAAAACTGGAGAAGTATTATAAATAGAAGAAAAATTGTGAACAGCCTTGAATACCACACAAAGAAATTTAAATTTCAACCTACAAAAGCTTTTATGAACCAAAGAATAACCAAATCATATTTTAATGGTAGAAGAGCCATTAACATGCCAAGTGTTACCTAGGTGTAAGTTTGCCTCTGCCATATTTTCATATCCCTTAGCCCACATATTATATTTTACTGACTTCTTTATTTATCAGAGATTCTTTCCGTGTTCCCTCAACCAGATTTCAACCACATGAATATGTCACAGGAGGAGGAAGATAGAGGCTAGGAAGTCAGTAGCATTATTTTCTCTTTTCTCACCACTGACTGTACATTCAGGGGTGCTCTCAAAATAGAATTGCAAAATTCCAATTGATCTGTATATTGTCCCAGAAAATATGAAAAAGCACCAATTTAAAATATTCCATCCTGAGCTTCCCTGGTGGCGCAGTGGTTGAGAGTCCGCCTGCTGATGCAGGGGACACGGGTTCGTGCCCCGGTCCGGGAGGATCCCACATGCCACGGAGTGGCTGCACCCGTGGGCCATGTCCGCTGAGCCTGTGCATCCAGAGCCTGTGCTCCACAACGGGAGAAGCCACAACAGTGAGAGGCCCGCGTACCGAAAAAAAACAACTCTCAGCATGTTGAGAATGTCAAGTTGATAAAGAAAATCTACAAAAACCTAGAGTTAACATAATACTTAATGGTGAGAAACTAGAACATTTCCCACTAAGATCAAGAACAAGGCAAGCATGTCCCTTCTCAACACTACTTTTCAACTGGAAGTCGTAGTTGAATAAGGCAAAAAAAGAAAATAAAAGGTATACAGGTTGGCAAGGAAGAAATAAAACTATCTTTGTATGCAGATGACATTATTATCTATGTAGAAAAACCCAAAGAATGAAGAAAAATCTCCTCAAACTAATAAGCAATGATAGCAAGATTGAAGAATACAAAGTTAATAAAAGTCAACCATCTTTATATATGCCAGCAGTTTACAATTTGAATATGAAATTTAAAACATTACATTAGCATCCAAAAACTGAAATATTTAGGCATAAATATACAAAATATGTACAAGATTTACCAGTAAAATTATAAAATTCTAATGAAAGAAATCAAAGACCTAAATAAATGAAGAGACACTATGTGCATAGGAAGACTCAATATTATCATTTTCTACTTCTTCCAACTTGATCTATAGATTTAATGCAAAGTGATTCTAAAGTTCATATGAAAAGGCAAAAGGCCCAGAATAGTCAATGCAATATTGAAGGGGAACAAAGCCAGAGGACTGACAGTACCCAACTTACTGACTACAAACTACAGTATCAAGACAGTGTGACAGTGGCAAAAGAACAGACAAATAGATCAATGGCATAGAACCCAGAACCCAGAAATAAACCCACATAAACATAGTCAACTGATCTTTGACAGAGGATCAAGGTAAAATTCAGTAAAGAAGTGACAGTCTTTTCAAAAAATGGTGCTGTAACAACTAGATGCAAAAAACAACTAGAAGCAAAAAAAAAAAAGGAATCTAGAAACAGACCTTACACCTTTCACAAAAATTAACTCAAAATGGATTACAGACATAAATGTAAAACACAAAACTATAAAAAACCTAGAAGATAACATAGAAGAAAATCTAAGTAGCCAGGATTTGGCAAAGACTTTTTAGATGTAACAGCAAAAACATAATTTATGAAAGAAACAATTGATAACTGGACTTCATTAAAATCAAAAATATCTGCTCTGTGAGGGACACTATTAGGAATAATAAAAAGCCACAAACTGGGAGAAAATCTTTACAAAACACTTATCTGATAATGGACAGCCACCCAAAATATACAGAGGACCCTTAAAATTCAATAATAAGAAAACAAACAACTCAATTTTAAAATAGGCAAAAACAAACATTAAATGCTGGAGAGGGTGTGGAGAAAAGGGAACCCTCCTACATGGTTGGTGGGAATGTAAATTGGTACAACCACTACAGAGAACAGTATGGGAGTTCCTTAAAAACCCTAAATAAAGACCTACCATATGACCCAGCAATCCCACTCATGGGCACATATCTGGTGAAAAACAGTAAACTGAAAGGATGAGTGCACCCCCAATGTTCATTGCAGCACTATTTACAACAGCCACGACGTGGAGGCAATCTAAATGTCCATCAACAGAGAAATGGATAAAGAAGATGTGGTACATACACATACAATGGAACATTACTCAGCCATAAAAAAAGAACAAAATAAAGCCATTTCCAGCAACATGGATGGACCTAGAGATTGTCATACTGAGTGAAGTAAGTCAGACACAGAAAGACAAATATCATATGATATCCCTTACATGTAGAATCTTAAAAAAAAATGGTACAAATAAACGTATTTACAAAACAGAAATAAGAGTCACAGATGCAGAAAACAAACTTATGGTTATCAAGGGGGAAAGGGGGAGGGGAGGGATAAATTGGGAGATAGGGATTGACATATACACACTGCTATGTATAAAATAAATAACTAATAAGGACCTACTATATAGCACAGGGAACCCTACACAATACTCTATAATGGCCTATATGGGAAAAGAATCTAAAATAGAGTGGATATATGTATGTGTATAACTGATTCACTTTGCAGTACACCTGAAACTAACACAATATTGTAAATTATCTATACTCCAATAAAACTTCTAAAAAATAGTTAAAATTTTTAAAATAGATAAATATAACTGTACAAAAGATCTGAACAGACACTACACAAAAATGGTCTACAGGGACTTCCCTGGTGATGCAGTGATTAAGAATCCGCCTGCCAATACATGACACGGGTTCGAGCCCAGGTCCAGAGAGATCCCACATGCCGTGAAGCAACTAAGGATGTGCACCACAACTACTAAGCCTGTGCTCTAGACTCCACAAGCAACAATGACTGAGCCCACGTGCCACACTACTGAAGCTGCGTGCCTAGAGTCTGTGCTCTGAAACAAGAGAAACCAACGCAATAAGAAGCCTACACACTGCAATAAAGAGTAGCCCCCACTCACTGCAACTAGAGAAAGCCCAAGTGCAACAACGAAGCCCCAACGCACCCATAAATAAATTTATTAAAATAAAGGTGTACAAATGGCAAAAAGCTTATGAAAAGATGCTTGACAATATGTATCATTGGGGAATTGCAAATCAAAGCAATAATGTGACACCACTACACACACATTAAAAAGTTTAAACTCCAAAAACACTGACAAGCCCACATGCTGGTGAATAAATGGGACACAAGAAACTACTTTTTCTTCCCTATTTTTTTCCCTTATTTTCTAACATCTTTATTGGAGGATAACTGCTTTACAATGTTGTGTTAGTTTCTGCCGTATAACAAAGTGAATCAGCTATATGTGTACATATATCCCCATATCCCCTCCCTCTTGGGTATCCCTCCCAGCCTCCCCATCCCACCCCTCTAGGTGGTCACAAAGCACTGAGCTGATCTCCCTGTGTGATGCAGCTGCTTCCCACTAGCTATCTATTTTACATCTGGTAGTGTATATATGTCAATGCTACTCTCTCACTACGTCCCAGCTTGCCCTTCCCACTCCCCATGTCCTCAAGTCCATTCTTTATGTCTGCATCTTTATTGCTGCCCTGCCCTTAGATTCTTCAGAACCATTTTTTTTTAGATTCCATATATATGTGTTACCATACGATATTTGTTTTTCTCGTTCTGACTTACTTCACTCTATGACAGACTCTAGGTCCATTCACCTCACTACAAATAGTCCAATTTTGTTTCTTTTTATGGCTGAGTAATATTCCATTGTATATATGTGCCACATCTTTTTTATCTATTCATCTACCGATGGACACTTACATTGCTTCAATGTCCTGCATATTGTAAATAGTGCTGCATTGAACACTGTGGTACATGTCTCTTTTTGAATTATGGTTTTCTCAGGGTATATGCCCAGTAGTGGGATCGCTGGGTCGTATGGTACTTCTATTTTTTAAGGAACCTCCATACTGTTCTCCATAGTGGCTGTATCAATTTACACCCCCACCAACAGTGCAAAAGGGTTCCCTTTTCTCCACACCCTCTCTAGCATTTATTGTTTGTAGATTTTAATGATGGCCAATTTGACCAGTGTGAGATGATATCTCATTGTACTTTTGATTTGCATGTCTCTAATGATTAGTGATGTTGAGCATCCTTTCATGTGTTTGTTGGTAATCTGTATATCTTCTTTGGAGAAACGTCTATTTAGGTTTTCTTCCCATTTCTGGATTGGGTTGTTTGTTTTTTTCATATTGAGCTGCATGAGCTGCTTATATATTTTGGAGATGAATCCTTTGTCAGTTGCTTCATTTACAAATGTTTACTTCCATTCTGAGGATTGTGTTTTCGTCTTGTTTATGATCTCCTTTACTGTGCAAAAGCTTTTAAGTTTCATTAACTTGCATTTGTTATTATTTCCATTTCTCTAAGCGAAAAGGATCTTCCTGTGATTTATGTCATAGAGTGTTCTGCCTATGTTTTCCTCTAAGAGTTTTATAGTATCTGGACTTACTTTCAGGTCTTTAATACATTTTGAGTTTCTTTTTGTATACACTGTTAGCAAGTTCTAATTTCATTCTTTTGCATGTAGCTGTCCAGTTTTCCCAGAAGCATTTATTGAAGAGGCTGTCTTTTCTCCATTGCATATTCTTGCCTCCTTTATCAAAGATAAGGTGACCATATTGCGTGAGTTTATCTCTGGGCTTTTTATCCTGTTCCATTGATCTATATTTCTGTTTTTGTGCCAGTACCATACTGTCTTGATTACTGTAGCTTCCAAGTGTAGTCTGAAGTCAGGTAGCCTGATTCCTCCAGCTCCGTTTTTCTTTCTCAAGATTGCTTTGGCTATTCGGGGTCTTTTGTGTTTCCATACAAACTGTGAAAATTTTTGTTCTAGTTCTGTGAAAAATGCCAGTGGTAGTTTGATAGGGATTGCACTGAATCTGTACATTGCTTTGGGTAGTAGAGTCAATTTCACAATGTTGATTCTTCCAATCCAAGAACATGGTATATCTCTCCATCTGTTTGTACCATCTTTAATTTCTTTCATTAGTGTCTTTTAATTTTCTGCATACAGGTTTTTGTCTCCTTAGGTAGGTTTATTCCTAGGTATTTTATTCTTTTTGTTGCAATGGTAAATGGGAGTGTTTACTTAATTTCTCTTTCAGATTTTCAATCATTAGTGTACAGGAATACAAGAGATTTCTGTGCATTAATTTTGTATCCTGCTACTTTACTATATTCATTGATTAGCTCTAGTAGTTTTCTGGTAGCAGCTTTAGGATTCTCTATGTATAGTATCATGTCATCTGCAAACAGGGACAGCTTTACTTCTTTTCAGATTTCGATTCCTTTTATTTGTTTCATCTGTGATTGCTGTGGCTAAAACTTCCAAAACTCTGTTGAATAATAGTGGTGAAAATGATCTCTTGGTTATCTAGTAGCGTATTGTTTAGCCTCCATGTGTTTATATTTATTACAGTTTTTTCTTCCTGTAATTGATATTTAGTCTTACAGCCTTGTGGTCAGAAAAGATGCTTGTTATCATTTCAATTTTCTTACATTTACCAAGGCTTGATTTCTGACCCAAGATATGATGTATCCTGGAAAATGGTCCATGAGCACTTGAGAAGAAAGTGTACTCTGTTGTTTTTGGATGGAATGTCCTATAAATATCAATTAAGTTCATCTTGTTTAATATGTCATTTAAAGCTTGTGTTTCCTTACTTATTTTCATTTTGGATGATCTGTCAATTGGTGTAAGTGCAGTGTTAAAGTCCCCTACTATTATTGTGTTACTGTCGATTTCTTCTTTTATGGCTCTTAGCATTTGCCTTATGTATTGAGGCGTTCCTATGTTGGGTGCATCAATATTTACAATTGTTACATCTTCTTCTGGGATTGATCTGTTGATCATTATGTAGTGTACTTGTCTCTTGTAATAGTTTTTATTTTAAAGTCTATTTTGTCTGATATAAGAATTGCTACTCCAGCTTTATTTTGAATTCCATTTGCATGGAATATATTTTTCAACCCCCTCACTTTCTTTGTGTCCCTAGGTCTGAAGTGGGTCACTTATAGACAACATATACATATATATGTATGTATACAAAAACATATATGTTTTTGTATCCATTCAGCCAGTCTATGTCTTTTGATTGGAGCATTAATCCATTTACATTTAAGCTAATTATCGATATGTATGTTCCTATTACCATTTTCTTAATTGTTTTGGGTTTGTTTTTGTAGGACTTTTCCTTCTCTTGTGTTTCCTCCTTAGAGAAGTTCCTTTAGCATTTCTTGTAAAGCTGGTTTCATGCTGCTGAATTCTCACGTTTTGCTTGTCTGTAAAGGTTTTAAATTCTCTGTGGAATCTGAATGAGATCCTTGCTGGGTAGAGTAATCTTGGGTTTAAGTTTTTCCCTTTCCACACTTTAAACATGTCCTGCCACTTCCTTCTGCCTTGCTGAGTTTCTGCTGGAAGATAAGCTGTTAACCTTATGGGCATTCCCTTGTATTTTATTTGTTGCTTTTCCCTTGCTGCTTTTAATATTTTTTTGTATTTAATTTTTGATAGTTTGATTAATATGTGTCTTGGTGTATTTCTCCCTGGATTTACCCTGTATGGGACTCTCTGCACTTGCTGGACTTGATTATTTCCTTTCCCATGTTAGGAAGTTTTCAACTATAATCTCTTCAAATATTTTCTCAGACCCTTTCTTTTTCTCCTCTTATTCTGGGACCCCTATAATTCAAATGTTCGTGTGTTTAATGTTGTCCCAGAGGTCTCTGAGACTGTATTCAATTCTTTGCATTCTTTTTTCTTTATTCTGCTCTGCTGTAGTTATTTCCACTATTTTATCTTCCAGGTCATCTATCCGTTCTTTTGCCTCAGTTATTCTGCTATCGATTCCTTCTAGAGAATTTTTAATTTCATTTATTGTGTTGTTCATCATTGTTTGTTTGCTCTTTAGTTCTTCTCGTTCCTTGTTAAACGTTTCTTGAATTTTCTCCATTCTACTTCCAAGATTTGGGATCATCTTTACTATCATTATTGTGAATTCTTTTTCAGGTAGACTGCCTATTTCCTCTTCATTTGTTTGGTCTGGTGGGTTTTTACCTTGTTCCTTTTTCTGCTGCATATTTCTGTTTTCTCACTTGGTTTAACTTACTGTGTTTGGGGTCTCCTTTTATCAACCTGCAGGTTCACAGTTCCCATTGTTTTTGGTGTCTGCCCCCGGTGGGTAGGGTTAGTTCAGTGGCTTGCATAGGCTTCCTGGTAGAGGGGACTGTTGCCTGTGTTCTGGTTGGTAGGGATGGAACTTGTCTTTCCAGTGTGCTGGGCTGCATCTGGTAACGTGTTTTGGGGTGTCTGTGGCCTTATTATGATTTTAGGCAGCCTCCCTGCTAATTGGTGGGGTTGTGTTCCTATCTTGCTAGTTGATTTGCATGGGCCATCCATCACTGGATTTTGCTGGCCGTTGGGTGGAGCTGGGTCTTAGCACTGAGATGGAGATCTCTGGGAGAGCTCTCGCCGATTGATATTACATGTGTCCAAAAGGTCTCTGGTGTTCCAGTGTCCTGAACTTGGCTCTCCCACCTCAGAGGCTCAGGCCTGACACCAGGCCAGAGCCCCAAGACCCTGTCTGCTACACGGCTCAGAAGAAAATGGAGAAAAAAAGAAAGAAGAAAAAAATTTTAATAATAATAAAAAAGAAGAGAACAACCAAACCAATAAACAAATCCACCAATGATAACAAGCGCTAAAAACTATACTAAGATTAACATAAAAATCAGAAACAAATCAGTCGCACACAGCAGATCCCATGTCTACAGTTGCTCCCAAGTCCTCCACCTCAATTTTGGGATGATTCATTGTCCATTCAAGTATTCCATAAATGGATGATAAATCAAGTTGATTGTGGGGATTTAATCCACTGCTCCTGAGGCTGCATGGAGAAATTTCCTTTTCTCTTCTTTGTTCACACAGTTCCTGGGGTTCAGCTTTGGTTTTGGCCCCACCTGTGCATGTAGGTCGCCCTCAGGCATCTGTTCCCGCCCAGACAGGATGGGGTTAAAGGAGCAGCTGATTAGGGGGCTCTGGCTCACTCATGCCAGGGGTAGGGAGGGGAATGGTAGTTATAATTGGCATGCAGGGCAAACCTGCAGTGGCAGAGGTCAGCATGATGTTGCAACAGCCTGAGTCGCACTGTGTGTTCTCCCGGGGAATTTGTCCCTGGATCACAGGACCCTGGCAGTGGCATGTTGCACAGGCTCCCAAGGGGGTATGGATACTGACCTGTGCTTGCACACAGGATTCTTGGTGGCTGCAGCAGCAGCATTAGTATTTCATGCCCGTCTCTGGGGCCCAAGCTGATAGCCATGGCTTGCACCCATCTCTGCAGCTCGTTTAGGCAGTGCTCTGCCTTTTGTGGGCAGACAGGGAAGGAATCCCCTCTCCTCGTGCACCCTGAAACAATGGTCTTGCTCTTCCGCAGGTCCAGACGTTTTCCCGGACTCCCTCCCAGCTAGCTGTGGTACACTAGCTCCCTTCAGGCTGCGTTCATGCAGCCAACCCCAGTCCTCTCCCTGGGAACTGACCTCTGAAGCCCGAGCCTCAGCTCCCAGCCCCCACCAGCCCCAGCAGGTGAGCAGACAAGGCTCTCAGGCTGGTGAGTGCTGGTCAGAGGCAATCCTCCGTGTGGGAATCTCTCTCCCCTTTGCACTCTGAACCCCTGTTGCTGCACTCTTCTCCATGGCTCTGAAGCTTCCCCCCTGCCCACACTCCGTCTCCACCAGTGCAGGGGCTTCCTAGTGTGTGGAAACTTTTCCTCCTTCACAGCTCCCTCCCAGAGGTGCAGGTCCCATCCCTATTTTTTGTCTCTGTTTTTTCTTTTTTCATTTGCCCTACCCAGGTACGTGGGTATTTTCTTTCCTTTTGGGAAGTCTGAGGTCTTCTGCCAGCGTTCAGTAGGTGTTCTGTAGGAGTTGTTCCACATGTAGACGTATTTTTGATGTATTTGTCGGTAGAAGGTGATCTCCACGTCTTACACCTCTGCCATCTTGAAGGTGCCCCCCAACAAGGAACTCTTAATTATTGCTAATTGGAATGCAAAATAGTATGGCCACTTTGGAATACAGTGGCAGTTTCTTATAAATCCAAATATACTTTTATCATATGATCTGGCAATCACCCTCTCTCCTGGTTATTTACCAAAATGAGTTAAAAATGTATGCCCACACACACAAAAAAAACTGCATGCAGATGTTTGTAGCAGCTTTAGTTCTAATTGCCAAAACTTGGAAGTAACCAATATGTCTTTCAGTAGGTGAATGGATAAACTATAGTATATCCAGACAATGGAATATTATTCAGCAAAAAAAATTGAGTCTTCTACCCATGGAAAGACATGGAGGAACTCTAAATGCATAATTGCTAAGTGAAAGCAGCCAATCTGAAAAGGCTACTACTGTATGATTCCAACTACAATGACATTCTGGAAAAGGCAAAACTACAGAGACAGGAAAAATATCAGTGGTTTCCAGGGACTTAAAGGAGGGAAGGAAGGATGCATAAGTGGAGCACAGGAGATGTTTAGAGTAACAAAACTATTCTGTTTGCTACTACAATGGTGAATATATGTCATTATATGTCTAGAGCATGTTAAAACCCAGAGCAAGTACAACATAAAGAGTGAACCCTTAAGTACACGTGATATATTAATAATAGGGCAAAGGTGGTGGAGGATAGGTAGGGGCATATGATAACTCTCTGTACTTTCCACTCAATTTTTCTGTAAAACTAAAACGGCTTTAAAAAATAAAATCTATTAATTAAAAAGAGAGATTGAAGGAACCAGGAGAATGTAAATATAGACTGGGTTGTGGATGATATTAGAAATTACTTGCAATTTGTATTGAGTATGATGGTTTGCAGTGGTTCTATATACTTAAAAAGTGTAAGAGATGAACACTGAAATCATTATGGGTATAATGACATACTTGGGATTTACATTAAAATTCTCCAGAAAAAAACTCTGTGCGTATGCAAGAATGTATCAGCATGTGTGTTCGAAGGATTAAGGGGAGATATGTGAAATAAGATTGGAAAAAATGTTGAGTGATGGATACATTAGGTTCATTATACCAGACTATGGTTTTTCTGTATGTTTGAAATTTTCCATAAGAAAAATTTCTTTGAATATGTGTTAATTAGGGAGGTCCCTGGTGGCCTAATGGTTAGGATTCCAGGCTTTCACTGCTGTGGCCCAGGATCAATACCTGGTCAGGGAACTGAGATCACACAAGCAGCAGGGTGCAGCTTAATTAATTAATTGATTAATTAAAATACATGTGGATTAAAATGCCAGAAGAGCACAAAGTTTCCTTCCAGCCCTAAGGTTCTTGATTCTGGAGATTGGAATATGCCCACACTTACTCAATGCATGTGCTGTGTGGGAAGCTGGATTTTCACAATAATTAATAAACAGACATTCTCCCTCAATCTCTAATATCCACTCACAAGAAGCACCTGCTATGGATTCTTCTCTGGGAACTCTTGACATGTGAGCAGTGACTTTGGTCACGGGGTGGTTTTCATAATCTCCTATTACTTCAGCCCAATAGTAAGTGTCTTTCATGGGATGCTTCCAGGCTGTAGTATCTCTGTGATTTTAAACTTCCATTGGGATAATTATTCCTATATGTTTGTGTTTTAGACAGAGCAAAAACATTTTTCTCTGAACATCTACTGCAATCTATTTCATCTTTGTGTTTTACAGCTAAATAGTGGAACACAGATTTTAACATAATGGCAAAGAACACTTATTCTCAAAAACAATCTTTGCAATTTATAGAATCTTAACATCAAGTCTAAATAATAATGATAGACTGCTCAAATATAAATATGACTGTCTTCAGAAAAGGTGAGTTTTCTCTTTCTATCAGGATGAAATTCAGATTCTTTAATAGAATAACTGGTCAACTAAGAACAGCTGAGAGAACCACTGAGAGCTAAGAGAAAATCCCAGGCAGCCTTTAAAGGATGAGAGTTCAGTTTTCTATATGCGCCTATTTAAATGTAAATTCACTAAAATAAAATAAAATTAAAAATTCAGTTCCTTAGTCACACTAGCCACATTTCAAGTGCTCAATAGATATATGTGGCTAGTGGCTACTATATTGGAAATCAAACGTAGAGAATATTTCCATTATCAAAAAAAATTCTACTGGACTGCACCAATCTAGTGCACAGTGGTTAAGTTCACAAGCTTTAGAGTCAGAACAAAATTCCACTACATGTTCCTCAACCACCCAACTCTGTGATCTTGGGTGATTTACCTAAATTATCTAATCCTTGCACTTCCTCATCTATGAAATGTGAGTGACAACAGTATCTACTTCACAGGGTGAGTATGAGGATTAGTGAGTGTATGTATATGGGTAAAATGGTAAACTTTAGCTATTATTATTGTTGCATGTGCTAAGCAACTATAATACAAAGAAAACAGTCTTGAGAGAGAACTGAACTGGGGGAATCACACTCCCTGACTTCAGACTATACTACAAAGCTATAGTAATCAAAACAGTATGGTACTGGCACAAAAGAAGGCACATAAACCAATGGAACAGAATAGAGAGCCCAGAAATAAACCCATGAACTTATGGTCAATTAACCTAAGACAAAGGAGGCAGGAATATACAATGTAGAAAAGACAGTCTCTTCAATAATTGGTGTTGGGAAAATTGACCAACTACATGTAAAAAAAAATGAAATTAGAACATTCTCTAACACTGTATGCAAAAATACAGTCAAAATGAATTAAAGACCTAAATGTAAGACCAGATACTATAAAACTCCTAGAGGAAAACACAGGCAAGACACTCTTTGACATAAATCGTGCAATATTTTTTTTGATCTGTCTCATAAAGGAAATAAAATCAAAAATAAACAAATGGGACCTAATTAAACTTAAAAGCTTTTGGATAGCAAAAGAATCAACTGACAAAACGAAAAGACAACCTACTGAATGAGAGAAAATATTTACAAATATGACCGATAAGTGATTAATATCCAACATATATAAACAGCTCGTATAATTCAACATCAGAAAAACAAACAACCCAATTAAAAAATAGGCAGAAGAACTGAATAGACATTTTTCCAAAGACAAAATGCTGATGGCTAACAGGCACATGAAAAGATGCTCAACGTCACTTATCATCAGGGTAATGCAAATCAAAACCACAATTATATACTACCTCACATGTCAGAATGGCTATCATCAAAAATAACACACACAACAAATGTTGGCGAGGATGTGGGGTAAAGGTAAGCCTCGTGCACTGTTGGTGAGACGGTAAATTGGTGCAGCCACTGTGGAAAACAGTAAGGAGGTTTCTCAAAGAAACTAAAAATAGGGGGAGAAGAGTCAAAATGGCAGTGTGGGAAGACATGGACTAGGCATCTCCCCACAACTAGGGTGTCTGCCGGCCGCTGGTGAGGAACTCTGACCCCAAATGAGACGGTAGGAACCCCAGAGTGAACCAGTAGGACATAGGGGGACCGAGGAGGAGGATAAGTGGAAGCCAGACAAGATCGGCGCCCCTGAGGCTGGGGAGATCAGGAGAGGCAGGTGGGAGGGATGCTGCAGGAAGAGCAGGAGAGGAGTGGAGGGCGATTGCCTGGCCCAGTCAGGCCAGGGAGCTGAGCTCCCAAGCCATTCCCCCCGCAAAGCCCCATCCAGGCCACATGGGTCCTGGAGGCATAGGAGGGAGGCCAGCAAAATCAGGAAAGGTAGGCAGGGTGGCCCTCCTAGATCTCAGAACAGAGGACCAGTAGAGGAGAGGAGGGCATTTGCCCCACCCACTTGAGCCCAGGAAGCCTGCTAGGCTCCCAGGTGAGTTCCCCTGCCCTCTGAGACCAAGGGTGGGGGGCACGCCTCGGCCTCTTCTGTTCCTTGAGCCTAACCCCACCCCCCACAAACCCAGGGCCTTTTCCAGCACAGTTGGTCCTGAGCATTGGCCCTGCCCACCACCCAAACATCACCCTTGCATAGGCCCTGCTCGCCACAGCCAAGGCCTCACACCCCCTGCCTTTTTTTTTTCTTATCTCTCCTCCACTTTTTTACTATTGTGGTACTGATGCATCTTCTGGTTGTTGATTCATCTTTATTTTTATTTTTACATTCATTCTAACATATATGTTAGTTTCCTAGTCTAATTTTATTTTTTACTTTGTTATTGTTCCCCCTTTTTTTTTCTTGCTGCCCCACACGGCTTGTGGGATGTTGATTCGTGAGCCTGGGGTCAGGGGGAAGCTCCTGCAGTGGGAGCTCCAAGTCTGACCCACTGGACTAACAGAGAACCTCAGACCCCAGGGAATATTATCAGATTGAGGTCTCACAGAGTTCCTCAACTCAGCACCAAGACCCAGCTCTGCCCAATAGCCTACAAACTCCAGTGTTGGAAGCCTCAGGACAAACAACCAGTAAAACAGGAACACAATCCCACTCATAAAAATTAAAAACTAATGAAACGGCAAAAAAATATGTCACAGATGAAGAAACAAGGTAAAAACCTGCAAGACCAAATAAATGAAGAGGAAACAGACAATCTACATGAAAAGGAATTGAGAGTAATGACAGTAAAGATAATCCAGAATCTCAGAAATACACTGGAAGCACAGATAGACAAGAAATGTCTAACAAAGATCTAGAAGAACTAAAGAACAAACAAACAGCGATGAACAAGACAGTAACTGAAATGAAAAATACAGTACAAGGAATCAATAACAGAATAACGGAGGCAGAAGAACGAATAAGTGAGCTGGAAGACAAAAGGGTGGAAATAACTGCCGAGGAGCAGAATAAACAATAAAAGAATGAATAGAATTGAAGACATCTCAGAAACCTCTAGGACAACACTAAACACACCCACATTCGAATTATAGGGGTCCCAGAAGAAGAAGAGAAAAAGAAAGGGTCTGAGAAACGATTTGAAGAGATTATAGTGGAAATTTTCTCCAACATGGGAAAGGAAATGATCACCCAAGTCCAGGAAGTATAGAGAGTCCCATACAGGATAAACCCTAGGAAAAACACACCAAGACACATTTAATCAAAATAACGAAAATTAAATTCAAAGAAAAAAATATTAAAGGCAGCAAGGGAAAAACAAAAAGTCATATACAAAGGAATCCCCATAAGGTTACCAGCTGACTTCTCAGTGGAAACTCTGCAGGCCAGAAGGGAGTGACAGGATATACTTAAAGTGATGAAAGAAAGAAACCTACAACCAAGATTACTCTACCCAGCAAGGGTCTCATTCAGATTCAATGGAGAAGTCAGAAGCCTTTCAGACAAACAAAAGCTAAGAGAATTCAGCACCACCAAACCAGCTTTACAACAATTGCTAAAGAAAACTCTCTAAGCAGGAAACACAAGAGAAGAAAAAGACCCACAAAAACAAACCAAAAACAATTAAGAAAATGGTAATAGGAACATATATATCGATAATAATCTTGAATGTAAATGGATTAAATGTCCCAATGAAAAGACACAGCAAAGCTTAAGGGATACAAAAACAAGACCCATATATATGCTGTCGACAAGAGACCCACTTCACACCTAGGGACACATACAGACTGAAAGTGAGGGGATGGAAAAAGATATTCCATGCAAATGGAAATGAAAAGAAAGCTGCAGTAGCAATACTCATATCAGATAAAATACACTTTAAAATAAAGACTGGGGGCTTCCCTCATGGCGCAGTGGTTAAGAATCTGCCTGCCAATTCAGGGGACATGAGTTCAAGCCCTGGTCTGGGAAGATCCCACATGCCACGGAGCAACTAAGCCTGTGTGCCACAACTAGTGAGCCTGTGCTCTAGAGCCCACGATCCACAACTACTGAAGCCCGTGAGCCTACAACCTGTGCTCTGCACCAAGAGAAGCCACCACAATGAGAAGCTCACACACTGCAATGAAGAGTAGCCCCCACTCGCTGCAACTAGAGAAAGCCCGCGCTCAGAAACAAAGACCTGATGCAGCCAAAAATAAATAAATTTAAGTAAATAAAATAAAGACTGTAACAAGAGATAAGGAGGGACACTACATAATGATCAAAAGATCAATCCAAGAAGAGGATATAACAATTATAAATGTTTATGCACCCAACATAGGACCACCTCAATACATAAGGCAAATGCTAACAACCATGAAAGGAGAAATCAACAGTAACACAAAAATAGTAAGGGACTTTAACACCCTACTTACTCCAATGGACAGATCATCCAGACAGAAAATAAATAAGGAAACAGAAGCTTTAAATGATGCAAAACACCAGACAGGTCTAACTGATATTTATAGAACATTCCACCGAAAACTGGCAAAATACACTTTCTTCTCAAGTGCACATGAACATTCTCCAGGATAGATCACATCTGCTTCACAATTCAAACCTTGGAAAATTTAAGAAAACTGAAATCATATCAAGCATCTTTTCTGACCACAATGCTATGAGTTTGGAAATCAAATACAGGAAAATAACTGTAAAAAACACACATACATGGAAGATAAACACTGCACTACTAAATAACCAAGAGATCACTGCAGAAATCAAAGAAGAATTAAATACATACATAGAAACAAATGACAATGAAAACACGACAACGAAAATCCTATGGGACACAGCAAAAGCAGTTCTAAGAGGGAACTTTATAGCAATTCAATCTCACCTCGGGAAACAAGAAAAATATCAAATAAACAATCTAACCCTACACTTAAAACAACTAGAGAAAGAAAAACAAAGAAAACCCAAAGTTAGTAGAAGGAGAGAAATCATAAAGATCAGAGCAGAAGTAAATGAAATAGAAATGAAGAAAACAATAGCAAAGATCAATAAAACTAAACACTGGTTCTTTGCGAAGATAAACAAAATTGATAAACCCTTAGCCAGACTCATCAAGAAAAAAAGGGAAATGATGCAAATCAATAAAATTAGAAGTGAAAAAGGAGAAATCATAACTGACACTGCAGAAATATAAAAGATTACAAGAGACTACTACAAACAACTATAGGCCAATAAAATGGACAACCACAAAAAATGGACCAATTCTTGGAAAGGTACAATTTTCCAAGACTGAACCAGGAAGAATTAGAAAATATGAACACACCAATCACGAGTAATGAAATTAAAACCGTGATTAAAAATCTTCCAACAAAAGTCCAGGAGCAGATGGCTTCACAGTCAAATTCTATCAAACATTTAGAGAAGAGCTAACACCGATACTTCTCAAAGTCTTCCAAAAAATTGCAAAGTGAGAAAAACTCCCAAATTCATTCTATGAAGCCACCGTTACCCTGATAACAAAACCAGAAAAAGATATCCCAAAAAAAGAAAATTATAGACCAATATCACTGATGAACATAGATGCAAAAATCCTGAACAAAATACTAGCAAAGAGAACCAACAGCACATTAAAAGGATCAGGCACCATGATCAAGTGGGATTTCTGCCAGGGATGCAAAGATTCTTCAATATACGCAAATCAATCAGTGTGATACACATTAACAAATTAAGGAATAAAAACCATATGATGATCTCAACAGATGCAGAAAAAGCTTTTGATAAAATTGAACACTGATTTATGATAAAACTCTCCAGAAAATGGGCATAGAGGGAACCTAACAACATAATAAAGGCTATATATGACAAATCCACATTAGGCATCATACTCAATGGTGAAAAACTAAAGCATTTCCACTAAGATCAGGAACAAGACAAGGATGTCCACTCTCACCACTCTTATTCAATATAGTTTTGGAAGTCCTAGCCATGGCAATCAGAGAAGAAACAGAAAGAAAAGGAATACAAATTGGAAAAGAAGAAGTAAAACTGTCACTATCTGCCAATGACATGATACTATACATAGAAAATCATAAACATGCCACCAGAAAACTACTAGAACTAATCAGTGAATTTGGTAAGGTTGCAGGATACAAAGTTAATGCACAGAAATCTCTGGCATTGCTATACACCAACAATGAAAAATCAGAAAGAGAAATAAGGAAACACTCCCATTTACCACTGCAACAAAAAGAATAAAATACCTAGGAATAAACCTGCCTAAGGCAGCAAAAGACTTGTACTCTGAAAACTATACAACACTGATGAAAGAAATCAAATATGACACAAACAGATGGAGAAATATACCATGAATCAGAACAAAAAATCTTACAATTCGTATGGAAACAAAAAAGACCCCAAATAGCCAAAGCAATCTTGAACGGAGTTGAAGGAATCAGGCTCCCCAACTTCAAACGATACTACAAAGCTACAGTAATCAAAACAGTATGGTACTGGCACAAAAACAGAAATATAGATCAATGGTACAGGATAGAAGGCCCAGAGATAAACCCATGCACATACGGGCATGTAATTTATGACAAAGGAGGCAAGAACATACAATGGAGAAAAGACAGAGTCTTCAATAAGTGGTGCTGGGAAAACTGGACAGCTACATGGAAAAGAATGAAAGTAGAATGCTACTTAACACCATACACAAAAATAAACTCCAAATGGATTAAAGACTTAAATATAAGACCAGACACTATAAAACTTTTAGATGAAAACATAGTAAAAACACTCTTTGACATAAACCACAGCAAGTTCTTTTTTGACCCACCTCCTAGAGTAACAGAAATAAAAACAAAAATAAACAAATGTGACTTAATTAAACTTAAAAGCTTTTGCACAGCAAAGGAAACCATAAACAAGACAAAAAGACAACCCTCAGAATGGGAGAAAATATTTCCAAATGAAACAACAGACAAAGGATTAATCTCCAAAATATACAAACAGCTCATTGAGCTCAGTATCAAAAAAACAATCTAGTTAGAAAATGGCCAGAAGACATAAATAGACATTTCACCAAGGAAGACATACAGATGGCCAAGAGGCACATGAAAAGATGCTCAACATTACTAATTATTAGAGAAATGCAAACAAAACTACAATGAGGTATCACCTCACGCCAGTCATAATGTCAAAAAAGCTAGAAACAATAAATACTGGAAAGGGTGTGGTGAAAAGGGAACCCTCCTACACTGTAGGTGGGAATGTAAATTGATATAATCACTATGGAAAACAGTATGGAAGTTCCTTATAAAACTAAAAATAGAACTACCATATGACCCAGCAATCCCATTACTGGACATATACCCTGAGAAAACCATAATTCAAAAAGAGACATGCACCACAATGTTCTCTGCAGCACTGTTTACAATAGCCAGGACATTGAAGCAACCTAACTACCCATTGAAAGATGAATGGATAAAGAAGATGTGGCACATATATACAATGAACTATTACTCAGTCATAAAAAGAAATGAAATTGAGTTATTTGTAGTGAGGTGGATGGACCTAGAGTCTGTCATATAGAGTGAAGTAAGGCAGAAAGAGAAAAACAAATACTGTATGCTAACACATATATATGGAATCTAAAAAAATAAAAAAAAGGTACTGATGAACCTAGTTGCAGGACAGGAATAAAGAGGTAGACATAGAGAATGGACTTGATGACATGTGGTGGGGCGGCAAAGCCTGGGCGAAGTGAGAGTAGCATCGACGTATATACACTACTAAATGTAAAATAGTTGGCTGGTGGGAAGCAGCAGCATAGCACAGGAAGATCAGCGCAGTGCTTTGTGATGACCTAGAGGGGTCAGATAGGGACGATGGGAGGGAGGCTCAAGATGGAAGGGATATGGGGACATGTGTATGCATATGGCTGATTCGCTTTGTGGTGCAACAGAAACTAACACAGTATTGTGAAGCAATTATACTCCAATAAAGATGTATTAAATAAATAAATAAATACTAGAAATAGAACTACCATATGACCCAGCAATGCTACTCATGGGTATATATCCAAAAAAGATAAAAACATTAATTTGAAAAGATACATGCACCCCAATGTTCATAGCAGCATTTTTTATAATTCCCAGGATATGGAAGCAACCTGTGTCCATCAACAGATGAATGGATAAAGAAAATGTGATATATATATATATATATCCACACATACATAAACATACACACACACACACACACACACACACACACACACACAATGGAATGCTACTCAGCCATAAAAAAGCATGAAATTTTGCCATTTGCAGCAACCTGGAAGGCATTATGCTAAGTGAAATAAGTCAGACAGAGAAAGACAAATGCTGTATGATATCACTTATATTGAATTTAAAAATACAACAAACTAGTGACTATAACAAAAAAGAAGCAGCCTCACAGATATAGAGAACAAATTAGTGGTTACCAGTGGGAGGGGGGCAACACAAACAAACTCCATTATAGGGGTGGGAGAGTGGGAAGCACAAACTATTAGGTGTAAGGTAGGTTCAAGGATGTACTGTACAACACAGGGATTATAGCCAATATGTTTTAATAATTGTAAATGGAAAGTATCCTTTAAAAATTTTATAAATTGGACTTCCCTGGTGGCACAGTGGTTGAGAGTCCACCTGCTGATGCAGGGGACACGGGTTCGTGCCCCAGTCCAGGAAGATCCCACATGCCACGGAGAGGCTGGGCCTGTGGGCCATGGCCCTGAGCCTGCACGTCTGGAGCCTGTGCTCCACAACAGGAGAGGCCACAACAGTGAGAGGCCCGCGTACCGCCAAAAAAAAAAAAGTATAAATTTGTTTAAATTTTAAACATTACATTTTCTAAAAAGAAAAAAATAAGAACTAAACATGGTTACTGCCCTCATATGAACATACTTTCTAATAGTGGAATGCACTTAAACAAATGAATTATAATATGCTATTCCAGGTATAGGAAGAATGGTATTCCTCCGAAAGGGTTATCTAAGGAGGCTTTACAAAGGAGGTGACATTTGAGTAGAAGCTTGAAGAATATGCAGGAGCTTTTCAGGTACAGCTACAGATAAATTCACCAGAGGCAATAAGGCTGATCTAATTCTACAAAATCATAATCATAAACAAGATTTGAGCTGAGACGGGAGAAAGTCAGTGAATCAACTTCTCTCCAAGAAATAGTGAAACAAGAAAGAGCCAAATCTGACTACATGTTGGATTTGTTCCTTTTACTTTAACCTGTGCTTCCCATTGCTTTTGTTCACTAAAAGGATACTGTCTATACATAATGGCCTGCCTTGGGGAACCCTGTCCCTCTGCCTGAATGTTAAACCAATGTCCTTCATTCAGGGAAGCATCCTGACCCTGTCCACCTGTGGATGGCTGCAAGAAAGAAGAAATTAAATCATCCTCAACCCAAGGCTGGCCATTCCAGCAGACATTTGCAAATCTTACGGCCTTTTTACTTTACTTCTTCACCTCCTCCCCATCTCTGTTCTATAAAAGAAACTGGCATCCAAACCCTGATAAGATGATTTTTTGGAGACTTTGGTCTGTCATCTTTTCGGTCTGCCAACTTTCCAAATAAAGTCGTATTCCTTGCCTCAACACCTCGTCTCCGATTTATTGGCCTGTTGTGCAGCAAGCAGAGAGAGCTTCACTCGGTAACAAAAGAAAAGAGGACTAACATTTAGTGGCTATCTACAGTCTATCAATCACTATACTTAGAAATTATATCATTTCACCCTCTAAACAACTCTATGGAATAGCACTTATTCCCATGTTTGAGATTTCTAAAACAGTTCAGCTCAAAGAGGTTAAATGGATGCCCAAGATCTCATAGATAGAAAATGACAGCTGATTTTGAGTCCCACAACCTATGCTTTTAGAAAACACCCAACTCACCCTTCTAGCTTTTAGCAAATTTTTACTTTAAAAGATAGCCACAAAATTCTATGTCCTCCTTTTCTTTCCATTTTTGAGCACACTGCTGACAAACACCTAACATAATTATAACACTGAAAGATTAGCAGGACATTACTCATAAGGCAAACTGCTAGTTTCAAGAGACAGCCAGGCCCCTGAAGGCATAATAACTGGAGTAGCAATCATGAAGACAGGATTCCAAATTTAGATAAGACATAATTTCCAACATATGCATTAGAAAGTCTCTTACACTCTCTGGGTCTCAGTTGCCCTGCCTACAAAATATGAAGACTGAACCAGATGATGATTGGCGATCACAATGATGCTGCTGCTGATGATGATACCATATTTCATCAGTTCTAAGACATAGCTTTATATTTTAAAATCTCTAAAATCAAGGTACACCTTACTATCAACGTTATGTCATATGTTAATTGACATTTTTCCTTTCTTAGTGGTACATAAAATTACAGGAAATTGTGGGAGGAGTCAAGATGGAGGAATAGGAGGACACGGAGTTCGCCTCTCGTCACAGGTACATCAAGAATACATCTACAGGGCTTCCCTGGTGGCGCAGTGATTGAGAGTCTGCCTGCCGATGCAGGGGACACGGGTTCGTGCCCCGGTCCGGGAGGATCCCACGTGCCGCGGAGCGGCTGGGCCCGTGAGCCATGGCTACTGAGCCTGCACGTCCGGAGCCTGTGCTCTGCAACGGGAGAGGCCACAACAGTGAGAGGCCCGCATAACACCAAAAAAAAAAAAAAAAAAAAAAAAGAATACATCTACAAATGTAACAATACTCACAGACAGAGCACCAACTGAACACTAGCAGAGGACCCTGGACACCTAACAGGACAAGAAAAATCCCCACACGACTGGGAAAGATGTGAAAGAGATAAAGAAAAGAGGAAACGGGATGGGACAAGCCAAGACCCCTGGAGTGTAGCTGAAGCAGACAGGAGGTTCCCACAAACAGAAAAGCCCCTAACAGCAGGGAGATCAGCTGGGACAGAGAAGGACCTTCAGAGGATCAGAGGGCAATGCAGCAACTGGTTTGTGAAAGGCAGGACAGAGTAAGACCTATGCTCATGGTCCATTCCACAGCCCTGTGCACCCCAGGCTGAGTTGTCTATCTCCTGGTGCAGAGGGGAGCTGGGTGCTGGAAACTGGGGTTTGGAGAGTAGACCCAGGGAGGGGAAACCTGTTGGCTGTGAAGAGATAGCCTGAAGGGATGGGACTAAAGAGCTCCACAATGGATAAAGTCTGCAGAAGAAGCCCAGACCACTGTAGAAACAGAGCACCATTGTTCAGTGGCATGCAAGGGGCTGGGCCACCACTGCAATCCCCTTTCCCACCCGCCGGCCCCTGCCTCCACAGGCACTAGCAGCAGTGTCTGCCTAAGCAGGTCATCCACCCCTCAAGGCAAAGCCTCCTCTACCTGGAGGCCCGAGCACCACCCACACCAAAGCCGCCTCTGGCTGCGCGGGTCCCAGCAGGTCTGACTGCTACCCCTGCAAAAGCCTCCTCAGGCTACGCTGGTCCTGGCAGCCCAAGCTTTGCCACCGCAAAAGCCTCCACATGCCATGCAGATCCCAGCGGCCATGCCCGTTGACACCTCTGCCCCTGCCAGCCTGTGTGGACATTTGTGCTCTGGGGCAGCATCAGGAGCAGATGCTGGTGGGAAGAACACACACAGAGGTGGGGCTGAAACCACAGCTGAGCCCCAGGGGCTGAGCAAATAAGGAAGAAGAGCTGATAACATCATTAATCATTAGAGAAATGCAAATCAAAACTACAATGAGATATCATCTCACACCAGTCAGAATGGCCATCATCAAAAAATCTAGAAACAGGGCTTCCCTGGTGGCGCAGTGGTTGAGAGTCCACCTGCCAATGTAGGGGACACGGGTTCGTGCCCCGGTCCAGGAAGATCCCACATGCCGCAGAGCGGCTGGGCCCGTGAGCCATGGCCACTGAGCCTGCGCGTCCGGAGCCTGTGCTCTGCAACGGGAGAGGCCACAACAGTGAGAGGCCCGTGTACCGCAAAAAAAAAAAAAAATCTAGAAACAATAAATGCTGGAGAGGGTGTGGAGAAAAGGAACACTCTTGCACTGCTGGTAGGAATGTGAATTGGTACAGCCACTATGGAGAACAGTATGGAGGTTCCTTAAAAAACTACAAACAGAACTACCATATGACCCAGCAGTCCCACTACTGGGTGAATACCCTGAGAAAACCATAATTCAAAAAGAGTCATGTACCAAAATGTTCATTGCAGCTCTATTTACAATAGCCAGGAGATGGAAACAACCTAAGTGTCCATCATCGGATGAATGGATAAAGAAGATGTGGCACATATATACAATGGAATATTACTCAGCCATAAAAAGAAACAAAATTGAGCTATTTGTAATGAGGTGGATGGACCTACAGTCTGTCATACAGAGTGAAGTAAGTCAGAAAGAGAAAGACAAATACCGTATGCTAACACATATATATGGAATTTAAGAAAAAAATGTCATGAAGAACCTAGGTGTAAGACAGGAATAAAGACACAGACCTACTGGAGAATGGAGTTGAGGATATGGAGAGGGGGAAGGGTAAGCTGTGACAAAGCAAGAGAAAGGCATGGACATATATACACTACCAAACATAAGGTAGATAGCTAGTGGGAAGCAGCCGCATAGCACAGGGAGATCAGCTCGGTGCTTTGTGACCACCTAGAGGGGTGGGATAGGGAGGGTGGGAGGGCGGGAGACGCAAGAGGGAAGACATATGGGAACATATGTATATGTATAACTGATTCACTTTGTTATAAAGCAGAAACTAACACACCATTGTAAAGCAATTATACTCCAATAAAGATGTAAAAAAAAAAAGGAAGAAAAGCTGAAATTTCTCCTCGCGGCTATGCAAACTGTGGAGTTACACCTCTAATGACGGCTTCCTAAATTCAGTGCCTGCAGAACATCTGAATGGAAAACAAGTGCTCTTGCAGCTGAGATGGGTCTGCTTTAGAAGGTGTGGATTTGTGGGCACATACAAGAGTCAGGGCAGGCCAGAGTCTGAGGCACCTCCGTAGCTCCCACAGGGCGACCAGGTGCATGACTACTGCAACTGACCTCAGTGGAACTGCACTCGTGGCCTGGTAAAAACAACATCTGAGAGCCACCAGGGCCATTTGCCGCCATATCCACAGTTATGGTGGGAGCAAGAGCAGTGCCAACAACAGTGTACTTTGTGAGCCTGCACAATGGGTGAAATGGGACACAACAGAGCAAACTCACATGTGAACAGCCCCAGAGGAGGAATACTCAGAGTCTTCTCTCCTAGTGGGAGTGCTCCAATCCAAACTACCTGGCACTGCAGATCAGAAATATCACTAAGAAATAAATTTCAGGGCCACTACTTCAACAACTAGGGAGCACACCATGCCCCTGAGAGGGAACTGACAACCACAGAGCAAAGAGGAGATCCCGCCCAATATCTACCTCACCCACCAGGGGGCAGACACCAGAAGGAAGAGGAGCTACAATCCTGCAGCCTGCAGAAAGCAGACCACAAACAAAATAAGTGAGACAAAATGGGATGACAGAGAAATCCGCTGCAGACGGAGGAGCAAGATAAAAAACTATAAGAATGAATAAATGAAGAGGAGATAGGCAATCTATGTGAAAAAGAATTCAGAATACTGATAGTAAAGATGATCCAAGATCTTGGAAAAAGAATGGAGGCACGGATTGAGAAGATGCAAGAGATGTTTAACAAAGACCTAGAAGAACTAAAGAACAAACAAACAAAGATGAAGAATACAATAACTGAAATGAAAAATACTCTAGAAGGAATCAGTAACAGAATAACCGAGGCAGACAAATGGATAAGAGAGCTGGAAGACAGAATGGTGGAAATCACTGCCATGGAAAAGAATAAAGAAAAAACAATGAAAACAAATAAGGACAGTCTCAGAGACCTCTGGGACAACGTTAAAGGCACCAACATTCAAATTATACGGGTCCCAGAAAAAGAAGAGAAAGGGCAATAAAAAATATTTCAAGAGAATAATAGCTAAAAACTTCCCTAACATGGGAAAGGAAACAGTTACCCAAGTCCAGGAAGTACAGAGAGTCCCATACAGTATAAACCCAAGGAGGAACATGCCGAAACACATATTAATCAAACTAACAAAAATTAAACACACAGAAAAAAATTTAAAAGCAACATGGGAAGAGCAAAATATAACATACAAGGGAATCCCCATAAGGTTATCAGCTAATTTGTCAGCAGAAACTCTTTAGGCCAGAAGGGAGTGGCAGAATATATTTAAAGTAATCAAAGGGAAAAAAACTACAACCAAGAATACTCTATCCAGCAGGGCTTTCATTCAGATTTGACGGAGTCATCAAAAGTTTTACAGACAATAAAGCTAAGAGAATTTGGCACCACCAAACCATCTTTAAAACAAAGGCTAAAGGAACTTCTCTAGGGGGAAAACATAAGAAAAGAGAACAAAAGAGGAAGGGAAGAAAAAAGACCTACAAAAACAAACCCAAAACAATTAAGAAAATGCCAATAGGAACATACATATTGATGATTACATTAAATGTAAATGGATTAAATGCTCCAAATATTAATCCATGGAAAAAGATATTCCATGCAAATGGAAATCAAAAGAAAGCTGGAGTAGCAATACTCATATCAGATAAAATAGACTATAGACTGTTACAAGAAACAAGGAAGGTTACTACATAGTGATCAAGGGATCAATCCAAGAAGATGATATAACAGTTGTAAATATATATGCACCCAATACAGGAACATCTCAATACATAAGGCAAATGCTAACAGCCATAAAAGCAGAAATCAACAGTACTACAAAAATAGTGGTGGACTTTAACACACTCCATGTACACCAATGGATGGATCATCCAGACAGAAAATCAATAAGGAAACACAAGCCTTAAAGGACACATTAGACCAAATAAACTTAATTGATATTTATAGGGCATTCCATCTGAAAGGAGCAGAAAAAAATTTCTTCTCAAGTGCACAGAGAACATTCTCCAGGATACAAGACTCTTTGGTCACAAATTAGGCATCGATAAACTTAAGAAAATTGAAATCATATCAAGCATCTTTTCTGACCAACATGGTTTGAGATTAGAAATCAATTACAGGAAAAAAAACTGTAAAAAACAAAAACACATGCAGGGTAAACAATATGTTATTAAATGACCAATGGGTCACTGAAGAAAGCAAAGAGCAAATCAAAAAATACCTAGAAACAAAACTACGATGACAAAAACCTATGGGATGCAGCAAAAGCAGTTCTAAGAGGTAATTTTATAGCAATACAATGCTACCTCAAGAAACAAGAAAAATCTTAAATAAAAAAACTAACCTTACACCTAAAGCAACTAAAGAAAGAACAACAAATAAAACCCAATGTTAGTAGAAGGAAATAAATCATAAAGATCAGAGCAGAAATCAGTGAAATAGAAACGAAGAAAACAATAGCAAAGATCAATAAAACTAAAATCTGGTTCTTTAAGAAGATAAGCAAAATTGGTAAGCCTTTAGCCAGACGCATCAAGAAAAAAAAAAAGGGAAAGGATGCAAATCAATAAAATTCGAAATGAAAAAGAAGTAACAACTGACAGAGCAGAAAAACAAAGGATCATGAGAGACTACTACAAGCAACTATATGCCAATAAAATGGACAACCTGGAAGAAATGGACAAATTCTTAGAAAGGTAAAATCTTCCAAGACTGAACCAGGAAGAAATAGAAAATATAAACAGACCAGTCAAGTAATAAAATAGAAACAGTGATTAAAACTCTTCCAACAAACAAAAGCCCAGGAAAAGATGGCTTCACATGTGAATTCTATCAAACATTTACAGAAGAGCTAACAACTCCCCTTCTCAAACTCTTCCAAAAAATTGCAAAGGGAGGAGCACTCCCAAGTTCATTCTATGAGGCCAACATCACCCTAAATACAAAAACCAGACAAAGATATCACAAAAAAACAAAATTACAGACCAATATCACAGATGAATATAGATGCAAAAATCTTAGACAAAATACTAGGAAACAGAATCCAACAACACATTAAAAGGATCATACACCATGATCAAGTGGGATTTATTCCAGGGATGCAAGGATTCTTCAATATACACAAATCAATCAATGTGATACATCAAATAGAAGAATAAAAACCATATGATCACCTCAATAGGTGCAAAAAAAGCTTTGGACAAAATTCAACACTTATGTAGGATAAAAACTCTACAGAAAGTGGGCATAGAAGGGAACCTACCTCAAATTTATAAAGGCCATATATGATAAACCCACAGCAAACATCATTCTCAATGGTGAAAAACTGAAAGCATTTCCTCTAAGATTAGGAATAAGACAAGGATGTCCACTCTCACCACTTTTATTCAACATAGAATAAGAAGTCCTAGCCACGGCAATGAGAGAAGAAAAAGAAATAAAAGGAATGCAAATTAGAAAAGAAAAAATATAACTGTCACTGTTTGCAGGTGACATTATACTATACATATAAAATCCTAAAGATGCTACAGAAAAATACTAAAGCTAATCAATCAGTTTATAAAGTTGCAGGATACAAAATTAATGCACAGAAATCTCTTGCATTCCTATACACGAACAATGAAAGATCAGAAAGTGAAATTAAGGAAACAATCCCATTCACCATTGCAATGAAAAGAATAAAATACCTAGGAATAAACCTACCTAAGGAGACAAAAGAGCTGTACTCAGAAAACTATAGGATACTGATGAAAGAAATCAAAGATGACACCAACAGTTGGAGAGACATAGCACATTCTTGTATTGGGAGAATCAATATTGCAAAAATGGCTATACTACCAAAGCAATCTACAGATTCAATGCAATCCCTATCAAATGAGAACAAAATTTTACAATTTTCATGGAAACACAAAAGACCCCAAAGAGCCAAAGCAATCTTGAGAAAGAAAAATGAAGCTGTGAAAAACAGGCTCCCTGATTTCACACTACACTACAAAGCTACAGTAATCAAGACAGCATGGTACCAGCACAAAAACAGAAATGTAGATCAATGGAACAGGATACAAAGCCCAGAGATAAACCCACACACCTATGCTTACTTAATCTTTGAAAAGGAGGCAAGAATATACAATGGAGAAAAGACAGTCCTTCAATAAGTGGTGCTGGAAAAACTGAACAGCTACATGTAAGAAAAAGGAAACTATAACACCATACACAAAAAATAAACTCAAAATGCAAAGACCTAAATGTAAGGCCAGACATTATAAAACTCTTAGAGGAAAATATAGGCAGAACACTCTGACATAAATCACGCAGCAAGATCTTTTTTGACCCACCTCCTAGAGTAATAAAAACAAAAATAAACAAATGGGACCTAATGAAACTTAAAAGCCTTTGCACAGCAAAGGAAACCATAAACAAGACGAAAAGACAACCCTCAGAGTGGCAAAAAATATTTGCAAACGAAGCAACTGACAAGGGGTTAATCTCCAAAATATACAAACAGCTCATGCAGCTCAATACTAGAAAAACAAACAATGGGCAGAAGACCTAAATAAACATTTCTCCAAAAAGACATTCAGATGGCCAACAAACACAAGGAAAGATGCTCAACATCACTAATTATAAGAGAAATGCAAATCAAAACTACAATGAGGTATCACCTCACACCGGTCACAATGACCACCATCAAAAAATATACAAACAATAAATGCTGGAGAGGATGTGTAGTAAAGGGAAACCTCTTACACTGTGGGTGGGAATGTAAACTGATACAGCCACTATGGAGAACAGTATCGAAGTTCCTTAAAAAACTAAAATAGACCTACCATATGACCCAGCAATGCCACTTGTGGGCATATACCCAGAGAAAACCATAATTCAAAAAGATACATGCACCCCAATGTTCATTGCAGCACTATTTACAATAGATAGGACATGGCAGCAACCTAATTGTCCATCAAAAGAAGAATGGATAAAGAAGATGTGGTACATATATACAATTGAATATTACTTGGCCATAAAAAGGAACAAAATTGGGTCACTTGTAGAGTCATGGATGGACCTAGAGTCTGTTATACAGAGTGAAGTAAGAAAGAGAAAAACAAATATCGTATATTAACGCACATCTGTGAAATCTAGAAAAATGCTATAGATGAACTTATTTGTAAAGCAGAAATAGAGACACAGACATAGAGAACAAACATATGGCTACCAAGGGGGGAAGGCTACCAGGGGTGGGATGGATTGGTAGACTGGGATTGTTATATATACCCTATCGATACTATGTGTAAAATAGGTAACTAATGAGAACAGATTCTATAGCACAGGGAACTCTACTCAATCCTCTATGGTGACCTTAATGGGAAGGAAATCCAAGGAAGAGGGGATATCTGTATATGTGAGGCTGATTCACTTTGCTGTACAGCAGAAACTAACAAATCATTGTAAAGCAACTATACTCCAGTAAAACTAAAAGATCAACACCCATTTATGTAAAAACTCTCCAGAAAGTGGGCTTAGAAGAAAGCTACCTCAACATAATAAAGGCCATATATGGCTAAACGTACAGCTAACATCATACTCACTGGTGTCAATGGTGAAAAGCTGAAAGCATTTCCTCTAAGATAATAAACAAGACAAGGATGTACACTCTTACCACTTTTATTCAACATAGTTTTAGAAGTCCTAGCCATGGCTATCAGAAAAGAAAATGAAATAAAAGGAATCCAAATTGGAAGAGAAGAAGTAAAACTGTCATTGATTGCAGGTGACATGATACTATACATAGAAAATCCTAAAGATGCCACCAGAAAACTACTAGAGCTCATCAGTGAATTTGCTAGAGTTGCAGGATACAAAATTAATACACAGAACTCTCCTGCATTCCTATATGCTAACAATGAAAGATCAGAAAGAGAGATTAAGGGAAGAGAGCTTCCATATATGTGGAATCTAGAAAAATGGTACAGATGAACCGGTTTGCAAGGGAGAAATAGAGATACAGATGTAGAGGACAAACATGTGGACACCAAAGGGGGAAACTGGGGGGCGGGGGGGGTTTGGATGAATTGGGAGATTGGGATTGACATATATACACTAATATGTATAAAATAGATAACTAATAAAAACCTGCTATATAGGGCTTCCCTGGTGGTGCAGTGGTTGAGAGTCCGCCTGCCGATGCAGGGTACATGGGTTCATGCCCCGGTCCGGGAAGATTCCACATGCCGCGGAGCGGCTGGGCCCGTGAGCCATGGCCGCTGAGCCTGCACTTCCGGAGCCTGTGCTCCGCAACGGGAGAGGTCACAGCAGTGAGAGGCCCGCATAGCGCAAAAAAAAACCAAACAAACAAAAAAAAACTGCTATATAAAAATAAGAAAATTAGGATATTTAAAAGCGACTGTGTATATGAGGAATTTAAGAAACCACATGCGTGCCCAGGGTAAGATGCATACTCAGAAAAAAACTGAGACGACCATAAGCTTTCACCTTGGACCAATCCCTAGTCTCAGTGGAAGCCTCCCTAACCATTGAAGGATGATCCAGGCACAGAAACAATCTGGAAAAACTTGGAGAGATGTTTGTTTATTTGTTTTTACCTCCTGCAGACAAGAAAATCTGTATCAAAATTCTAGCTGAATATAAGCTAAGAAACAGAGACTTCGGTGACCCCTCGGGCGAAGGACAAAGGATATAGTCTTTGCCAAAGTAGTAATAAAACTGGAAAGAGAAAATTTTGTGGAAGGGAGAGAAACTTATTTCCAGAGATACTGCCTTATAATATTCAAACATTCAGTTTACAACAACAACAAAAACATCTTAGGGAACACAAAGAAACATAAAAGTATTGCCCATTTAAAGGAACAAAATTAACCAACAGAAACTGTCTCTAAGGATATCCACATATCAGATTTACCGGACAGAGACTTCAAAACAACAACTGTCTTAAATATGCTAAAGGAAAACATACAGAACTAAGGAAAATCAGGAGTATGATGTATGAACAAAATGAGAATACATTAAAGATATAGAAATTAAAGCATGAACAGAGTCTAAGAGATGTGTGGGACATGATCAAGCAGAGGAGAATATGCATTATGGGACTGCCAGAAGGTAAAGAGAGAAAAGCACAGAAAGAATATTTAAATAAATAATAGCCAAAAACACGGCAAATTTGATCAAAGACATAAATCTGTACATCCAAGAAGCTCAACAAACTCCAAGAAGGATAAACTCAAAGAGATTCACAGTGAGATACATTGTAATCAAACTTCCAAAAGCCAAAAATATAGAGAGAATCTTGATAGCAGCAAAAGAGAATTGACTGGTCATGTAGAAAGGATCCTCATTATGATTAACATCCAATTTCCCATCAGAAACCAGGGAGGTCAGAAGACAGTGGGATGACACAAAATATTAAAACAAAAAGAAAACTGTCAACCAAGAATTCTACATTCATCAAAGCTACCTTTCAAAACTGATGGAGAAAATAAAACATTCCCAGATAAACAAAAGGTGAGGGAGTTCATCACCACTATACCTCCTCTGTAAGAAATGCCAAAGGGAGTCCTGTAGGACAGCAGTCCCCAACCTTTTTGGTACCAGGGACTGGTTTCCTGGAAGACAATTTTTCCACCGACGGGGGCTGGGGGGAGGCAGGGGGATGGTTCAGGCAGTAATGCGAGCGATGGGGAGTGATGGGGAGCAGCTTGCTTGCCTGCTGCTCACCTTTTGCTGCACAGCCCAGTTCCTAAGAGGCCGCAGACCAGTACCGGTCCATGGCCCAAGGGTTAGGGACCCCTGCTTTAGGATGAAATAAAAGGACACTAGACAATAACTCAAAATCATTTGAAGATATAAAGATCTCCTGTAAAGGTAACTATATGAAAATAAAAAAGCTACAATTATGGTATTTTTGATTTGTAACTCCACCTTTTTATGACCTATGTAATTTAAAAGACAAATGCATAAAAATAATTATAAATTTATGTTATTGGATACACAGTGTATACAGATGTAATATGTAACAACAGCAATACACAGAGGAGGAACAGAACTTTAAAGCAGAAATTTGTATGCTACTAGAGTTAAGGTGGTATAAATTCAAGCTTGTTTGTTATAAATTAAGGACGTTCAATGTAATTCCCATGGTATCCACAAATAAAATATGTAACAAATATACATAAAAGGAAATGAGACAGTAATAAAAATGGTTCACTACAAAAAATCTAAACACAAAAGAAGACAACTAAACACAAAAGAAGGCAGTAATGGAGACAATGAGGGACAAAAACGTGTAAGACGTACAGAAAATAAATATCAAAATGGCAGAAGTTAAGTCCTTACCTATCAATAATTACTCAAGTGTAAACGGATTAAGCGGGAAGAATAAACTGGAAGATTGGGATTGACATATACACACTACTATATATAAAATAGATAACTAATAAGGACCTACTGTATAGCCCAGGGAACTCTACTCAATACTCTGTAGTGGCCTATATGGGAAAAGAATCTAAAAAAGAGTGGATATATGTATACGTATAACTGATTCACTTTGCTGTACGCCTGAAACTAACATAACGTAAATCAACTGTACGCCAATACAATTTTTTTTTAATTTTTAAAAATTAAAAAAAAATTTTTGAAGTATAAATGGATTAAACACCCCAATAAAAAGGCAGAGCTTCATAGAAAGGATTGAAAAACAGGATCCAGCTATATCCTATCCACAACAGACTTCCTTTAAATCCAAAGACAGAAATAGATCCACTGAAATAAAGAATGGAAAAAAGTTATTCATGTAAATGGTAATCAAAAGAGTATAATATTGGCATGAAAACAGACACATAGATCAATGGAGCAGAAGAGAGAACCCAGAAATACACCCATACATCTATGGCCAATTAATTTATGACAAAGGAGTCCAGAATATACAATGGGGAAAGGACAGTCTCTTCAATAAATGGTGCTGGGAAAACTGAGCCACCACATGTGATGGAAGGAAACTGAACCACTACCTTACACCATTCACAAAAATTAACTCAAAATGAATTAAAGATTTGAATGTAAGATCTGAAACCATAAAATTCCTAGAAGTAATTTCCTTGACATTGATCTTGGAAATGATTTTTGGGATCTGAAACTAAAAGTAAAGACAACA
The DNA here is from genome assembly GCF_951394435.1 of Stenella coeruleoalba. Taxonomy (NCBI): domain Eukaryota; kingdom Metazoa; phylum Chordata; class Mammalia; order Artiodactyla; family Delphinidae; genus Stenella; species Stenella coeruleoalba. The sequence continues at coordinate 52,699,566 of NC_137152.1, forward strand.
AAAGGAAAAATAAACAAGTGGGACTATATCAAACTAAAAAACTTCTGCACAGCAAACGAAATCATCAACAAAATGAAAAGGCACCCTACTGATTGGGACAAAATATTTGCAAATCATATATCTGATAAAGGGTTAATATCCAAAATACATAAAGAATTCATATAACTCAACAGCAAAAAAACAAAACAAACAATCTGATTTAAAAATGGTCAGAAGATCTGAATAAACATTTTTCTAAAGACATACAGATGGTTAACAGGCAAATGGAAAGATGCTCAACAACACTAATGATCAGAAAAACGCAAATCAAAACCACAATGAGATATCACCTCACACTTACAATGGCTGTTATCAAAAAGACAAGAAATAACAAGTGTTGGTGAGGATGTGAAAAAAAGGGAACCCTTATGAGCTGTTGCTGGGAATGTACATTGGTGCGGCCACTAGGGAAAACAGTATGGAGGTTCCTTAAAAAATTAAGAATAGAACTACCATATGATCCAGCAAATTCCACTTCTGGGTATTCACCTGAAGAAAATGAAAAGACTAATTCAAAAGATATCTGCACCACATGTTCATTGCAAAATTGTTTGTTAGCCAATATGTGGAAAAAATCTAAGTGTCCTTTGATGGATGAATGCATAAAGAAGATGTGGTATATATCTACAATGGATCTATCTATTCATCCATAAAAACGAATAATATGGTAACAAAATTATGAGCAAAAAAGAAAAATATATATACTGTACTCCATCAAAATTTAAAACTTTCATGCATCAAAGTATAATAGGGAAGAACTCCATATTGGATCTGTTTCTTTTACTTTAACCTTTGCATTCTATGGCTTTTGCTTCCAGTTAAGAATGTTGCCTATAGCCTGAAATATACAGGATAGTCCATTCTCAAGGTTCTGACCTTTAGAGGTGTAACACTTTTCCATTCATCTAGAGATAAAAAGTTGCAGAACAGAGAATAACATTTGTCTTGTCCGAGGTTTGCAGGAACATCGTGAGCTGACCTACATGGACAGCTGCAAGAACAAAGGATTCTGACACCAAGGAGTTTGCAACAACCAACCACACCCCCTCCCCTTTTAGTATATAAAAGAAGCCTAAATTCTGACTTGGGTAAGATGATTCTCTAGGACATTAGTCCACCATCTTCTCAGTCAACTGGCTTTATAAATAAAGTTGTTATTCCTTGCCACAACACCTCATCTCCCGATTTATTGGCCTGTTGTGCAGTGAGCAGAATGTGTTTGGACTTGGTAACAAAAGAACATCATCAAGAAAGTGCCAAAAAAAGCCAATGAATCATTTCTTTTATATCAATAATGGAAATTAATAAACAAAATGTGATTTTCTTGTGAAGAAAAGTACAAAGGAAACCTACAGAATGGGAGAAAATATTTGGAAATCATGATTCTGGTAAGGGTCAATACCCAGAATACGTAAAGAACTCATACAACCCAACAACAAATACGTAGGTAACTCAATTTTAAAATGGGCAAAGGATTTGAATAGACATTTCTCCAAAAAAGATATACAAATGGCCAATAAACATATGAAAAGCTGCTCATCCTTAATCATTAGGGAAATGAGAATTAAAACTATAATATACCCCCTTCATAACTACTACAGTAATTATCAAGTAAATGAATAATAAATGTTGGTGAGGATATTGAAAAGTCAGAAACCTTGTACATTGCTGGTGGGAATGTAAAATGTTGCAGCTGCTAAGGAACCATAAACATAGAATTACCATATGACCCAGCAAATATACTGCTAGGTATATACCCAAAAGGACTGAAAACATATTCAAACAAATATTTGTACAGGAATGTTTATAGCAGCACTATTTACAAAAGCCAATATATAGAACAACCTAAATGCCTATCAATGGATGAATGGATAAACAATATGTGGTGCATGGCTATGTGTGTATAAAATATCCATTATTTGGCAATAAGAAGTGTGCTACAAAATGGATGAACCCTGAAGACATTATGCTAAGTGAAATAAGCCATATATTAAAAAAACAAATAGTATATGATTCCTCTTATATAAAATATATAGAAGAGGCAAATTCATACAGATAGTGGATCAGAAGTTACTATGAGCTGAGGGGACAGGGCAATGGGAAGTTGTTTAACGGTTACAGAGTTTCTGTCTGAGGTGATGAAAAAAAATTGGGAAAAGACAGTGGTGATAGTTATGCAACATGTCAAATGTAATTAATGTCACTGAATTGTACACTTATGTTCAAAATTGTAAATTTTATGTTATATATATATATATTACCAAAATTTTTTAAATGTTTTAAATAAGCAATCTGCCTGAGAGCTTATGCTCTTGACAACTATGGATGATATCCCAGGCCCCTCCAGTTGGAACACACTGACAGCACTGTATCTGTAAAATATAAATAATAATCCCTGTCCTCCCTCTCTCATACTTGTTGTAAGGATCAAATTAAATAAAGAACAGTGCAGGGCTTTCTAAACTGCAAAGGGCTAAAGTCAAGTGCTATTATTATCTTGGAGATTCATACATAAACCATTACATTAAGCTGGTCTTCAGCACTGTGCAATAAAACATATGTGTTTTGTCATATCCTGCAGCTCAGAGGTAATTTCAATAGCACTGTCAGTTTCCAATGACACCACTCCAAGCGGTAAAACTTTACACTTGACCAGACTGATAAGGATCTCTGCTCAGACTGGTTGTGACTACAACTTTTCCATTTAAGAGCATACTTTCTTTCAAGGTATCCTGCACATGCTTGTCACAAAAGATTAATTCACCTAAGGATCTCATAACACTGATCAAAGAGGAAGTAAAATACACACACACACACATACACACACAAACAAACATTGAAGCTGCCAGCTCTTTCTCAGGGAGACTAAGGAGACTTCCTGGGGAGCCAACATGGCATGGAGTGCCAGAGACCATAGTAAGGATCAACAAAGTGGCAGTGGTATGCAGCTTTTGAAATGGCTCCCAGACCAAGACCTACCACAGGCACAATCAACTTCCTGAGATGGTTCTTCAGCCTTTTCAGCTCTCCTGAGCAGTATGTTTTAGAAATGCTACTCAAAGGGAACCTGGCACATGACCAGGCTATTGGCACCAAAACAACTGTGCTCACAGCAAAATGCAGTCTTGGACTAGATTCGTTTCGAGAACAGAGGGCAAAATGCTTCCTACATAGCTAGTGAAAACCATCCTAAAGTAAAAAACCAAGGCCAACACATTTAAACTAAGCTATGAGGCAAGCACTCCACAAGAGGGTACCTCAATATCCTGCTTTGTTCATACTCAGGGTCCAAAACTCCTTTGCCCTTACCTATTTAATCAGGAAGAACTTCTTGAATTCCTCCTGACTTCCACAACATCTGAATTCACTTTTCATTTCCTGTTTTTTGCTACACACTCTTGCCTTATACAGTATTGAACTGGCCTTGGGCTCAGCTCCCCTCCCAACTGGAAATTGCTATCACTTCCTGACTATAAGTGATTTCAGTCATCACCTCAATAGAACCCATCTGCCAGAACCCTACCTCAGCACTGACCCATGCACCCTAACATCCTTTGAAGGGATTAAAAGGAATAATGTATTATATGTTCTCAAATTTTATAAACCATAAAGTAAAATCTCACAATTTGAAACTCTATAAAATAAATAATAATAATGGCTACTACTATCTACTGTGTACTAGGCAGTTAAACATATAGTCTGAAATCCTCACTTCAACCTTAGGAGGTAGGACCTATTATTATCCCCATTTCTGAGAAAAGAAAATTGAGGCCATGAGAGGTTAAGTCATTTCCCAAGATGTCACAGTTAAGAAGTGGCAGAGGTTTTCAAAAAATGGTGTGGAGCAATTGGACACCCATAGGTCAAAAAAACCCAAATAAATAAAAATAAAAGCTCAACTTAAACCTTGCACCTTATATAAAAATAAACTCAAAATAGATCATAGAGCTAAATGTAAAACCTAAAATTATAAAACTTCTACAAGAAAACATAAGATAACATCTTAGTGACATAGGGTTATGTGACATCTTCTTACACATGACTCCATAAGCATGATCCATAAAGAAAAAGTAAATAAATTGGACTACATAAAATTAAAACTTTTGCTCTGTGAAAGACCCTAATAAGATGATTTTTAAAAAGATAAGCTACAGACTGGAAGAAAATATTTGCAAATTACCTATCCAACAAAGGACTCATATCCAGAATACATAAAGGATTCACTAAGCCAAAAAGTAAGAAAATAAGCAACCCAATAGATAATGGGCAAAATACTTGATCAGATACTTGACCAAAGAAAATATACAGATGTCAAATAAACACATGAAAAGTTGTTCAACCTCATTAGCCATTAAGGAAAAGCAAATTAAGGCCCAGATGAGATACCACTACACACTTATTAGCATGGTTACAATAAAATATAGTTAACAGTACCCAGTTCTGGCAAGGATATAGAGAAACTGGAATTATCATACATTGCTAGTGGGAATATAAATTAGAACAGCCACACTGGAAAATGGCTAGGCATTTTCTTAGAAAATTATACACGTATATATATGAGCCCACAGTCCCTTCCTGGGCATTTATCCTCTAGAAAATAAAACTTCTGTTCATAAGAAAACTTGTATTATAACGATTAAAGCAGCTGTATTTGTAATCACCAAAAATTAGAAACAATCCAAACATCCCTCAATTGGAGAATGAATAAACGAACTGGTACATCCTTACAAGGTAACACTAATCAGCAATAAAAAGGAATGAACTATTGCTACACTTGGATTGATCGAAAGGGCATTTTAAAAAAAGTGGGAAAAAAAGCCAATCTCAAAAAGTCACATACTACATGATTCATCTATATAATATTCTCTAATTTAGAGATAAAGAATAGATCAGTGGTTGTCTGGGGTGAAAGGTTTTGAAATTGAGACCTGTCTAAGGAAAACCTAGAAATATGCTTGTAGCTATATGCACAAAGATAACAGGAATTCTTTTCTGAGTGAACTATTGAGACTTTTACAAGAAACTCTTAGTAGAGATGCTAATATGATGTGTGACTACAATCTTAAAATGTCAAGGACTTTCTCCAGGAAAATCTTTTAAAACATGAAGGAAAGGCCCCTGAAGGCATCACACAGCAAGTTTTATCCAACTCTGCGTTAGTACCTAGCACATGGCAGGCACTCAAGAATTGTTTGTTTTCAGTAATATTGAAATTAAAGAGATCATCAGCCTTATCCCAAACTGCCTTATCCATGATATGCCTGATTATTTGATTCAGGTAAAAAGAGCTAATGTTTACAGAGTGCTTATTATGTTCCAGGATCTGTCTTAAGCACGTTATATATATGATTCATGTAATTCTCAGAACAACTCTGTGAGGTAGGGACTATTATGATCTTCATTTTATACATGAGAAAATTGAGACAGAGAGAGATTAAAGAACTTGCTTCCAGGTCCCACCTCTAGCAGGTGAAGGAGATACAGTGTAGTCTGGCTCTAGAATTATGTTCTGATCACTGTTATATAGCCTTAATACTATATTCTACAGCATCTCTCTGATATGCTTTTCATTTATTAAGCCTTTGATTTATGTATAAATTCATTAAATACATATAAATATAGAGAAAGAGATCAAGATTGCAGAGTAGGAAGACGCTGAGCTCACCCCCTTCCATGGGAACCAAAATTACAACTACTTACAGAACAACTATCTGTGAGAATGACCTGAACATAAGTAGAAACTATTTTCCACAACTAAAGTTATAAAGAAGGAAACACAATATGAATAGGAGGGGTGGGGACGTGGTCTACTCTGGATCCACAATCCCGGTGCAGCAACCCAAGAGAGAGAGGGATATCGCAAACTGTGGAGGTCCTCTCTGAGGAGGGAGGGATCTGAGCCCCATATTGGGCTCCCTAGCCCAGAGGTTCTGCACAGGGAAGATGAGTTCCCAGAACGTCTCACTTTGAAAACCAGTGGTGCTTATGTCTGGGAAAGCTGGAAAGCTGTAGGAAAACTGAGACTCCACTCTTAAAGGGCCACCCAAAATCTCACATGCTCCAACTCCCAACACAGAGGCAGCAGTATGAAAGGCACCTGGGTCAGAGCCACTTGCTGATTTGGGGAAGCCTCCCAAAGAGGCAAGAGGCAGCTGCTACTACCCTTGGGGACTAAGATGCTGGCAGCAGCCATTTTTTGATCTCATTCTACCATACTGGCACTGCTGGGAACTATTTAGGAATCCTCTCTCTAATCTATTAGAACTGGGGGCCTGCCTCACCCACCAGCATGCCTGCAACAATCACGCACTGCTGGGACTCACGACCAGGAGCACCAAGGGCCTACCCTGCCCGCCAGTGCACAAAAAGTAGTTGCAAACAGTCAGGCCACACAATCAGCTGTACTGGGGGCTTGCTCCACCTACCGAGCACACCCACAACACGCACGCACCACCAGGCTGCATAGCTAGATGCGCCAGAAGTGTAGCCCACCAAACGGCATGCCTGTGTCACTCATGCACCACCAGGTCATGCAACAAGCTGCGCTAGGGGCCTTCCTCACTCACCAGCACACCCATGAGAGTTGTGTGCCACCACGCATCACATTCAGTCATGCCGGGGGCCTGCAACACCCACCAACATGCCTGCAGCAACTGTGCAAAGGAGGGCCTCACAACCCTCAGCCAGAGGCCAGCCCCACCTATCAGCACACCTGCAGCAGTCGGCCTCACCACAACAGAAGGGCACACACAGCCAACATAGGGGACATGGCTCTGGTGGCCATAAGGAAGTATGCTGCTGGGCCCCACATGACGTCTCCTATATAAGGCCACATCTACAAGATCAAGAGATATAACAGACCTACCAGGTACATAAAAATAAACACAGAGAATTAGGAAAATGAGGAGGCAGAGGAATATGTTTCAAATGAAAGAACTAGACAAAATCTCAGAAAAAGACCTAAACAAATTGAAGAAAATAAATCTACCTGATAAAAAGTTTAACATAATGATCATAAAGATGTTCACCAAATTTAGGAGAAGGCATGAACACAGTGAAAACTTCAAAAATGAGTTATAATACATAAAAAAGAATCAGAGTTGAAGAATACAATAACTGAAAAAGAAAAATAAACTAGGGGAACCAAAGGTAGATTAGATAATACAGAAAGCAAATAAGCTATCTAGAAGAGAGAGTAGTGCAAATCACCCAAGCTAAACCCTAAGTGGCATCTGAGCAGGGAGGAGGAGGGCAATACTGGCTATTGCACAGGTGGCACATCAGAGGCAGAACAGATTTCTGACGATGGCCAGAGTGCCACAGCATGTGCCCTGACCCATGGTGAATACCCACACCAGCCCCTCTTGCTCCACTGCTGCTCCCCTCTGGGGCAAGGGTGCCAGTGCTGGGAAGGGGAAGGGCATACACTTGAAGGGAACTGAGCCAGCTCAGACCAGACCATTTAGGGCTTCTGCTCCAGCAACTTAGGACCTTACTCTGCCCCTATAGGGTAGCAATGGCCCCTGAGAAGAGGGGAAGCCCTGGCTCACACCTGGCACTGGCACTGGCACTATCCCCTCCATCTCCATCAACCATATATAAAGCTAGTAGGGGGCTTCCCTGGTGGCGCAGTGGTTGAGAGTCCACCTGCCGATGCAGGGGACACGGGTTCGTGCCCCGGTCTGGGAGGATCCCACATGCCGCGGAGCGGCTGGGCCCATGAGCCATGACCGCTGAACCTGTGCATCCGGAGCCTGTGCTCCGCAACGGGAGAGGCCACAACAGTGAGAGGCCCGCGTACCGCAAAAAAAAAAAAAAAAAAAAAAAAAAAAGCTAGTAGGAAGGTTAAAAGACAAATGTAGTAAAATCATCTATATCTACAATAAGAGTTAAGGTATAAAAAAAATAAGATATAAAATATGATGTCAGTAATTGTTGAGGGGAGGAGAGTAAAAATGTAGGGTTGTTAAAACGCATTTGAACTTAAGAGATCAGCAACTTAAAATAATCACGTATGTACATATATGATTATATATACATATATACATGTATACACACTGCTATATATAAACGTCAAAAGACAACCTACTAAATGGGAGAAAATATTTACAAATAATGTAACCAGAAAGGGGTTAATATCTAAAATATATAAACAGCTCATACAACTTAATATCAACAAAACAAACAACTCAATCAAAAAATGGACAAAAGACCTGAATAGACATTTTTCCAAAGAAGACATATAGATGGCTAACAGGCACATGAAAAGGTGCTCAACATCACTAATTGATGCTCAACGTCACTAATTATTAGAGAAATGCAAATCAGAACAACAATGAGATACCACCTCACCCCTGTCAGAATGGCTATTATCAAAAAGTCTAAAAACAACAAATATTTGCAAGGATGTAGAGAAAAGGTAACCCTTGTACACTGTTGGTAGGAATGTAAACTGGTGCAGCCACTACAGAAAACAGTATGGAGGTTCTTCAAAAAACTAAAAATAGAACTACCATATGACCCAGAAATTCCACTTCTAGGTACATATCAAGAAAAATGTGGAAAAGATACATGCACCCCAATGTTCATAGTAGCATTATTTGTTGGGTTGGCCAAAAAGTTCGCTCGGGTTTTTTATAACATCTTATGGGAAACCCAAACGAACTTTTTCGCAAACCCAATACAATTGCCAAGATATGGAAGCAACCTAACTGTCCATCAACAGATGCATGGATAAAGAAGATATGGTATATGTATACAATGGAATATTACTCGGCCATGAAAAAAGAATGAAATATTGCCATTTGCAACAACATGGATCAACCTAGAGGGTATTATGCTAAGTGAATAAAATAAGTCAGGCAGAGATACACAAATACCATATGATTTCACTTACATTTGCAATCTAAAAAACAAGACAAAACAAAAACAGAAACAGACCCACTGATACAGAGAAAAAATTGGTGGTCATCAGAGGGGAAGGGGGCAAGAGGGTGTGTGAAGGGGATTAACAAGTACAAACTTCCAGTTATAAAATAAATAAGTCGCAGGAACATAATGTACAGGATAGGGAATACACTCAATAATATTATAATAACTTGTATGGTGTATGGCTAGTTGATTTTTGTAGTTATCAATTTGTAATGTATATAAATATCAAATCTCTATGTTGAACATCTGAAACTAATATAATATTGTATTCAATTAAAATAAAAAAGACTGACAATAACAAGTGTAAATTTGAAGATGTGGAGCAACTGTAATTCCCATATATTTTTGGTGGAAATATAAAATAATACAACCACTTTGGAAACATTTTTTAAAACATAGACCTCTTGAAGGATTTCCTAGGTCAGGTTTAAGTATCTGTATAGTTATGATTCAGTCAGTAAGCATTTCCTTAACGTTACTCCCAGTACTAAGCACCAGCGACCCAGAGAGAGACAAAGCATAATCCTGGCTTCAAAGAGCTCATTCTGGTGATGGACACTCACATGGAACAACTACAATTCAGCGCAGTAACAACAGTGAGAAAGACATCAGTGAAGTCTTTCTAGAGGAGGAGAGACATGAGTTGAGGATGTGGAATTAGAGTCTGTCAGGAAAATATGGCAGGGAAGGGCACTTCAGGCAGAAGGAAATATATGTGCAAATGAATGAATGAGAGAGACAGAGAGAGACAAATACTGAGAGACAGAGACTGAAAGAGATATTAGGGTTCAGTGATACACAGTTTAGTGTGTGATGGGAGGACTGGTGGCTATACAGGGCAAGGCTACAGGAGAAATGTGGCCATTTCTACATGTAGTACCTCCTCCACAAGCAAGTTTCCCTTCTTTCATGCTGGCAGTCTTGAACAAAGCAGAAAGAAAACTTTCTGAGGTAAACGCAGTTGTGGTTACCACTGCACTCCCAGTGTCTAGCCCAGTACCTCTTAGAGAATGCCTGGCACAAACTGTACTTTGTTATTTTAAATTCTAATTTATGATTTAGTTGACACAAAAAATTAAATTGCTATCAGAATACTGGAATGACTGAAAAGAACAGAAATGCAGTTTTCACAGGCACTTTCGATAATAGTAACTCTTCACATTCGTAAAGTATTATACAACTAACGAAGTTTTCATTCATATTACCTCAAGTAATCCTAATAACACTCTTGTTAGTTAGGTATTTCTGTCCCTAAAATACCGAAGAGGAAAAAAGCTTAGAAAAGTGAAGTGACCTAAGGTTACCAGCAGAGTCTAAACCATATTAAACGTAAGGCCAGAAACTATAAAACTCTTAGAGGAAAACATAGGCAGAGCACTCTATGACATAAATCAGAGCAAGATCCTTTTTGACCCACCTCCTAGAGAAATGGAAATAAAAACAAAAATAAACAAATGGGACCTAATGAAACTTCAAAGCTTCTGCACAGCAAAGGAAACCATAAACAAGACCAAAAGACAACCCTCAGAATGGCAGAAAATATTTGCAAATGAAGCAACTGACAAAGGATTAATCTCCAAGATTTATAAGCAGCTCATGCAGCTTCATAACAAAAAAACAAACAACCCAATCCATAAATGGGCAGAACACCTAAACAGACATTTCTCCAAAGAAGATATACAGATTGCCAACAAACACATGAAAGAATGCTCAACATCACTAATCATTAGAGAAATGCAAATCAAAACTACAATGAGATATCATCTCACACTGGTCATAAAGGCCATCATCAAAAAATCTAGAAACAATAAATGCTGGAGAGGGTGTGGAGAAAAGGGAACACTCTTGCACTGTTGGTGGGAATGTAAATTGATACAGCCACTATGGAGAACACTATGGAGGTTCCTTAAAAAACTACAAATAGAACTACCATACGACCCAGCAATCCCACTACTGGGCATATACCCTGAGAAAACCATAATTCAAAAAGAGTCATGTACCAATATGTTCATTGCAGCTCTATTTACAATAGCCAAGACATGGAAGCAACCTAAGTGTCCATCAACAGATGAATGGATAAAGAAGATGTGGCACATATATACAATGGAATATTACTCAGCCATAAAAAGAAACGAAATTGAGTTATTTGTAGTGAGGTGGATGGACCTAGAGTCTGTCATACAGAGTGAAGTAAGTCAGAAAGAGAAAAACAAATACCGTATGCTAACACATATATATAGAATCTAAGAAGAAAAAAAAAAGTCATGAAGAACCTAGGGGTAAGACGGGAATAAATACACAGACCTACTAGAGAATGGACTTGAGTAATGGGGAGGGGGAAGGGTAAGCTGGGACAAAGTGAGAGAGTGGCATGGACATATGTACACTACCAAACATAAAATAGATAGCTAGTGGGAAGCAGCCGCATAGCACAGGGAGATCAGCTCGGTGCTTTGTGACCACCTAGAGGGGTGGGATAGGGAGGGTGGGAGGGAGGGAGACACAAGAGGGAAGAGATGTGGGAATATATGTATATTTATAACTGATTCACTTTGTTATAAACCATATGGATCCAAATCCAGTGCTTTTTCCACTATACCACAGCTGCTAGACTCAGAGAAGTCAGGCCTAGCTCCCACTTGCCTTTGACATTCTTACCTGCCTCCAGGCCTCTCACATCTCACTTCTAAAGCACTCTTCTCTTAGGCAATCCCAAGGATAAACACCATGCCAAAATATGAGGTGTGAATTTTGTCAATGATTGCTTGCTACCTATAGGAAAAAGTTCAAACTCTTTAAATCTGCAGCCACCATCCACTATACCTGACACCCCCTATCCCCCTTTCTTTGATCACACCATCTGGTCATAAAACTGACTCGTTTTTCATCTACTTCCCCAAATACAGTTCAATTTCTTTGAGGACAGGGATTTTTGTCTTTTGCTCACTGCTCTACCCTCAGTGTCTATATGAGTGCTTGGTAAATAATAAGTGCTCAGAAAACATCTGTTAAATAAATGAATGAACTCTTTGCCTGACACACAAGGCACTTCACAGTCTGACTTCTACAATGGTCTACCCCTCCTCCCCCATCTCCAACCTATCTCAAGGTCCTCCCAACATGCTTCATGGCATTCCCAACCCTATGCCTTTGATCTTATTCCCATCCAGATTCAGCTAGAACCTACTTCTTTCTGGAAGTCTTTTTTAATCATTCCAGTCCACATTAATATTTCCTTCCACTGAGCTTAAAAATATCGACCATCTGTGGTGCATATATGGCATCTCTCAAGTGTGGCCCTATGTTATAAAAATAGTCAAGCTTCTAGAGGACACAATCTCTTAGTTCTCTCTGCATGCCACATTGCTTCTGTCACAGTGTCTAATCAATAAATAATGAATCACTCACCTGTTTATGATAGAACATCTCAAATCATAGTTCATATTGATGAAAAGGAGGGAGAACTGTGCTTGGTCCTATCACATGACCAAAACGTGACAGTGTGATGAGCTGTTAAAAGCGGTGGAGTCAGGACTTCCCTGGTGGCACAGTGGTTAAAAATCCACCTGCCAACGCAAGGCACACGGGTTCGAGCCCTGGTCCAGGATGATCCCACATACCGTGGAGCAACTAAGCTCATGCACCACAACTACTGAAGCTTGTGCGCCTAGAGCCCATCTGCAATGAGAAGCCTGTGCACCACAACGAGAAGTAGCCTCCGCTCGCCACAACTAGAGAAAGCCCACACACAGCAGTGAAGACACAACACAGCCAAAAATTAATTAATTAATATTTTTAAAAAGCTATGGAGTCAGATAGCCTGGGTTTGAATCCTTATAAACTGTTTTAAATGTCTCTTGGCCTCAGTTTCTTCATCTGTAAAATGGGGGTAATATCAGTCCCTACCTTGCAGGGTTGTGTCAAGTATTAAATGAAATAACACATGCACATACTCAGCCCAGTGCACAGAATAAGCTCTCACCAAATATTAGCTATTACTATTGACACTGACCTAGGCTAAAAAGTAGGCCTTTGTAATGGGTACACAGTTTCTTTTTGGACAGATGAAAATATTTTAAGATCGGTGATGGTTACACAACTCTATGAATATACTAAAAGCCACTGAATGGTACATGATAAGTAGGTGAATTATATCTAAATAAAGCTATTTTAAAATTAACTGCCAAAAAAGAATAGGCCTTGGAGCTATTGATGAGTTGGAACAGAAGGTAGAACATAAAAATGTCTCTCCTCAAAATCAAGTTATTAACACTATTTGCTCAAAGCCTATAGAATCCATGAGGTTTACTTTCCTTTCTCGTGGCAGGCAAGATCTTTGTAGTGTTTGGCCCACCTAGGAAGAGGGAGAGTCATCATACTAAGTATGGAACTTACACTGAAAATGCTCCTGAATGGGATCAGAGATGAAGGGGGAGAAACACAGATCACCTCTCATCTCAGACCAAATACAGACTGCCTAAGTCCACTCAGGAAAAGTTTCAGCATGATCAGAAAGGAACTAAACAGGAACTGTTAGAGAAAAATCCTCCAAAGGGAAGCTCAACATGGAAAACAAGGAAAAAAGAAACAGAAAAACAGCAGGCTGTCCAGAAGAGGATAAGTCCCCAGGGATCCTCAGAAAGCTCCAACTTGTACTTTCAATTCTTTCTCTCCTCCATGAGAGATCTAAACACATTTAATAATCTCAGGCAGAAACCTCATGATACAGAAGACTATTCTGTGTTTACTTCTGTGCCTCAGTTTTTTTGTTTGTTTCTTTGTTTTGTTTTTTGGCTGTGTTGGGTTTTCGTTGCTGCACATGGGCTTTCTCTAGTTGTGGTGAGCGGGGGCTACTTTTCGTTGTGGTGCATGGGCTCTCTCATTGTGGTGGCTTCTTTCTTGTTGCAGAGCATGGGCTCTAGGAGTGCAGGCTTCAGTAGTTGCAGCACGTGGGCTCAGTAGTTGCAGAGTGCAGGCTCTAGGGTATGCAGGCTTCAATAGTTGTGGTGCTGGGCTTAGTTGCTCCACAGCATGTGGGATCTTCCCAGGCCAGGTATCAAACCTGTGTCCCTTGCATTGGCAGGCAGATTCTTAACCACTGCGCCACCAGGGAAGTCCTTTTGCCTCAGTTTTACTGGTGAAAAAGCCAGGACCCAAAAGCCACAGTCTTTGCCAGGCACCTGATCAGTCCACACTCTGACCTGGACTAAATAACTAGTAAATAAGGAGAAATCTGTACATCATCTACAACTTATGGAGGAGGAATAACTGAAGAAAAAATGCTAGTGATTCCTAGTGAATACTGGGAAGGACCTTCGGAGAGGAAAGGAGAAAATGGATTGTAAGCATTTCATTGCATATTAACTTAAAATAGATCACTGTCTAGATACTTCAGGAATTTTCTTCATATCACCAGCCCTTCCCATTTATATTATTTCAAGAGTAGAGACTTATGAGAGGTACCATTTTTCCAAACTGTCACACAACAGACATGCACAAAATTTCTTTGATGAATAAAATTAGAGTATATTATTCTTTAATTAAATTCCAGATTCTACTGTCCTTTGACAATATGTATGCCTAGGAATACCTTACCACCAGTCAAAACTCCCTAAAACCACTAAAGGCATCAGCATGAAAGTATTCAAATGAGCCCTTCAAAATATATTGCAAGAAAGGACACTAGGCGAGGATTCAGGGGAGCTGGGTTTCAGTCCAGTTTTGTCAATAGCTGTATACCTTAAGCAGGTCTCTCTGGTCTTCAGTCTCCTCCTCTGAAATATGAGGGGTTTAAAGTAGAGCAGTAGTTCTCAATCTCAAGGTAGCATTACTCCCAGGGGGCATCTGGAAAGGTGTGGAGGTGATTTGGTTTGGCATCATGACTCAGAGGACACTACTGGCATTTTTTGCAGGGGAGGGAGGGACAGCTAGGATACTTGACATCTAGCAATGTACAGAACATAGACAAACACAATGAAGAACTATGCTGTCCAAAATGTCAAGAGTATATTACTCGCCCCTCCCAGAAATAACTGGATAAAATAATTAATATCTCATCAACCCCTAAAATCCTTTTTCCCATTGGCCAATGTAACAAAGAATACCGCTACACTGTGATTGTCCTATTAAGTCTGAAGAATGGGGAAACATCAGTCATCTTTTGCTTGATAAAGAAGAAGAAAAGAAAAAGAAAATTTTACTCTGCATTTCATCATGCTCTAAAATGTGTAACTAACAAAACCTTTTCTAGAACCCAGTGCAATAAGAAGATCTGAGTCTGGCAATGAAATGAACCTTACAACTGGAGACATATTACACACACACACATACACAAGGAACTTTATTAACTGTAACCAGATGTTCCTTAACAACCATTTGTTTAAAAAAACACAAACAGTGAATTCCATTAGACTGTTGTTCACATTTGAAATCCAAGTGAGTCTGAGTTAGGGGCAAGTAAGAGAAGTTTGTTAAAGTATTCATAAAACAGCAAAATGTTCACCCTGCTGGATCCATGTGTTTCAGTGCAATTTCAAAAAAAAAAAAAAAAAGTGTGAGTGGTTGTTTATCAGCTGCATCCCAAGAGTCAAGAGGGTGGAGTTGAAGAGGCTTTGCTTATTAATATAATTTACTATTTTTAATGCCTGCTCTGAAATTCTTCCCACAAATCTGCATAGTGTACTCTGCCTTATGGATTAGAAACAATGAACTCTTTGTGTCTCATTCTTAACAATCTGAAAGTAAATCAGTTGGAATAAAAATTCTAATCCCAGGATCTTAACTACAAACTGTTGTAAAGTGGCAATTAACTCACTGATACAATACCAGCAGCCAGAGAGAGAACATCAAAGCCTCTCACACCCCAATAGAAGGGCCAACTGCTAAATAGAATCTTTTGAGAAGATGCTTTGAGAAAAAAATAGGTCTTCTGATTTTTCTGGACACAAATTGTAATAACTCCATCCAAACCCATTACTTATCTAAGCCAAATTTAACCCCTTCCTGAAACTAGCCAAGAGGTTATAGTGAAAAAATCCATCCTTTCCTTTTAAGGATGTATTTCAAAAAGCAGTTATTTTCTGTGGTAGAAAAAGCAGACCTCTGTGGCCAGCCCCACCTTGGCAGCAGTCTCCTAGAATATAGCCTCGAGTCCCAGAAATTTAAAACTCCTGTGTCTGTGCTAGTAGTTCTTGCCAGTGGCCTCACTGGGCTGGTATCCAAACTCTAGGGTCTAATGTTTCAAATAAGGCCAAACCCAATACTGGATAATCATCATTACTGTTTAGCAGTGTCTAACTTCTAAGAATATTTTGCTACCAGTAAATTCTCATCTATACTGGGGGAACTATATAATACCCATATTTGACTCTGACAATTCAGCTATTTTCCTTGCCACACACCAGTTAACCTATCCTAACTAATTCTATCCACATGTTATTAA
Source organism: Stenella coeruleoalba (assembly GCF_951394435.1). Taxonomy (NCBI): domain Eukaryota; kingdom Metazoa; phylum Chordata; class Mammalia; order Artiodactyla; family Delphinidae; genus Stenella; species Stenella coeruleoalba. Next base: position 52,715,977 of record NC_137152.1, read on the forward strand.
CCTTCACAGACCTATTGATACATAGCCCTTGTTAAAGGCTAGTTGTGTGGGTCAGGTTATTTTGTAAACCGAATAAGGAAGGGGAGGGGCAAACAACATCTTGTCTCCATTTAATATTCGCAAAGGGTACGATATAAGAAAAACCTAGGTAAACTCTAGCAACTTTCATGCCTCAGCAAACTGATTTTTAACTGTCAATATGCTTACTTCGCTCACCTCTGCTCTCACAAATCAGAGAACAATAAGCAAAGGGGAATGAAGTTTTCCTCATGCTACACAGCTGATAGAAATTTTAGACTGACAAAAGGTAACATTGTTTTATTCATTTCAAATAGGCATCTCAAATTTTAAAACAGAACTCTCAATATCTCTTCTCTCCCTCCCTCTCTCTCTCAAACACACACACACACACACACACACACACACACACACACACACACACACACACACACACACACACGCAGGATCCAGGTGCTCAAGCCAAATAAACTTATGACTCATCCCTGACTCCTCTCCCCCTCTCCCTCCCCTTCCCCCCCCACACCCCCCCCCCCGATCTAATACATTGGCAAGTAATAAGCAATGATGGCTCCACTTTCTAAGTACATCCTGAATCCCGAGGCACTTCTCACCACCTCCACCAGTATTTTAGTCCAGGCCATCATCACCTCCTGTCCAGATTATTTCAATAGCCTTGGAACTGATTTCTCTGCTTCCATTCTTACTCCTATAATCCATTAAACTCTCAGAAGCCAGAATTATCTTTTAAAAATATAAAATATATCATATTCTCTATCCCATTATCCTGTTGTATTTTCTTCATAGAACTAATAACTATCAAAAAATATCTTAATTTTTTACTAGTGTATTTTATGTCTCTCCCCTTTAAAATTCAAGCTCCATAGAGAAAGGACTTGGTCTGTCTCTTTCACCACTGTATCTACAACACCTAGAACAGTGCCTGGCATACAGGAGATGTTCAGTAAATATTTTCAGTATGAATGAATAAATGATTATTCTATAAACTGTCAGTGAACACTTATCTGACAAAACTGTGCTAGGTGCTATGTGTGATAGAGACAAAGAAGACACGGTCCATGACCTGGAGGAGCTCATAGGAGGGACATAGACATTAAATAATTACAATACAATGCTGTGAATGCAATAAAAAAAGGATAGATCACTGGAAGGCACTAGAAGAATATAGAGTAGTCTCCTAACTGTGTTTGGGTGAGATGCAGAAAGCTACACAGGTGAGAATAAACTTGAGCTGTAACCTGAAGAGTAAGTGCATACTCCAGAATGAGAAAATGTGTGATGTGGCATGGCAGGAAAAGAGAAAAACACAGGCAAAGAATGGAGTCTTAAGCAAGGATATGGGGCACAAGAATTCTAGCTATGTTCAGGAAACAGTAAATAGTTTGGTGGGTGGAATAGAAAATATATAGAAAGAGATGAGAAAATGATAGGAAAAGAAGATTGAAGATGTGGGCTGCAGTCAGATTATAAAGGGTCTTACATGCCTTATTAAAAAGTTTGGTATTAATTCTTATAGACAATGGGGAGTCAACTACAAGCAAAGAGTAAAAGGGATTCATCCATTCAAGAAATATCTATTGAGGGTCTGATCAGATTTGTTTTTTAGGAAGATAACCCAGGCAACAGGAGCAAGAGTGCACTAAAGTGGGGAAGAAACTGGAGGTAGGCAGAACAATTGAAAACTGCTACCAATTCAGTTGCGAGATTTTTTTTTAAACACCATAGAGTTCTAGCTCCACCCCAGAACTACTGAATCTAAACCTCTCAGAATATAAGTAAAACAACCTATCTTTTAGGGGTTTTTTTGGATTTTTTTACTTTGAAAGCAATACATGTTCATGGGGGGAAAAATACTCAACCTGTACAGAAGGGTATGAGTTACAAGCATGTCACTCTTCCCATCCCCTGCATCAAGAACTACAGCCACTCCCCAATTACCTCCCACCACCCGTCCCTCAACTATGTCCCTTTGCTCCAGAATGCCCAAGGTTGAGAATCACTGCACTGCTAAGCTCCATCACCTAGGCAGTTTTTCCAAAATTTCACAGAAAATAAGAATTGCCTGCGGTGCTTTTTAAAATGCTTTAAAAGAGAGCTTTGCAGGCTCCTCCCCTCCAGAATCTGATTCAGTGAATCTTACCTTGGCCTGGGAAACAATTACCCCATGAGTCTTATCAGGTAATCTGGGACACCTGTCACAATCCTAATAAACACCAGCATCCCAAATTTTAATATGCATAGAAGTCACCTGGAAATTTTGTTTAAATTGCTGATTCTGACTCAGTAGGTGTGGGGTGGGACCCAACATTCTACATTTCTAATAAGCTCCCATGTTATGTCAATGCAACTGGCACAGGGACCACACTCTGCTCAGCACTGGTTATCAACCCTGGCTGCCTATTAGAATCACATGGGGAGCTTTTAAAATGCTCATTGACCAATCCGTTTTAAGCTCTTCAAAAAATAGAAAAGGAGATAACACTTCCTAACTGATTTTAGGAGGCCAACATTAACCTGATACCAAACTCACATAAAAACACTACAAGAAAACTACAGGCCAATATCCTTTATGAATATTGATGCAAAACTCCTAAACAAAACACAAGCAAACCAAATTCAACAGCATATTAAAAGGATTATACACCATGACCAAATAAGTTTTATTCCTGGAATGCAAGGATATCTAAACACACACAAAAATCGATCAGCGCAATGCACCACATTAAAAGAATGAAGAAATAAACATATGATCATCTCAACTGATGCAAAAAGTGTGACAAAATTCAACACCCTTTCATGATAAAAATACTCAAACAAATAGAGGTAGAAAAAACCTTCCTCATCACGATAAAGGGCATATAAGAAAAGCCCACAGCTAACGTCACACTCAGTCATGAAAACACTGAAAACTCCTCTAAGATGAGGAACAAGACCAGGATGTCTCCTTTCACCACTTCCATTCAAAGTAATGCTGGGATTTAAGGGGAAGACGGCGAAAGAGTAAGACGCAGAGATCCCCTTCCTCCCCACAGATACACCAGAAATACATCTACACATGGAACAACTACAGAACACCTACTGAACGCTGGCAGAAGACCTCAGACCTCGCAAAAGGCAAGAAAGTCCCCCCATGTACCTGGGTAGGGCAAAAGAAAAAATAATAAACAGAGACAAAAGGATAGGGACGGGACCTGCACCAGTAGGAGGGAGCTGTGAAGGATGAAAGGTTTCCACACACTAGGAAGCCCCTTCGCGGGCGGAGACTGCGGGTATCAGAGGGGGAAAGCTTCGGAGCCACAGTGGAGAGCACAGCAACAGGGGTGTGGAGGGCAAAGCGGAGAGATTCCTGCACAATGGATCGGTGCCAACTGGCACTCACCAGCCCGAGAGGCTTGTCTGCTCACACGCTGGGGCAGGCGGGACTGGGAGCCGAGGCTCGGGCTTCAGTCGGAGCGCAGGGAGAGGATTGGTGTTGGCCGTGTGAACACAGCCTGCAGGGGGTTAGTGCACCACAGCTAGCCGGAAGGGAGTCTGGGGTAAAGTCTGGACCTGCCGAAGAGGCAAGACACTTTTTCTTCCCTCTTTGTTTCCTGGTGCGTGAGGAGAGGGGATTAAGAGCGCTGCTTAAAGGAGCTCCAGAGACGGGCACAAGCCGTGACTAAAAGCATGGACCCCAGAGACAGGCATGAGATGCTAAGGCTGCTGCTGCCGCCAACAAGAAGCCTGTGTGAGAGGACAGGTCACTATCCACACCCCCCTTCCGGGGAGCCTGTGCAGCCCGCCACTGCCAGGGTCCTGGGATCCAGGGACAACTTCCCTGGGAGAACGCACGGCGCGCCTCAGGCTGCTGCAACGTCACGCTGGCCTCGGCCGACGCAGGCTCGCCCCACACTCTGTGCCCCTCCCTCCCTCCGGTCTCAGTGAGCCAGAGCCCCTGAAGCAGCTGCTCCTTTAACCCCATCCTGTCTGAGCGAAGAACAGATGCCCTCCAGCGACCTACACACAGAGGAGGGGCCAAATCCAAAGCTGAGCCCTGGGAGCTGTGAGAACAAAGAAGAGAAAGGGAAATCTCTCCCAGCCAACTCAGAAGCAGCGGATTAAAGCTCCACAATCAACTTGATATACCCTGCATCTGTGGAATACATGAATAGACAACGAATCATCGCAAAATGAGGAGGTGGACTTTGAGAGCAAGATTTATTATTTTTCCCACTTTTGCTCTTTTTGTGAGTGTGTATGTGTATGCTTCTGTGTGAGATTTTGTCTGTATAGCTTTGCATCCACCATTGGTCCTAGGGTTCTATCTGTTTTTTTATTCTTCTTTTTAAAAATAAATTTTTTTCTTAATAATTATTTTTTATTTTATTAACTTTATTTTACCTTTTCTTTCTTTCTTTCTTTCTATCCTTCCGTCCCTCCTTGCTTCCTTCCTCCATCCCTCCCTCCCTTCTTTCTTCCTTCCTTCCTTCCTCACTCCCTCGCTCCCTCCCTCTCTCTTTCTCTGTCTCTTTCTTTCTTTCTTTCTTTCCTTCTTTCTTTCTTTCTTTCTACTTTTTCTCCCTTTTATTCTGAGCCATGTGGATGAAAGGCTCTTGGTGCTGCAGCCAGGAGTCAGTGCTGTGCCTCTGAGGTGGGACAGCAAACTTCAGGACACTGGTCGACAAGAGACCTCCCAGCCCCACATAATATCAAACGGAAAAAATCACCCAGAAATCTCCATCTCAATACCAGCACCCAGCTGCACTCAAAGACCAGCACGCTACACTGCTGGACACCCTATGCCAAACAACTAGCAAGACAGGAACACAACCCCACCCATTAGCAGAGAGGTGGCCTAAAATCATAATAAGGCCACAGATACCCCAAAACACAGCACCAGACGTGGAACTGCCCAACAGAAAGACAAGATCCAGCCTCATCCACCAGAACACAGGCAGAAGTCCCCTCCATGAGGAAGCCTACACAACCCACTGAACCAACTTTACCCACTGCGGGCAGACACCAAAAACAACGGGAACTACGAACCTGCAGGCTACAAAAAGGAGACCACAAACACAGTAAGATAAGCATAATGAGAAGAAAGAAGAACACACAGCAAATGAAGGAGCAAGGTAAAAACCCACCAGACCTAACAAATGAAGAGGAAATAGCCAGTCTACCTGAAAAAGAATTCAGAATAATGATAGTAAAGATGATCCAAAATCTTGGAAATAGAATAGACAAAATGCAAGAAACATTTAACAAGGACCTAAAAGAATTAAAGATGAAACAAGCAACGATGAACAACACAATAAATGAAATTTAAAATACTCTAGATGGGATCAATAGCAGAATAACTGAGGCAGAAGAACGGATAAGTGACCTGGAAGGTAAAATAGTGGAAATAACTACTGCAGAGAAGAATAAAGAAAAAAGAATGAAAAGAACTGAGAACAGTCTCAGAGACCTCTGTGATAACATTAAACACACGAACATTTGAATTATAGGGGTTCCAGAAGAAGAAGAGAAAAAGGGACTGAGAAAATATTTCAAGAGATTATACTTGAAAACTTCCCTAATATGGGAAAGGAAATAGTTAATCAAGTCCAGATAGCATAGAGAATCCCTTGCAGGATAAATCCAAGTAGAAATACAGCAAGACACATATTAATCAAACTGTCAAAAATTAAATACAACAAAAACATTAAAAGCAGCAAGGGAAAAACAACAAATAACACACAAGGGAATCTCCATAAGGTTAACAGCTGATCTTTCAACAGAAACTCTGCAAGACAGAAGGGAGTGGCAAGACATATTGAAAGCGATGAAGGAGACAAACCTGAAACCAAGATTACTCTACCCAGCAAGGATCTCATTCAGCTTGGATGGAGAAATTAAAACATTTACAGACAAGCAAAAGCTGAGACAGTTCAGCACCAGCAAACCAGCTTAACAACAAACGCTAAAGGAACTTCTCTAGGCAAGAAACATAAGAGAAGGAAAGACCTACAATAACAAACTCAAACAATTAAGAAAATGGGAATAGGAACATACATATCGATAATTACTGTAAATGTAAAAGGACTAAATGCTCCCACCAAAAGACACAGATTGGCTGAATGGATACAAAAACAAGCCCCATATATATGCTGTCTACAAGAGACCCACTTCAGACCTAGAGACACATACAGACTGAAAGTAAGGGGATGGAAAAACATATTCCATGAAAATGGAAACCAAAAGAAAGCTGGAGTAGCAATCCTCGTATCAGACAAAATACACTTTGAAATAAAGACTATTCGAAGAGACAAAGAAAGACACTACATAATAATCAAGGTATCGATCCAAGAAGAAGATATAACAATTATAAATATATATGTACCCAACATAGATGCACCTCAATACATAAGACAAATAGTAACAGTCATAAAAGGGGAAATCGACAGTAACACATTCATAGTAGTGGAGTTTAACACCCCACTTTCACCAATGGACAGATCATCCAAAATGAAAATAAATAAGGAAGCACAAGCTTTACATGATACATTAAACAAGATGGACTTAATTGATATTTATAGGACATTCCATCCAAAAACAACAGAATACACGTTTTTCTCAAGTGCTCATGGAACATTCTCCAGGATAGATCATATCTTGGGTCATAAATCAAGCCTTGGTTAATTTAAGAAAATTGAAACTGTATGAAGTATCTTTTCGAACCACAACGCTATGAGACTAGATATCAATTACAGGAAAAGATTTGTAAAAAATAGAAACACATGGAGGCTAAACAATACACTACTTAATAACGAAGTTATCACTGAAGAAATCAAAGAGGAAATCAAAAGACACCTAGAAACAAATGACAAGGAAACACAAGGACCCAAAACCTATGGGATGCAGCAAAAGCAGTTCTAAGAGGGAAGTTTATAGCAATACAATCCTAACTTAAGAAACAGGAAACATCTCGAAGAAACAACCTATCCTTGCACCTAAAGCAATTAGGGAAAGAACAACAAAAAAAAACCAAAGTCAGCAGAAGGAAAGAAATCATAAAAGTCAGATCAGAAATAAATGAAAAAGAAATGAAGGAAATGATAGCAAAGATCAATAAAAACTAAAAGATGGTTCTTTGAGAAGACAAACAAAATTGATAAACCATTAGCCAGACTCATCAAGAAAAAAAGGGAGAAGACTCAAATCAATAGAATTAGACATGAAAAAGGAGAAGTAACAACTGACACTGCAGAAATAAAAAAGATCATGAGAAATTACTACAAGCAACTCTATGCCAATAAAATGGAAAACCTGGAAGAAATGGACAAATTCTTAGAAATGCACAACCTGCCGAGACTGAATCAGGAAGAAAGAGAAAACATGAACTGACCAAACACTGAAATTGAAAATGTGAGTAAAATTCTTCCAAGAAACGGAAGCCCAGGCCCAGATGGCTTCACAGGCGAATTCTATCAAACGTTTACAGAAGAGCTAACATCTGTCCTTCTAAAACTCTTCCAAAATATAGCAGAGGGAGGAACACGACTAACCTCATTCTACGAGGCCACCATCACCTTGATACAAAAAGCAGACAAGGGTGTCAAAAAGAAAGAAAACTACAGTCCAATATCACTGATGAACATAGATGCAAAAATCCTCAGCAAAATACTAGCAAACAGAATCCAGCAGCACATTAAAAGGATCATACACCATGATCAAGTGGGGTTTATTCAAGGAATGCAAGGATTCTTCAATATACACAAATCAATCAACGTGATACACCATATTAACAAACTGAAGGAGAAAAACCATATGATCATCTCAAGAGATGCAGAGAAAGCTTTCGACAAAATTCAACACCCATTTATGATAAAAACCCTCAGGAAACTAGGCATAGAGGGAACTTTCCTCAACATAATAAAGGCCATATATGACAAACCCAAGGCCAACATCATCCTCAATGGTGAAAAGCTGAAAGCATTTCCACTAAGATCAGGAACAAGACAAGGTTGCCCACTCTCACCACTCTTATTCAACATAGTTTTGGAAGTATTAGCCACAGCAATCAGAGAAGAAAAGGAAATAAAAGGAATCCAAACAGGAAAAGAAGAAGTAAAGCTGTCACTGTTTGCACATGACATGATACTATATATAGAGAATCCTAAAGATGCTACCACAAAACTACTAGAGATAATCAATGAATTTGGTAAAGTAGCAGGATACAAAACTAATGCACAGAAATCTCTGGCATTCCTATACACTAATGATGAAAAATCTGAAAATGAAATCAAGAAAACACTCCCATTTACCACTGCAACAAAAAGAATTAAATATCTAGGAATAAACCTACCTAAGGAGACAAAACACCTGTATGCAGAAAATTATAAGACACTAAAGAAAGAAATTAAAGATGATACAAATACATGGAGAGATATACCATGTTCTTGGATTGGAAGAATCAGCATTGGGAAAATAACTCTACTACCCAAAGCAATCTACAGATTCAATGCAATCCCGATCAAACTAACACTGGCATTTTTCACAGAACTAGAACAAATAATTTCACAGTTTGTGTGGAAACACAAAAGACCCTGACTAGCCAAAGCAATCTTGAGAACGAAAAACAGAGCTGGAGGAATGAGGCTCACTGACTTCAGACTATACTAAAAAGCTACAGTAATCAAGAGAGTATGGTACTGGCACAAAAACAGAAAGATAGATCAATGGAACAGGATAGCAAGCACAGAGATACACCCACGCACATATGGTCACCTTATATTTAATAAAGGCAGCAGGAATGTACAGTGGAGAAAGGACAGCCTCTTCAATAAGTGGTGCTGGGAAAACTGGACAGGTACATGTAAAAGTATGAGATTAGAACACTACCTTACACCATACACAAAAGTAAGCTCAAAATGGATTAAAGACCTAAATGTAAGGCCAGAAACTATCAAACTCTTAGAGGAAAACATAGGCAGAACACTCTATGACATAAATCAGAGCAAGATCCTTTTTGACCCACCTCCTAGAGAAATGGAAATAAAAACAAAAATAAATAAATGGGACCTAATGAAACTTCAAAGCTTTTGCACAGCAAAGGAAACCATAAACAAGACCAAAAGACAACCCTCAGAATGGGAGAAAATATCTGCAAATGAAGCAACTGACAAAGGATTAATTTCCAAAATTTACAAGCAGCTCATGCAGCTCAATAACAAAAAAACAAACAACCCAATCCAAAAATGGGCAGAAGACCTAAATAGACATTTCTCCAAAGAAGATATACAGACTGCCAACAAACACATGAAAGAATGCTCAACATCATTAATCATTAGGGAAATGCAAATCAAAATTACAATGAGGTGTAATCTCACACCAGTCAGAACGGCCATCATCAAAAAATCTAGAAACAGTAAATGCTGGAGAGAGTGTGGAGAAAAGGGAACACTCTTGCACTGCTGGTGGGAATGTGAATTGGTACAGCCACTATGTAGAACAGTATGGAGGTTCCTCAAAAAACTACAAATAGAACTACCATATGACCCAGCAATCCCACTACTAGGCATATACCCTGAGACAACCATAATTCAAAAAGAGTCATGTACCAAAATGTTCATTGCAGCTCTATTTACAATAGCCCGGAGATGGAAGCAACCTAAGTGTCCATCATCAGATGAATGTTTAAAGAAGATGTGGCACATATATACAATGGAATATTACTCACATAAAAAGAAACGAAATTGAGCTATTTGTAAGGAGGTGGATAGACCTACAGTCTGTCATACAGAGTAAAGTAAGTCAGAAAGAGAAAGACAAATACCGTATACTAACACATATATATGGAATTTGAGGGAAGAAATGTCATGCAGAACCTAGGGGTAAGACAGGAATAAAGACTCAGACCTACTAGAGAATGGACTTGAGGATATGGGGAGGGGGAAGGGTAAGCTGTGACAAAGCGAGAGAGAGGCATGGACATATATACACTACCAAACATAAGGTAGATAGCTAGTGGGAAGCAGCCGCATAGCACAGGGAGATCAGCTTGGTGCTTTGTGACCACCTGGAGGGGTGGGATAAGGACGGTGGGAGGGAGGGAGACGCAATAGGGAAGAGGTTTGGGAACATATGTGTGTGTGTGTGTATATATATATATATATGATTCACTTTGTTATAAAGCAGAAACTAGCACACCTCTGTAAAGCAATTATACTCCAATAAAGATGTAAAAAACAAAAAAACAAAGTAATGCTGGAAGCTCTAGCCAGAGCATTTAGGGAATAAAAAGAAATTAAAAGCATTGAATTTGGAAAAGAAGAAGTAAAATTATCTTTGTTCACAGATGGCATGATCTTATATCGAGAGAATCCTAAGATTCCACACACGAAAATGTTAGACCTAATAAACAGATTCATCAAAGTTGCAGGATACAAAATTTACATGCAAAAATCTGTTGCATTTCTAAATACTAGTGATGAACAACATGAAAAGGAAATTAAGCAAACAATTCCACTTACAATAACATCAAAAAAATCAAATACTTAGGAATAAACCTAACCAAGGAGGTAAAAGACTTCTATACTGTAAACTATAAAACCTTGCTGAAAGAGATTAAAGAAGAGCAATAAGTCTTATGGATTGAAAGATGTAGTATTGCTAAGATAGCAATGCTAGCCAAAGCAATCTACAGACTCAATGCAAGCCCTATCAAAATCCCAATAGTATTGTTTTTGCATAAACAGAAAAAAAACCATAACAGATCTGAATGGCCTCAATTTGGAACCCAAAATGGCCAAATAATTCTTGAAAGAGAAGAATAAATGTGGAGGGCTCATAATTACTGTTTTCAAAACGTACTGCAAAGGTAGAGTAATCAAAACCATCTGGTACATGCATAAGGACAAACATATGGACAGGCCAATGGAACAGAATACAGATCCCAGAAATAAATCTTTGCATATATGGTCAACTGATTTTCAATATAAATGCCAAGAGCATTAACTGGGGAAAGAACAGTCTTTTCAACATATGGTGCTGGGTAAACTGGATATCCACATACAAAAGAATGAAGATAGACCCTTACCTTACACTATATACAAAAATTATATCAAAATGGATCAAAGACCTAAAGGTAAGAACTTAAATCATAAAATTCTTAGAAGAAAACACAGGGGGAAATCTTTATGACACTAGATTTAGCAACAATTTCCTGCATATGACACAGAAAGTACAGGCAACAAAAGAAAAAATAGATAAAACAGAGTTCATCAAAATTTAAAACTTTTGTATATTAAAAGACACTATGAAGACATTGAAAAGGCAACCCATAGAATGAAACTTTTTGCAAATCATTTATCTGATAAGTGATTAATATCCAGAATATATTAAAAGCTCCTACAATTTAACAACAAGAACAACAACAACAAAATCACAAGTGGAATTTATCCCTGGGATGCAAGGATTCTTCAACTATGCAAATCAATCAATGTGATAAACCATATTAACAAACTGAAGAATAAAAACCATATGATCATCTCAATAGATGGAGAAAAAGTTTTTGACAAAATTCAACACCCATTTATGATAAAAAACTCTCCAGAAAGTGGGCATATAGGGAACCTACCTCAACATAATAAAGGCCGTATATGACAAACCCACAGCAAACATCATTCTCAATGGTGAAAATTGAAAGCATTTCTTCTAAGATCAGGAACAAGACAAGGATATCCATTCTCACCACTATTATTCAACATGGTTTTGGAAGTCCTAGCCATGGCAGTCAGAGAAGAAAAAGAAATTTTTAAAAAATCCAAATTGGAAAAGAAGAAGTAAAAATTGTCACTGTTTGCAGATGACATGATACTATACATACAAAATCGTAAAGATGCTACCAGAAAACTACTAGAGCTCATCAATGAATTTGGTAAAGCAGGATACAAAATTAGTACACAGAAATCTCTTGCATACTATACACTAAAAACGAAAGATGAGAAATTAAGGAAACAATCCCATTTACCATCTCATCTAAAAGAATAAAATACCTAGGAATAAACCTACCTAAGGAGGCAAAAGAACTGTAATCAGAAAACTATATGTCACTGATGAAAGAAATCAAAGGTGACCAAACAGATGGAGAAATATACCATGTTCCTGGATTAGAAGAATCAATACTTGGAAAATGACTATACTACCCAAAGCAATCTACAGATTCAGTGAAATCCCTATCAAATTACCAATGACGTTTTTCACAGAATTAGAACAAAAAATGTTTACAATATTATGGAAACATGAAAGATGCAGAAGAGCAAAAGCAATCATGAGAAAGAAAAATGGAGCTGGAGGAATCAGGCTCCTGACTTAAAACTACACTACAAAGCTACAGTAATCAAGACAGTATGGTACTGTCACAAAAACAGAACTATAGGTCAATGGAACAGGATAGAAAGCCCAGAGATAAACCCACATATCTATGGCCACTTAATCTATGACAAAGGAGGCAAGAATATACAATGGAGAAAAGACAGCCTCTTCAATAAGTGGTGCTGTGAAAACTGGATATCTACATGTAAAAGAATGAAACTACAACACTCCCTAACACCATACACAAAAATAAACTCAAAATGCATTAAAGACCTAAATGTAAGGCCAGACACTGTAAAACTCTTAGAGGAAAACAGAGGCAGAACACTCTTTGACATAAATCGCAGCAAGATCTTTTATAACCCACCTCCTAGAGTAATGAAAATAAAAACAAAAATAAACAAATGGGACCTGTTGAAACTTGAAAGCTTCTGAACAGCAAAGGAAATCATAAACAAGATGAAAAGACAGCCCTCAGAATGGGGGAAAATATTTGCAAATGAAGCAACTGACAAAGGATTAATCTCCAAAATATACAATTGTGCAGCTTATGCAGCTCAATATCAAAAAAAACAAACAACCCAATCAAAAAATGGGCAGCAGACCTAAATAGACATTTCTCCAAAGACATACAGAAGGCCAACAAACACATGAAAAGATGCTCAACAACACTAATTATTAGAGAAATGCAAATCAAAACTACAGTGAGGTATCACCTCACACCGGTCAGAATGGCCATCATCAAAAAGTCAAAAAACAATAAATGCTGGAGAGGGTATGGAGAAAAGGGATCCCTCTTACACTGTTGGTGGGAATGTAAATTGATACAGCCACTATGGAAAACAGTATGTAGGTTCCTTAAAAAACTAAAAATAGAACTACCATATGACCTAGCAATCCCACTCCTAGCCATATACCTGGAGAAAACCATAATTTTAAAAGACACATGCACCCCAGTGTTCATTGCAGCACTATTTACAATAACCAGGACATGGAAGCAACCTTAATCTCTATCAACAGAGGAATGGATAAAGATGTGGTACATGTATGCAATGGAATATTATTCAGGCATAAAAAAGAACAAAATTATGCCATTTGCCACAACATGGATGGACCTAGAGATTGTCATACTGAGTGAAGTAAGTCAGACACAGAACAACAAATATCATGTGTTATCACTTATTTGTGGAATCTAAAAAAAGGGTAGAAATGAACTTCTTTTATAAAACAGAAGTAGCCTCACAGATGTAGAAAACAAACTTATGTTTACGAGGAGATAAGAAGGGAAGGGACAAATCGGGAGACTGGGATTGACATATACACAGTGCTATATATAAAATAGATAACTAATAAGAACCTACTGTATAGTACAGGGAACTCTACTGAATACTATGTAATGGTGTATATGGGAAAATAATCTTAAAAAGAGTGGATATATGTATATGTATAGCTGATTCACTTTGCTGTACACCTGAAACTAACACAACATTGTAAACCAACTATATTCCAATAATTTTTTTTAAAAAACATAACAGTCCAATTCATAAATGGGCCCAGGACTTGAACAGATATTTCTTCAAAATGATATAGGAAATAGCTAATAACTACATGAAAAGACTCTGAAATCACTAGCCATTTATGGAAATACAAATCAAAACCAGATATACCACCTCATACCCATTAAGATGGCTACTATCAAAAAAAGAAAAGAAAAGAACAATCATTGCCAGGGATGTGGAGAAATTGGAACCCTGTGTATTACTGGTGGGAAAATTAAATGGTGCAGTCACTGTAGAAAACAGTATGACAGTTCCTGAGAAAACTAAACATTGAATTACCATATGATCCAGCAATTCCACTCTGGGCTCATACTCAAAAGAACTGAAAGCAGGAATTCAAGCAGATAACTGTACACCAATATTCAAAGAAGCATTATTCACAATAACCAAAAGGCAGAAAAAATTTAAATGTCCATCAACAGACGAACAGATATACAAAATGTGGTGATACATAAGTGAAATATTACTCAGCCTCAAAAAGGAATGAAATTCTGATGCATGCTACAATGTGAACGAACCTTGAAAATATCATGCTAAGTGAAACAAGTCTAACATGAATGGACAAATACTATATGATTCCAGTTTATATTAGCTACCTAAAATAGGCAAATTCATAGAGACAAAAAGAATAATGTTGATTGCAAGGGGCTGAGGGGACAGGGAAACAAGAAGTTATTATTTGATGGGTACAGAGTTTCTGTTTGAGATAATGAAAAGTTCTGGAAATGTGGGTTGGTGATGGTTGCATGACATTGTGGATATACTAAATGCCACTGAATTGTACACTTAAATATGGTTAAAATTATACATTTTATGTTATGTATATTCTACCAAAATTACAAAAAATTCTCAGTGCCAGGCCCCCATCCTAGACCAATTCCATCAGAATCTCTGGGAGTGGCTCAGTCATCAGTACCTTGAAAGTACCTCAGGTATTTCCAATGTTCAGCCAAGTTTAAGAACTGTAGATCTGGACTTTCTCCCCTCTTGTAATACACAAAATTATCATTTGCAAATCACTGATGATGGACATCCAGCTGTGCTTTTCCCAACCCAAGTGAGATCATTAACTCTACTCATTTTCCAGGTTGTCTCTGAATACTCATTTCTAGAGTAACTTAAATTAGTAAGCTACTAGGATACTATCACTATAATTGTATAGTATAAAAACTGTGTTTAGGGGCTTCCCTGGTGGGGCAGTGGTTGAGAGTCTGCCTGCCGATGCAGGGGACACGGGTTCGTGCCCTGGTCCAGGAGGATCCCACGTGCCGTGGAGCGGCTGGGCCCGTGGGCCATGGCCGCTGGGCCTGCATGTCCGGAGCCTGTGCTCCACAGCAGTGAGAGGCCCGCATACCACAAAAAAAAAAAAAAGTGTTTAATGCTAAAGTATTTACAGATGAAATGACAGTCTGCAAATCTGATTCAAAGTAATCCAGGCCTGGGTGAGGATTATAGATAAAACAGATAGGCCATATGTTAGTAATCATTGAAGCTGATTGATGGGTGCATAGGTGTTCTTTATGTTATCCTCTCTACTTTTGTGTATATTAAAAATTTTCTGTGTTAAAACTGGAAACAAATTTAATTACATTTGCAATGGAAAAATCTAAAATATTTAGTAATAAGATCTTGGACCTATAAACTATAGTAGATACATACAATGAAATATTAACCAACATTTTTACATGATGGTAAAAATTTTGTAATGATATGGGGAGATACTTATGATGTCTAATTTAGTAAAAAAGCAAGTTATCAAAATGAGCATATACAGTATGATCCAATTTTTTGTACAGGCTGTAGGATGGAGCAATCAATAGTGCTAGATCTGAAGTCTGACAGAACTAGGTTTCTGCCACTTACTGTGTGACCCAGGACAAGGGAGAGAATAATAGCATCTTTACAGAACCCATAAGGGTTCTGTAAAGATTAAGCTGAAATAAAATAATTAAAGCACTTAAGAGATTAATAGTAATAGTAGTAGTAGTAGTATCATCTGTATTTGGCTAGAGCTACTTAAAAAAAGCAAAACATTGGAAAAAATATCTAATATCTTAATATCTAAAATAATGGTAAGATATGACAAATTCATTGACTTATTAAATGAACAGCTATTAAGGGCCCACTGTGGAAAAGACAGTGGAACTATAATGCTGATCAAGACATAAACAGAAGGCAGCTGTGTGCACCACTACATAAAAGTCAGTTACATCTCTATACACTAACAATGAACTACTGAAAAAGAAATAAAGAAAACAATCCCATTTACAATAGCATCAAAAGGAATGAAATAATTAGGAATAAATTTAACCAAGAAAATGAAAGACCTCTACACTGAAAATTATAGACACTGAGGAAAAAACTGACAAACACAAATAAATGGAAATATATCTCCTGTTCATGGATTGGAAGAATTAGTATTATTAAAATGTCCATACTACCCAAAGTCATAAACAGAGTCATAGAAAAAAACAATCCTAAAATTGTTTTTTAGGATATGGAACAACAGAAGACCCCCATAACCAAAGCAACCTGAGATAAAAGAAAAAAGCTGGAGGCATCACAATACCTGATTTCAAACTTTATTGCAAAGCTATAGTAATCAGAACAGAATGGTACTGGCAAAAAAACAGACACATAGACCAATGGAACAGAACTGAGAGCCCAGAAATAAACCCATGAATATATGTGGTCAACTAATATTTGACAAAGGAGCCAAGAATACTCAATGGGGAAAGGATAGTCTCTTCAATAAATGGTGCTGGGAAAATAATATATACATGCAAAGGAATGAAATTAGGCCCCTATCTTATACCACTCACAAAAATTAACTCAAAATGGCTTAAAGACTTGAATGTAAACTTGAAACTGTAAAACTACTAGAAGTAAACAGAGGGGAAAATCTCCTTGACATTGGTCTTAAAAGCATTTTTTTGATATGACAATAAAACTGAAAGCAAAAAAAGCAAACTAGACAAATGTGACTGAATCAAACTAAAAAAGTTTTGCAAAGCAAAAGCAAGGGAAACAATCAAAAGAGTGAAGAGACAACCTATAGCATGGGAGAAAATATCTGCAAACTATACATCAGGTAAGTTAATATCCAAAATGTATAATGAATTCAAACAACTCAATAGGCAAAAAAAGTTACCTGATTAAAAAATTAGCGAAGGACCTGAGCAGATATTTTTCCAAAGAAGACATACAAATACCCAACATTTCATGAAAAACCTGCTTAATATCTCTAATCATGGAATGTAATCAAAACCACAATAAAATATCACCTCATGCTTATTAGAATGGCTATTATAAAAAAAGACAAAATACAACAAGTGTTGGAGAGGATGTAGAGAAAAGGGAACCCCTGTGCACTGTTTGTGGGAATGTAAATTGTTGCAGCAACTTAGGAAAACATTATTTAATTCCTCAAAATATTAAAAATAGAACTACCATACAATCCAGCAATGCGACTCCTGGGTATTTTTCCAAAGGAAATGAAATCACTATCTCAAAGAGATATCTGCACCCCCATGTTCATTTCATTCACAATAGCCAAGACATGGAAACAACCTAATGTTGCCTGTATAAATATAATGTAATACTAATTAGCCATTTAAAAAGAACAAAATCCTGCATTTTACAGCAATATTGATGGACCTTGAAGGCATTATGCTAAGTGAAATAAGTCAGAAAGAGTAAGACAAATACTATATACTCTCATTTATATGCTGAATCTAAAAAGGCAAACTCAGAAATAGAGAGTAAGGGAGAGAGATCAAGATGGCTGAGCAGGAGGAGGCTGAGCTCACCTCCCCTCACAAACACATCCAAAATACAACTACATGTGAAATTGACCTGGGTACTGGCAGAACAGCTCTCCTACAATCAAGACTGTAAAGGAAGATCCATACAGGTAGAAAGGGAAGAAAAGTGATCTGGTCAGGACATGCACCCATGGTGGAAGACCCAGAAGAGGAAGGGGATATCACAGGCTCTGTGATCCTCCCTGGGAAGTGAGGGGTTTGAGCCACATATTAGGCACCCCAGCCCCAGGATCCAACATTGGGAAGATGAGTCCCCTTAACTGGTTTGAAAACCAGTGAGGCTTACCAAAAGGCTAGAAGAAACTGAAGAACGTGCACACAGAAGCAGCAGATTGAAAACTGCCTGGGGCTCTGGCAGCTTGCTAGGACTGTCCCACTACACACACCCAGCCCACACCAGGATCCTGTCCCAGCCCTCTTTCTCCGATGTTGCTATCGACTAAGGCAGAGGCTGCCTTTGCCAATGAGTGTGCACACACTTAAAGGGAATGCAGCCAGCTTAGACCCCAGCCTTGCCTCTAACCAGGGCAGAGGCAGCCACTGCCAGTGCATGTGTCCCTACCAAGATTACAGAGAAACAAACCTAGCTCCAGGGTAGAGACTGCCATCTTCAGCAGAAGGGAAACCAGCTCATTAGTGTGGCACCAACTCCTCTGGCCCCAACCCAGTCTCTAACCAAGGCACACACACCAGAGAAAAAGTGAAACCAGCACAAAAGTGCAGCCCCAAGCCCTCAAGCCCCAACCAGGACCTCAACCAAGGCAGAGACTACCATCACACCCAGGAGAAACCCAACTCCCTCAGGGCTCCTGTTCCAGCCTCTCAGGCCCTGCCACTTTCCCCAATATGGCAATAATGGCCACTGAGAATAGGAGAAGCTCTGACTCACACCTGGCTCTGCCTCTGGCTCTGGCTGCTCCAACTCCAGCCCTACCTGCTGCCAGCACACCCCAGGAAAAAATGCAGTCTGTGCCCACTTAAGATCCAGCTCTCCCACCAAAGCCACTGGGCACATGTAGACTACATAGGGATGCTCCCACAAAAGAACACCTTTCAAGACTAGGATAGGTAACTGTTTCACCTAACATCATGGAGACAGAGAAAGTTAAACAAAATGAAAAGACAGAGGAATAATTTCAGACAAAAGAACAAGAAAATACCTGAAAAAAACCCTAATGAAACAGATACATAAAAGAGTTCAAAGCAATAGTAATAAGAATGCTAACTGAACTGAGGAAAAGAATAGATGAACACAGTGAGAATTTTAACAAAGAATTAGAAAATATAAAAACAACCAGTCAGAGCTGAAGAATACCATAACTGAATTAAAAAATTCACAAGAAGGAATTAACAGCAGATTAGGTAATAGTGAAGAATGCATAAGTGAACTAGAAGATAGAATATTTGAAATGACCCAATCAAAACAGCAAAAGAAAACTAAATTTTTGAAGAATAGTTTAAGGGACCTCTGGGACAACATCAAGCACACAAACATTCATATTATAGAAGTCCCAAAAGAAGATAAGAGAAAGGGATAGAAAATGTATTTAATGAAATTAAGGCTGGATACTTCCCAAACATGAAGAAGGAAACAGATATCCAGGTATAGGAAGCACAGACAGTCCAAAACAAGATGAACCCAAAGAGACCCACTCCAAGACATATCATAATTTAAATGGCAAAAGATAAAGAGAGAATTTTAAAGGCAGCAAGAGAAAAACAGAAAGTCACATATAAGGGAACCCCCATAAGGCTATCAGCTGAATTTTCAGCAGAAACTTTGAAGACCAGAAGGGAGTGCATGATATATTTAAAGTGCTGAATGGGAAAAAAATGTACAACCTAGGATAATCTACCCAGCAAGATTATGATTTAGAATTGAAAAAGAGATAAAGAGCTTCTCAGACAAGCAAAAACTAAAAGAGTTCATCAACACTAAACCACCTCACAAGAAGTGTTAAAGGGTCTTCTTTAAGTGAAAAAGAAAAGGTTACAAGAAATAAATTATAAGAAAGGAAAAAACCCACAGGTAAAGGCAAATATATAGTAAAAACTGTGGATCGATCACTTAAATAACCTAGTACAAAGATAAAAGACAAAAACTGTAAAATCAACTATAACTACAATAAACAGTTAAGGGATAGACATGAGGATGTAAAATATGGCATTAAAAACACAAAATGTGGGGCAGGACTAAAATATGTAGATCTTTTGGAAAGTGTTTGAACTTAAAGGATTTTCAGTTTAAAACCCCATGGTAACCACAAATCAAAAATGTACAATAGATACACAAAAACTAGAGAGGAAGGAACACAAACATAACACAAAAGAAAATCATCAAGCCACAAGGGACCGACACTAAAAGAAGAAGAACAAAAAAAGAACTACAAAAACAACAAGAAAACAAGTAACAAAATAGCAATAAGTACATGCCTATCTCAAATAAACAACCTAACCTACCATCCAAAGGAATTAACAAAGAAGAACAAAGCTCAAAGTCAGCAGAAGAAAGGAAATAACACCAGAGTGGAAATAAATAAAAGAGACCAAAAGAAAAAAAAAGAAAAACAAAAAAAGATCTGTGAAACCAAGAGCTGTGTTTTTGAAAAAAAAAAAAAACTGATAAGCTTTTAACTAGGCTCATTGAGAAAAAAAGAGAGAGGAACCAAATAAACAAACTAATAAATGGAAGAGGAGAAATTACAACAGATATCACAGAGGTACAAACAATCATAAGAGAATACTATGAAGTTATATGCCAACAAATGGGACAACCTACAAGATATGGATAAATTCCTAGAAACATACAATCTTCCAAAACTGAATCAAAAAGAAAGACATAATCTGAACAGGCCAATTACTAGGATTGAAATTGAATCAGTAATCAAAAAACTCCCAAAAAACAAAAGTCCAGGACCAAAAGTCTTTATAGGGGAATTCTACCAAGCATATAAAGAAAACATAATACCTCTCCTTCTTAAACTATTGCAAAAAAATTGAAGAGGAAACATTCCTAAATTCATTTTATGAGGCCACGATTACTGTGACACCAAAAACAAACAAAGACATTACCAAAAAAGAAAATTAGAGGCCAATATCTCTGATGAATATAGCAGTAAAAACTTCACAAAATATTAGCAAACAAAATTCAACAATATACAAAAAGGATCATACACCATGATCATGTGGGATTTATTCCAGGGACACAAGGATAGTTCAATATTCACAAATCAATCAATGTGATACACCACATTAACAAAAGGAAGGATAGGGCTTCCCTGGTGGCGCAGTGGTTGAGAGTCCGCCTGCCGATGCAGGGGACACGAGTTCGTGCCCCGGTCCGGGAAGATCCCACATGCCGCGGAGCGGCTGGACCTGTGAGCCATGGCCACTGAGCCTGCGCGTCCGGAGCCTGTGCTCCGCAACAGGAAAGGCCACAACAGTGAGAGGCCCACGTACCACAAAAAAATAATAAAATAAAATAACACCAACTCTAGATCACTAAGTCACCCAACTGCTCTCTCCCTGCCTTCCCAATGCCACCTCCACACCAATTTGAAAAAAAAAAAAAAGGAAGGATAAAAATCACATGATAATCTCAATAAATGCAGAAAAAGCACAAGACAAAATTCAACATCCATTCATGATAAAAACTCTCAACGAAAGTGGTAAAAGAGGGAACATATCTCAACATACTGAAGACCATTTATGACAAACCCACAGCTAACATCATACTCAATGGTGACAAGGTGAAAGCTTTTCCTCTAAAATCACAAACAAGATAAGGATGCCCACTTTCACCACATCTATTCAATATAGTATTGGAAGTCCTAGCCACAGCAATCAGACAAGAAAAAGAAATAAAAGGCATCTACATTGGAAGGGAAGAAGTAAAACTGTCACTACTTGCAGAGGACATGATAATATATATATATATATATATATATATATATATACACATAAATATATATATAAAAAACCCTAAAATATGCACCATATTAGAACTAATAAACCAATTCAGTAGAGTTGTGGGATACAAGATTAATATACATAAATCTGTTGTTTTTCTATACACTAATAATGAACAATAAGAAAGAGAAAGCAAGAAACCAGTCCCATTTAAAATCACATCAGAAGAATAAAATACCTACAAAAGATCAATGGAACAGAAGAGGCAGCCCATAAATATACTCACATATATATGATCAATTAATCTATGACAAAGGAAGCAGAAATATACAATAGGGAAAAGACATTTTCTTCAATAAGTGGTGTTCAGAAAACTGGACAGCTACATGTAAAAGAATCAAATTAAAATATTTTCTCATACCGTATACAAAATAAATTGAAAATGGATTAAAGACCTAAATGTAGGACCAGAAACCATAAAACTCATAGAAGAAAACATAGGCAGCACACTCTTTGACATTAAGTCTTAGCAATATTTTTTTTTGGATCTGTCTCTTCAGTCAATTCAAACATAAGTAAATAGAACCTAATGAACTTAAAAGCTTTTGCATAGTGAAGGAACCATCAACAAATGAAAAGACAACCTACTGAATGGGAGAAAATATTTACAAACGATATGTCTAATAAGTGGTCAATATCCAAAATATATAAAGAACTCGTACAACTCAATATCAAAAAAAAAACAACACAATTAAAAAATGGGCAGAGGACCTGAATAGACATTTCTCCAAAGAATAAATACAGATGGCTAACAGGCACATGAAAAGATGCTCAACATCACTGATCATCAGGAAAATGCAAATCAATACCACAATGAGATATCACCTCACATCTGTCAGAATGGCTATTATCAAAAAGACAACGAACAATAAATGTTGGCACGGATGTGGAGAAAAGGGAACCCTAGTACACTGTTGGTGGAAATGTAAATTGGTACAGCCACTGTGGAAAACAGTATGGAGGTTCCTCAAAAATGTAAAAGTACCATATGATCCAGAAATTCTACTCCTGGGTATATACCCAAAGAAAATGAAAACACAAATTTAAAAAGATATATGCACCCCAATGTTCATAGCAGCATTATTTACAATAGCCAAGATATGGAAGCAAACTAAGTGTCCATCAACAGTCGAATGAATAAGGAAGATGTGATACACACACACAGAGACACACACAGTGGAATAGTACTCAGCCATAAAAAAGAAAATTTTGCCATCTGCAACAATATTGATGGACCTGCACGGTATTTTGCTTAGCAAAGTAAGTCAGACAGAGAAAGACAAATACTTTGTTTTCACTTATATGTGGAACATAAAAAAAAACAAATGAATGAATACAGCAAAACAGAAACAGACTCACAAATATAGAGAACAAACTAATGGTTACCAGTGGGTTTAGGTGTGAGGGGAGGGACAAAATAGGGGAAAGGGATTAAGAGGTACAAACTACTGGGTATAAAAAAAGTGTCAGAATATGAATTCACCTGTTCCTGACTTAATACAGCTGGATGTGTCACTTAAAAAAAAGGATGAGAGAGTAGATTGGTGGTCACTAGGGGTTAGGAGTTGGGGGAAGTGAGGACATGTTGGTCAAAGACTACAAACTTCCAGATATAAGATGAATAAATACTGGGGATCTAATGGACAGCCTGGTGACTGTAATTAACAGTACTGTATTATATACTTGAAAGCTGTGAGCAGAGTAGATCTTAAATGTTATCACCACACACCAAAAAAAATATGTGAGAAGATGGAGGTGCTACCTAACCTTATTGTGGTAATCATTTCACAATATATACATGTATCAAATCATCAGGTTGCACACCTTAAACATACATATATGTCAATAATATCTCAATAAAGCGGGGGGAAAAGACATAAATGGTCCTTGCCCTTGTATAACTTATAGTCTAGAAAAGAAGGCTAATAAAGAAATAAGTAATAACATTAAAGTAAGGAGTCATTATAGTGTGCACAAAAAACGTTAAAGCACGTGGGGAAATGCTTATCATTTAAAGAGGTCAGAAGTCCAAGAATTCAGTCCTTCCATTTTTCAACTACTAAAGTCTGTGCACATTCCTTGGCTCCTGGATGCATAACTGGACCACTGGTTCCCTTTACACATCACCTTCTCTCCCTCTCTTACCCTCCTGCCCCCACCTTTATAAGGATCCTTGTGATTACATTAAGCCCACCCAGATAATCCAGGAGTATCTTCCTACCTCACAATTTCTACTTACAAGCACAAAAGTCCTTTTTGCCATGTGTAGCAGCATATTCACAGATCCTGGAGATTAGGACTTGGACATCTTTGGGAAGCCATTTATTCTGTTTACCACAGACATAATTATGAATACAAAAAGATGATAGAAACAAATATACCAAAAATATTAACAGTTGTTCAGCCTGTATGGTTGGATTTTGATTAATATTTTATGCTTTTCTCTTTTTTGCAATTTCTACAATGAGCATATGGCACTTTTTGAAAAATAGAGAATACAAATACATAAACACAAAAAGTACAAGGGGTATGCAGTAAAGTGTCTTTGTCTCACTCTTGTCCCTCAGCCCGCAGGTTCCTCTTTCTAAAAGGCATTTATCATTAGCAATTTCTTCTTCTTCTAGAGATAGAGTATGCAAGAGCATGTCTATGGTAGGTTGAATAATGTTCCCTCAAAGATGTTCATGTCCTAATCCCCAGAACCTATTAATATCTTACCTTACATGCCAAAAGGGACTTCGCAGATGTGATTAATTCAATGATCTGGGGATGGGGCATTTATCACTGATTGTCACTGATTGATGAGCCCAGATATAATCAGAAGGATCTTTTTAAGAGGGAGGCAGGAGGGTTAATGGGAGAGAAGGCAGCGATGTGACAACAGAAGTAGAGAATGGAGTGATGCTCTTTAAAGATGGAGGTAGGGCCCACAAGCCAAGGAATACAGGTATCCATTAGAAGCTGAAAAAGGCAAGGAAGCAGACTCTCCCCTTAGAGTCTCCAAAAAGTTCCAGCCCTGCTCATGCCTTGACTTTAGCCCAGTGAAACTAATTTTGGACTTATGACCTCCAGAACTATGAGAGAATAAATCTGTGTTGTTTTAGGCCACTAAGTTTGTGGTAATTTGTTACAGTGGCAATGGAGATGATCTTTGCATATATATATTTTTGCACATGTATGGATATATTGGGTATAGCTATAGAATAAAATCAAGTAAGTAGAATTCCTGGGTTAAGGTATGTGCATTTTAAATTTTGACTTAAACTGCCAAACTCCCTCCCCAGAGGTGCCAATTTCTACTGCAGCAATGTGTGAATGACATTTCAATTTTGACTTTACTCATAATGCTCTTTTTCCATACAGAAGTTTGAGTTTCATGCTCTCAGAGATATCTTTTCCTTTTATTGCTTCCTAATTTTATAACATATTTTTAAAATCCTTCCCCACTCTAAAATTAATTTTAACCATTCCCATGTTTTGTAGTTTTATGGCCCTATATTTCACATTTAATTATTTCATTTATCTGTAACTTACCTGCGTGTTAAGTATGAGGTATGGAAATAACTCTTCTTCCCAAATGTCTACCAAGGTGTCCCAACAACCTTTGTTAAATAATTCATTTTTTCCCCACTAATCTGAAATGCCATCTTTATCAGATGTACCAGTACCACACTGTTTTAACTATTGCAGCTTAATGACATTTTATTCTTAATCTCTGATAAAACTAATTTCCCCTAACTACTCCCCTGTTCCTAATTTCTCTAGGTTTTCATGCTTGCTTGTTTTTACATATGAATTTTACAACCATATTAACAGAAATATGTATCTTTATTTGAACTGAGTTTAATTTATCCTATTTACTTAAGTGAATTGATATTTTTATATTATCTTTCCATTTAAGAATATAATGTGTCTTTCTATTAGTCTAAGTCTTCTTTGGTGTTCCTCACTAATATTTTTTTTCCTTCATGTAGAACTTGTATATTGCTTGTTAAGTTTATTCTTAGGTATTTTCTCCTGTCTGTTGATAATTAAATGGGGTCTTTCCTTCCATTATATGTTCTGATTGTTAGTATTTTATATGAAGGCAATTTCAGGATGATTTCAGGATACCTGAGGAGTCTAGGGTCCTTCTTTGAAGGCATTTCAAGGATTCAAACCAAAAGATTACTGAGGGTGGAGGTTGGCTGGTAGGACCCTCTGCCATTCCTCCCTGAGACAGAATAAGGCAGGACTTCCCTGTACAGCCAATAAGCATCAAGGCTGGGGAGGCTAGGTAAATCCACATGCCTTCTCCTCATATCTAGGGCTTGAGACTTTGTGTGAGGGACTGCTAGGGAGTTCCTGACTCTGAACACTAATGAACACCCTTGTCTTGCAGGTTGAGCACCCAGTCAATAGTAACTGGCTAGAGGGTTACCCATCACTCCCCACCTTCTCAGGGGAACTTGCCCCCAGAAGCATGTAACTGTCTCTAGACTGAAGGGCTCATGGAAAGTGCAAATAACTCGAACCTGTGGTTAATCTTCTCTGTGTGGCTAGTGAAAACTATCTTCCCATTGTGAGTAGCTCTCACCTTGGGCACAATACCAAGACTGCTTAGCAAAAGCTGTGTTGGAACAGCCTCCAGCACAGTTCACCCAGATTTCTTTAATCTTCTCTCTACCTGTAATGCAAGTTCTATTTAGACAAAATCATAGCAAGGTTAACAATGTTCATTTTTGGGTTTTTTTCTTCTAACTTCTAATTGGCTGTAAACTAGGGACCACAGGTTTCTGCTAAAGGATTCCCAACAAGTTTACAAAATAGGCTTCCCCCAGTGCCCCAGGACTCTTATCAGTGAAGCCAATTACATTTCACTGCAAATCTGCAGATTTTCAGGCAACCTGATGAATTTCCACACTGTGGCCTCAACACAGCCGGAGAGCCTGTTTCTTTTGGCTTTTTATTTTTCTGTTAGGTTAACTAGTTAACCCTTTCGTAATTCCCAAGGCTTTTTTTTTTTCTTTATCACCACCATCTTTCTTTTAGCACTGGTATATCTAACATTGCTCTTCCTTGCTACTTTTTTTTTCTTCTTCTCGGATCAGGCTCCTTCTATCCTGTAACATTAACAAAAATATAATTCAATGATTTTGCTTGGGGTTGCAGGGGGAGGGGGGCATCTGAAGAAAGACTGAGAAGCCAGCTGTTTCCAGACTATAGCATGTGCACGAAAATTACCAGATTGGGGTACAAGGTACTGCAAAGAAACTGGAGCTGACTATGACCTTATGTTGCCTCCTGCCTTTTCTCTCCATCTCCATTTACTAGCTTTTATTTGCTATTATTTTTAGGAGATACTTTTATAGCTGCTCATGACTGCATGTGTATATATTTTCCTCAACTTATGCTCTATCCAATGGGAGAAAGGTCCACCTAAAGATCACCCTCTTCAACAGGGCCCCAGGGCTTGAACAATCTTTAGATGTTTTGGATTTTCATCTGCTGCTCCATTAATTGATGTCAGCTGCAGCTATAATAACCTTATGGAATGGTTTGCAAATATGAAATATTTGGAAATATTTTTCACTTGAAATTTTCAAACCCACAAAAATGTTCTCCAACTCTTTCTATGTGTTCCATTCCTGTGGCAACGATGCATTTAATGGTAGAGAAGAAACCACATAGAAACATAGGGCTGCCAGGCTTGTAAAGACGTAACTTGCTCTGGTACCCCTGCCTTGAATGAGGGTAACATTTATGCAATATCAGAGAGCTACAGTGCTAAGCAAGAGACAGTGTGCTGCCTCAGACTGTGATTTGGGAAGACTCCTCAATATATATAAAATCAAATGTCCAATTTTCCCCACAAAACTGGTCCTCTCCAGGAATCCCTCATCTCATAGAATGGCCCCACCACCCATCTAGAAACCAGGTAGTCATCCATGATATCTCCCTCTCCCTCACCTTCCATATCCAATCCATCACCAAATCCCATTGATTTAAACTCACAAATATATCTCTAATACACTTTTCTCCATTTCCACCCTAATCTAAGACATCATCATCTCTCATATGTACTACTGCAACTACCACCTAATAATCAGTCTCCCCTCATCCATTCTTGCCCCTCCTGAAGTTACTCTCCACAGTGCAACCAGAGTAAGCTCAAAATATAAATCACGGGCTTCCCTGGTGGCTCAACGGTTGAGAGTCCGCCTGCCGATGCAGGGGAAACGTGTCCGTGCCCCAGTCTGGGAAGATCCCACATGCCGCGGAGTGGCTAGGCCCGTGAGCCATGGCTGCTGAGCCTGTGTGTCCGGAGTTTGTGCTCCGCAACGGGAGAGGCCACAACAGTGAGAGGCCCGTGTACCGCAAAAAAAAAAAAAAAAAAAAAAAAAAAAAATATATATATATATATATATATATATGTATATATAAATCACATCACTTAAATATTCCTGCTTTAAACCCTCTGATGGGATCATACTATATCTCCCTACCTGGCCTACCCTTCCAACTATACTGCTTTTCTTTTAGTATCTTGAAGAGGGAAAAAACCCAAGTCTTTGCAGCCTCAGAGTCTCTGCATACACTGTTCCCTCTGCTTGGAATGTTCTTCCTAATACCCTGTTCAGATCTTTGTGTGGTTGGTGCCTTCTTAACATTCATTTCTCAACTTAAGTATCACCTCTTCTGAATGGACTTGAGGATGCAGGGAGGGGGAAGGGTAAGCTGGGAAAAAGTGAGAGAGTGGCATGGACATATATACACTGCCAAATGTTAAACAGATAGCTAGTGGGAAGCAGCCACATAGCACAGGGAGATCAGCTCGGTGCTTTGTGACCACCTAGAGGGGTGGGATAGGGAGGGTTGGAGGGAGGGAGACGCAAGAGGGAAAAGATATGGGAATATATGTATATTTATAACTGATTCACTTTGTTATAAAGCAGAAACTAACACAACATTGTAAAGCAATTATACTCCAATAAAGATGTTAAAAAAGAAAGAAAAAGAAATGTTAAAATAGACAAAATTTTAAAATAAATAAATATATTTTTAAAAAAATACATCACCTCTTCTAAGATGCCTTCCCCAACCACACTATGAAAAGAAAGCCTTCCTCTGTTATTTTCTCAGGCTTTGTTTATTCCCCTCACAATTTTACCACAACTTACCATTATTTTATTTGTTTGCTTACTTGTTGTTTACCTGCCTCTGGAATATACATTCCCTGAAGGCAGAGACCATGTTAGTCTTGTTCACCACACTATCCAGCACCTAGTATATAAAAGGTGCTCGATAAGTACTTCTTAAGGACTTAGTTCCGACTGAGCTAAACACTTCTTATCTGTCTCCCCTGCCTTTCCCAAGCATCCTGAATTAGGTTTTCGTGATATTCCTTTCATGAAGTTATTACCATATGTGGTAGATATTAGTGCTGTTTACCAAATATTGCTGATTCCTCCATCAAGTCATCTGCTAGGGTTGCACTTCCCCACTTCCTATGAAGGCAGATATGGCCATGTGACTTACTTTGGCCAATAAAATATGAGCAGAAGTGATATGTGTCATTTCTAGTAGAAGCTTTAAGAGCCACAAAGCAAACCCTCATGTTCTTTTTCCCCTGCCCCAGTAATCATGAAAGCATGTATCAAAATGGAGCTCCATCAGCCTCAGTCCCTGATAGGCAGAGTGCCCAGCCAAACCTCCAAGGACATGCATCATGATAAAAAATAAATAAACCTTAGGGGAAATTGATCAAGATGGCAGAGTAGGAGGACATGGAACTCACCTCCTTCCACAAACACATCAAAAAATACATCTGCATTTGGAACAATTCTCACTGAAAACTAACTGGAAATTGGCAGAAGGACTCCTGTACAACCAAGGCTGCAAGAAAAATCCACACATAATCAGGTAGGAAGAGAAGAAAAGCAATCAAGTTGGCACCTGTGCTCAGTCTGGAGGGGACTCAGAGGAAAAGGGAGATTACACGGGCAGAGACACGCCCTGGGGTGTGACTGGTTCGAGCCACAAATTGGGTGCCCCAGTCCTGTGGTCCTACACAGGGGAGATGAGCTCCCTTGGCTGGTTGGAGGGCCACCGGGACTACCAGAAGGGCTGTGGAAGCCTGGACTCCACTTGTGAGGAGCATAAACATGCTAGCTTTCCCCCAGAAGCAGGGCAGACAGGGCAGATTGAAGACTGCTCTAGTGGCTGCCAGGGTACCTGTGACTGCCTCGGAGCACACCCCAGCAAACACCCCAGTCCTGCTTACTTAACAACACAGCACAGCACTGGATCTAGGACTGCAATGACCAAGGAAAAATCTCAGCTGTGGAACACAGAGGCGACTCAGTACTGGGGCAGCATCTGGGTGAGGAGGCAGCCGCCATTGTTGGCACATACTCAAGCAGAGCTAACAACAGCCCAGAACACTGATGGTGGCTGGTCACCACAGTTCATGACCCCTTATAGGCCGAGAGTCCACGTGGGGTCCACCTGCCTTGTGGTTCGGCTCCAAACAGGGCAGGGGTGGCAGAGGCTGGGGGGAGTGATTGGCTGTGAGGGACAAAGGGGACTTGGACACAAGGCTGGACCTGAACAGAGTGAGGGAAACAACTGCTGGCGCCTGTACAGGCAGCACATCAGAGACAGCTTGGAACTCTGTCTACAGCCAACATGAGTGGAGAGCCCACATGGGCCATCTTTGCTTCAGCACTACTCACTCTGGGGCAAGGGTCACAGTGCTGGGAGAGGGGAAAGCACACACTTAAAGGAAACTAAGCCAGCTCAGCCCTGGCCCTCAGGACTGCTGCTCTAGCAACTTGGGATCAGATTACACCCTGATAGGGTGGTGATGGCCACTGAGAAGAGGGGAAGTCCCACCTCACACCTAGATCCAGCTACAGCCCCTCCATCTTCAGCCCCATCCCCTACAAAGGTGATAGCTGCAAGCACGCCCTGAAGAAAGACATGACTTATGTCCACATCAAATCCAGCTCTCCCACCAAAGGCACTGGGCACATGCAGTCTGCACAGGGATGCTCCCACCTAAGGACAAACCATCAAGACTACAATAGGTAACTGTTTCACCTAAATTCATTGGTCACAAGAATACCTATGTTAAAAAGAAACGTGAGAACAAAATAGAAACTTTAAGATAATTGTATTGAGTTACTCAATTCAACTAAGTCACTGAATGTTTTCTGTGAGCCAGGTACTGTGCTAAGTGGCATGAGATATATAAAAATTAGTCAGAACTACCCCCCCCCAGGAAGGTAGGGAAGATATTCACAAATATGGCTAACAAGATATATGACTGTATAAACAACATATAAGTGACCATCAAGGGGGGAGTAGTAGTTCTAACTGGGAAAGTGGTATTGGGGACTGGTCTACAAAGACTCGAGAAAGACTATTTAAACAATAAAGAAAATTCTACTCAGTTGCACAAATAATTTCTGAAAGAAATATTTCTGGATATATGCAAATAATTTATATGCAAATAATTTCTGGATATATGCAAGGTCTAGGCCTCATATTGTTCCGTAATACAAAGATTATTAAGAAACAACTCTTGTCTTCCAAGGACAGTAACCAATGTAGCAATGAAGATGAGTATATAAATACCTAACATCAAGGCTCACACAAGCATCATGTGACATAGATAGTCAACTCAAATGAGGAAAAAATCACATTCAGTTGGGAGTACCTGGGATGAATACAAAAAGGTGAGATTTGAGATGGGCCTTGCAAGATGGAAGGATTACAACAGAGATGGATGGAGGTAACAGCATTCCAGGAAAAATAAATGGCCTGAGCAAAAAGGACTGAAGTGGAACACAGCTGAGCACAGGTTTGTAGAACACGGAGGAGTCCAATTTAGCTTGAAAGCAAAGGATAGAAATGGAAGTAGCAGATGAGGCTGAAAAAGACAGTTGAGTGCATAATCTGGAAAACCCTGAAGGTCAGGCTGAACATTCCTTTTTTTAAAAAAAAAAAAAGAAGTTCACAGAATGAGAAGCCACTTAACCTATCTGCACAGGAAATGGCATGATGTGTGCTTTGGTTTGGAATTATTCATCTGGAACTGCTATAGGATGAACTAAACGAAAAAGAGATAAACAGTTGGGGACCAGTTTTTGCTCAGGCAAAAAGAAAAAGTGGTTTGAAACGTGGTGTGAGGGGGAAGGCAAGAGAAAGGTGGAGATAAATGCAAAAGACACTGCTGAAAATAAACCTCCCAGGCTTTGTCATTTATTGGATGTGAGGTTCATGGGAGAAAGAAAGAGCAGCTGTCTAAAGTTTCAAATCTGGCCAACTAGCAGGATTGGGGATGCCATGAACCAAAATAAGGAAGTCAGCAGGATGTGGGGAAAATGCATAGCTGGGTTTTGACTCAAAGTAAATGATGAGTAAATGTCAGCATAAATCAGAACGTTAAACCCCAGGTATAAATAAATCCTGTTGCATACCTTACATCGACAGGCATCATGATCTGTTCTCTTCAAACAGCCCAATAAGAACTAGAGACCAAAGAAATACGCCCTGATAAGATATTCAGATGATTTCTTATAAGATCAAGTTTGCAAATAATTCCACACATTTTCATAATGAAAAGGGCCAAGATAGGTTCCACATAGCGCCAGTGGCAGGGTGTGGGGGGGTTAGTATTATGGTTCTTTCTTCCAGTTTTATTGAGATATAATTGATATTCAGCACTGGATAATTTTAAGGGGTACAGCATAATAATTTGATATATACATCACAAAATGATAACCATAATAAGTTTAATGAATATCAATCATCTCATACAGATAGAAAATTAAAGAAATGGAAAAAAGTATTTTTCCTTGCGATAACTATTAGGATTTACTCTCTTAACTTTCATATATAACAAACAGCCATGTTAACTATATTTCTCATTCAGTATATTACATCCCTAGTACTTACTAATCTTTTAACTGGATGTTTGTACCTTTTGACTACCTTCATCTAATTCCCCCTCCCCCTCATCCCACCTCTGGTAGCCAAAAATCTGATCTCTTTTCTATGAGTTTGTTTGTTTTTGAAGTATAATTGACCTACAACACTATGTTAGTTCCTGTTACACAACATAGTGATTTGATATTTCTATACATTTCAAAATAATCACCATGATAAGTCTAGTTACCATCTGTCACCATACAAAGATATTCCAATTATGATTGACTAAATTCCCTGTGTTGTACATTTCACGCCTGTGACTCATTTATTTTGTAACAGAAAGTTTGTACCTCTTAACCTCCCTGCCTACTTACCTCCTCTACCATCCTGCTCCCCTCTGGCTACCATCAGTTTGTTTTCTGCTTCTGTTTTGTTATGCTTGTTCAGCTCTTTTGTTTTTTTTTAATTTCACATGTAAGTGAAATTATATGGTATTTGCCTTTCTCTGTCTGACTTATTTCATTAAGCATAATTCCCTCTAGGTCCATCCGTGTTGTCACAAATAGCAAGATTTCATTGTTTTTTATGGCTAAGTAACACTCCATTGTATGCATTTATCACATCTTCTTTTTCTTAATCTTTTTTTTCTTTGCTTTTGGCCACACCATGCATCTTGTGGGATCTTAGTTCCCCAACGAGGGATTGAACCCAGGCCCTGAGCAGTGAAAGCATGGACTCCTAGCCACTGGACCACCAGGGAACTCCCTATCACATCTTTTTTATCCATCTGTCTATCACTGAGCACTTATGTTGCTTCCATATCTTGGCTACTGTAAATAATGCTGCAAGGAAAATAGGAGTGCATATATCTTTTCCAATTAATGTTTTTTGTTTTCTTTGTGAAAAATACTCAGAAGTGTAATTGCTGGATAGTATGTTAGTTCATTTTCAACTTTCTGATGAATCTCCATTTTCTTTTCTATAATTGCTGTAACAATTTACATTCCCACCAAAAGATCATGAGGGTTCTCTTTTCATCACATCCTTGCCAACATTTGATTTTTGTCTTCTTTTTGATGATAGCCATTCTAACAGGTGTGAGGTGATATCTCATTGTGCTTTTGATTTCCATTTCCCTGATAATTAGTGATGTTAAGCATATTTTCATGTATTTGTTAACGATATGTATGTCTTCTATGGGATAATGTCTATTCAATTCTTCTGCCCATTTTTAATTAGGTTGTTTGCTTTCTAATGTTGAGTTGCATGAGATTTTTGTATATTTTGGAAGTTAACCCATTATCAAATATATCATTTGAAAATATCTTCTCCCATTCAGTAGAGAGCCTTTTCATTTTCTTCATATTTTCTTTTGCTGTGAAAAAGCCTTTGAGTTTGATGTAGTCCCATGTGTTTATCTTTGCTTTTGTTGCCCTTACCTGAGAACACAGATCATAAGAAGTATTGGTAAAACTGATTTTTAAAAATTGACTGCCTATGCTTCCTTCTAGGAGTTTTATGATTTCATTTATTACGTTTAAGTTTTTAATCCATTTTGAGTTTATTTTTGTATATGGTGTAAGATAGTGTTCAAGATCCATTCCTTTTCATGTAGCTGTCCAGTTTTCCCAAAACCGCTTATTGAAGAGGCTGTATTTTCCCAACTGTAAATTATTGCTTACATT